>NC_060119.1:757411145-757718979 GCF_021461395.2 Schistocerca americana | reverse complement strand
TTATTGTCCGTTTGCATGGGACAAGTTGCAATAATATATAAAGCAGAAAGCAGTCCGTTTCCAAACTGTGTCATATACTGCACTTAGATCGACGAAAGCAACTGATGTTTTCTGCCTCATTTGATATCTTGCTTCAATAAATGTTGTTCAAGATAAGAGCTGATCAGCGCAACTCCGTCCTGGACGGAATTCAGATTGCTTAAGAGAAAGGTTCTGAAAGATTACTGGACTAATCCGATTGTACAGAATTGTTTCAAAGAATTTATAAATAGCGCTCAATAGTGCGACTGGGCGATAGTTCTTAGGCTAGTCTGCTGTCTTGACGGACTTGAGTACTGCTATGATTTTTGATTGCTTCATTTTTTGTGGGACTGAACCAGACATCATAGTGTCAGAGAAGAAATCCGCCAGCCATTTTTTTTGCGTAGTTCCCAGTATGCAGAAGAAATTCTGGGTGGATTCCGTCACTTCCCAGTTGCTTTCCAGGTTTTAGAATTTTAAGAGCAGCAGAAATATCAGGTGTATAGAAAGTTCTTGAGAAGTCAGGTTGTTCGTTCGCATTCTTTTTGAGCAATGTAAGTTTGCGTCTGATGTACCTTGAATGAATTTTATCTCTTGGTGTTCTTGATGTGGACAGTAGATTTGATGCAATCCTATAAACTTCTACATGAGTGTTGTTCCTTACTTTAACTTTGTTTCCATCCCACTTCCTTAGTAATGACCATGCTTTTCTACTTGATGTTGGAAAATTGAGTGACTCAACAGTCTCTGTCCACCTAATTCGTTTGGTTGCATTGAGGGTATGACGTAGGTTATCCGCTATTTCCGGATCCCCGCTTTTTAGAAATTCATATTAATAAATAAATAGTAATATCGTGGACTCACGATAGTGGGAGACGTGTCTGATAGTGCAGTCACCCAACCAAGTCTCACGGAATATATAGCAATCCGACATCAGGCCACAAGTGGCCAATCGGGACCATCTGACCGCCGTGTCATCCTCAGATGAGGATGCGGATAGGAGGGGCGTGTGGTCAGCACACCGCTCTCCCGGTCGTTACGATGGTTTTCTTTGACCGGGGCCGCTACTATTCGGTCGAGTAGCTCCTCAATTGGCATCACGAGGCTGAGTGCACCCCGAAAAATGGCAACAGCACATGGCGGCCCAGATGGTCACCCATCCAAGTGCCGGCCACGCCCGACAGCGCTTAACTTCGGTGATCTGACGGGAACCGGTCACGGAATATATACTATTATTTTATTGCCATTCTTATTTATCTTTTAAAGTTTGTTTACTTTAATAAAAAACTTGAAACACTCTGCTTGAGGATGATCCGGAAAGTAAGCTCCGATATGACATAAAATAAATGCTTTAACATCCAAAAAGAGTTGTCAGTCACCGTCAGAGGAGCCATATCTGTAGAGACGTTGAGGAAATTCCCTAGAGTCTGCACGCTAGACAGAACATTCTGCTTACCTACAAACTACCAGATCAGTAAATATCTATTATTCTCAGTGCTCGTAGTTTTCGCAGTGAACGTGTGTTTGTGTTGTCACTGGAATTAATGGAAATGGATTATTACTTGGCGTTTACGTGCCGAGGCAATTCTGTTCACCTACATAAACATGTGTCATCGCTGTGAAGATTAATAGATGAACGTAAATAGCTTGTAATCATAACCGGCAAAACCTCATAGAAGGCCGGCCGGAGTGACCGAGCGGTTCTAGGCGCTACAGTCTGGAACCGTGCGACCGCTACGGTCGCAGGTTCGAATCCTGCCTCGGGCACTGATGTGTGTGATGTCCTTAGGTTATTTAGGTTTAAGTAGTTCTATGTTCTAGGGGACTGATGACCTCAGAAACTAAGTCCCATAGTGGTCAGAGCAATAGGAAGAAACCATACTATGGGGTACGATGGGAAGTAACCCTAGCCATGCACTTGACTGTAGTTTGCGGAGTATAGACGTAGACTTGCAGGAACCACGGCTTTCTCGCGGCGACCAATGCAGAGTGTGTGGGGTCCCGCCCCCGCGCGGTGTGTAGTACGTGCTCGGTGTCGTGTATTAAGTAAGGGCCGGGCAGGCGCCCTGTGTTGTCTCCTCCACACGGAGCACACGCGCCGCCGAGCCGAGGCGACAATAGGCCGCAGCGTGGCGCGCCCCGGCAGGGACCGCACAATGGCAGATTCGTTTCCTGCGCTGAATATTAAAAGCCGCCGCGGGATCGAGCCTAGGGGGGAGTCGGCGGCCGCGCCAGGAACGCCAACTCCGTATAATTGAAATTCTGGAATTTATTAATCTGAAAAAAATCCGGCGGGCGCCGCGATAATCCGTAAATCGACGTGTTTTGTGTGGATACGCGGCCAGGATGCGCAGGCATGCAATTTCCGAGCCGGGGGAGCCTCCATATAGCGGATGCTTGCGGGCGCCGCACGACAGTTATTGAGTCTCGTGGAACGGAGCACTTAAGTTTTATGGTTTTGCAGTAACATTAAAGTTGGTAGCGTGCTATGCGGCACTCTAAAACAGCGATCCCAACCTTTAGCCCCACGACTGTTTCCCGGTGCCTGGGTATTACCTGACGTTCACAACAGTGTGTTATCCATCTGAGAAAGGCCACATTTGTTTTCTGCTGCAGGTGTTTAATACTCGAATATTATTTTCAATAGACACTACATTTTTGTAGAGGATTTGCAATTTTATGCCAACTAAAGAAAAATTGTGGGATACATTTCTAGTGCCGCATGGGTTTTCTTGTGGCTAGATGAAATGTAGCAACACGCAGTTGCATCGATATAACAAATGAGCAACGTTGAGTTATGCTGTACCAGCATCATCCATAGCTCGCTAGAGGACCTTGGGTTAGCACCTACCTGGTTGGATCTCGTCAGGCGTAGAAGGCGTGGTGTGATCCAGAGCAGCTGTACGCACTGTCATCAAACTGCTAGGTAAAAATTTTGGCGATCGAACCATTCCTGCCTTGAACAAAGGTTTGAATTTCGCTCCTTTTCGCCGCGCGGATTGGCTGCGCTGTTTGAGGCGCCATGTCAAGGACAGCGTGGCTCAAATGGTTGAAATGGCTCTGAGCACTATGGGACTTAACTTCTGAGGTCACCATTCCCCTAGAACTTAGAACTACTTAAACCTAACTAACCTAAGGACATCACACACATCCATGCCCGAGGCAGGATTCGAACCTGCGACCGTAGCCGTCGCGCGGTTCCAGACTGAAGCGCCTAGAACCACTCGGCCACAACAGCCGGCGACAGCGTGGCCCCTACCGTCGGAGGTTCGAGTCCACCCTCGGACATGGGTGTGTGTGTTGTTCTTAGCATATCTTAGTTTAAGTAGTGTGTAAGTCTAGGGACCGATGACCTGAGCAGTTTGGTCCCTTAGAAATTCACACAAATTTGAACATTTTTCGCTCGTATTCGACCTACAGTAAATGCCACTGTCATCCTTAATGCTGCAGAGTATCACAGCAAAGTGTCACTGCTGTTGGACGATAATACACATAGATGTCTAAAACGTGAGCGTCTGTGTTAAGTAGCAGAAAACTGGCAGATTTGTTAAATTCTGGCTTAGTTAGTGCTATTGGTTTTCCCATCTAAAGGCTGATCAGATTAAATGTTCTGATATTTGGTCTTTGCGAACATTACCCTAAAGCTCCTCGTGGATTTGTTGAGGTCATCAAGTAAATTGGAGTTAGCCCAAACGATATTATAGTCAGACCAAATTTAGTCTCTCTCTGTCTGGAAAAGTGTCATCCCAAGTCACATTTACACTCTTATATGTGATTTTATAACAGATTAAAGGTATGTACTGGTCTGTGACTCAAGCCCAATATAATGGCAAGTCTCAAACTCTCAGTCTGGAAGCAATCCATAGATTATAATTAACTCTCGCAGTACCAAGGGAAAGGGGGCAGGGGGGGGGGGGGGGTGAGAGGTACTTTATGCCCAACTTTCGAAACTATTGGAACATTTTAAAATTCTGGAAAAGTGGTTATTGTTCTTAATGAAATCTCTTACCAGAATCCGTAAATGTTTTAAATTTTTCAGTTAAACTTAACCGAAAAATTTAAGTCTTTGTTAAAAGTGATGTGATATTTCGGAATGAATGCATATTCAATATTGTCATTTTATGGATCCTATACACACATCAACATATCTTTGAATGTACGTTGATATGTTGCAAGGTATGTTGTGAGTAGAAGTCAGTAACGGTTAGCGAAATCTGTACTTTATTTATTTATTTATTTATTTATTTTGTGGGGATCATAAAGTAGCTCCCTTTTGGAAATTCTTTGGTATTGCTAAGAGTTTTCTAAAAGATATTTTCAGGATCCGTACATCCAGGTACAGGGAACACGTAATCAATCAGGTAGTTTCATAACGGGCAACACTCGGGTACGAACTGGAAGTATCCTTATGATGTTAAATGCAGTCTCCACACACCACTGGGCGAACAATTCCTAATTTGCCAGTACTTCCTGAGAAGGAATTTTCTATCGGTTTAGGGCGGATACTTGAATCCTTGCAGTATAGAGGTGGGCTGTCGAGAGTTTCAGGATATTTTCACCATAATAACTGGCATCTATTAAGTACTTGGAAATATTGTTTAGGTTTCTTTCTTTTCAGACTTGTAAGTAGGAGATGTGAATCGTCTCCGTTTGATAAATGGTTGTTTTCGTGACATATTACAAATTTTTATGGATAATGGAGAAGGGTAATTGCATCAATTTGAGGAAAGGGACATTGGGCAGGAAACGATCGAGTCGAAAGTTAAAGTGCAAATCGGTCTTACATAGCTGACGGTGAAATACATTTGTTTGTAAGAATTTAGCGTAGGCAAGTCTCAGAGATGGTAGTATGGACCAAAATAAGAAAGAAATATCCAATTTATTCGAGTATCGTAAGAGCTAAAGGCACTGGTTCATCTTTGCTACTATGAAACACATCTCTTCTACTGAACAAATGCCCATAGCTCTTAAGGCATGCATTCGACAGCCCATATTTACTGGACTTCTTTTCGTGTTTTGGCCCATACTACCTAATCTTGATACGAGCGGTGTTCAATAAGTAATACATTTTTTTCTGGAAGCAGATTGGTTTTATTCGGGATTCCAATGCACCATATTATTCCCCAATCTTTTGGCTACAAAATCCTATTTTTCAACACAATCTCAGTTGAATGCGACAGCGTTACGCCACCTTACTGGGAGGGCGTGTATGCCCACATGGCACCACTCTATTGGTCGATGTCGGTGCCAGTCTTGCTGCAACAATAATTTCCCCATCATCCACAAAATGCATCCTTCATTGGACCAAACAGATGGATGTCAGAAGATGTGAGATAGATATTGTGATGAGGAAGAGCAGTCCACTGTAGTTTTGCGAGATCCTTTCGGGTGTGCAGACTTGTTTGACGCCTTACGTTGTTATGCACAAGTTCGTTTGCATTTTTGTGGCGACGAACACTCTACAGTCGTTTCTTCAGTTACCTGAGTGCAGCTCACTCCGCTTCAGAGTTGGTCGTTGCGCCATGACGGAGTAAATCAAATAGTATGACCCCTTCAGAGTCCCAGAAGACTGTAGGCATGACTTTACCGGCTGAGGGTGCGGCTTTGAACTTTTTCTTCGGAGGAGAGATGATGTGGCACCACTCCATGGAGTACCGTTTTGTTTCCGGTTCGAAGTGGTGAACCCATGTTTCGTGGCCTGTGACGATTTTCGAGAAAAAATTGTCACAATCGCACTTGTAACGGTAACGACTATTCTGCGGAGATGGTCCCTCGTTGCCCCTTACGGTCTTCTGTTAGGAGACGAGGAACCCAGCGGGAACACACCTTTGAGCATCACATCTGGTGGAAGAGTGCAGTCAGCACTACCAACAGAGACGTCCAGTTGAGCAGCAATATGTTCGATTGTGATCCGTAGATCACCTCGAATGAGAGTGTCCGGACGTTCCAACGTTGCAGGAGTCACAGCAGTGTACGTCCGTTGCGCGACCTTGTTGCGGTGACAGACACCTCTCCCAAAGACTCGCCGTGCTTGTTGTCACCGTCAGGTCTCCGTAGACATTCTGCAAGCGCCTATGAAGATCTGCAATGATCTGGTTTCCCGCCAAAAGAAACTCAGTGAGAGCTCTCTGCTTGGCACTTACGCACTCACGTCCGTTGCAGACGCCATTTTGAAGGGTACATATAGCGCCGCCACCTATCGGAACTTCATGAAACTATAGGGGCTGAAGCGAGAATTCTTCACGATGTCCCACAACAAATTACGCCTTTTTTCAGCCGAAACTTGCAAAGGAAAAAAGTGTTGGATTACTTATTGAACGCCCCTTGTACATTTACCCTTCTCCGTCATTCCTGAATGTCTGTAAGATCATCACGGAATCACCCTGTATTTGAAATACCTTTCAGGTAACGGTGGCCACAACAGAGGCGGCTGCTAATGAGCGGTGGAGACTCATTCCTAGGAGGCGGGCTGACACGGGCAGCGCGGGCCTCAAGGAAAAGCGGATGACGAGGCCGGCCTTGTCTGGCCGCGGGCCTACAAGTGTCGGCCCATTTGACAATGACGAGGGGCAGCCGGCCCGGCGCGTCTCGGCCTCATTACTGGTGCTCGCAGCCAGTGGAGGAGCAGTGTCCCGCGCTGTGCTCTGCTCTGATGCTCCACAAAGCGACACGCCGCACTGTGCCGCGCCGCGCGTCTTCTTGGCTGTGCCGCCTCCTCATTATCCGGCTAATTACAAGGAGAGCTGCCGCCGCGGGCTTCTCGTTAACACGATGCGACACCCACTAGTCCACTGGGCACCGGGCGAACTCCGCTCTGCTCAAAACACAGCGCCGCCTGCTCTAAGGGCCGTCTCATCCAGGTCTCCAAACACCGTCTTGAGTCCTTAATGAGCGATCTCTGTGTCTGTGGCAGCATCGAAATCATCCTGACACTTTGCCATTGTATGATATTTTCTGCCTTCAGTTTACGTCCCTATTAAGTTATTGTCCTTGTATTGTCTGACCTCCAGACGCCATTACAATGAATTTCCCAAAATCAATCAGATTTTCTACACATTCTGTTGACTAACAATAATTACGCTACTGTTGTAACAAGTGAAATACTCACAAGTTGTGAACTGCAATACTCCACGATAAAAGGACGCGAAGAACAGCGAAACCATAATAAATAACTTAAATGCCACAGAGATGGCGTGAACTTAGGCACAACGGCGTCCTCTTTTATGTGAGCTGACGGGTCAGCGTTACGCAACGCTCAGTTGGTGCGGAGTAGTCCTACGAAGTGGAAACATGTAATCAAGTGCCATTATGCCTCGCCGACATCGCAGGGTGGAATATCGGCATCTGGGTGCTTTCGAATAGAGCAGAAGGAGTGGTCTCCGGGAGGTGCTTCTGTCATTCCGTAACATAGGTTAGGTTATGTTAAGTTAGGTTAGGTTAGGCGTACGTGGAATCAGTGGAGCCAAGAGGGCCGAACACAGAAGCCGATGGAGCACTGGATGACACAATGTGACCACAGCGCGTCTTCACCGTCATCTTGACCACAGACAGAAGAACTTCTGCCATAACGTTGCCGCGATGTTGGAGCACTGCAGCGGGTGTTGACATGTCTGCGTCGATGGTTCGACGCTGTCTTCTGCGGGATGGCCTCGTGGCACGGATGCTATTGCATCGGCTTCAACTGACCAGTACCCACCACGACCTCTGACTGGAATGGGCACATGAACGCCGACACTGAGTGGCAAAACGTAGTGTTTTCGGATGAGGCGTTTCAACTTGTCCTGCAGTGATGGACGCATACGCGATCGACGCCTCCGTTGTGAACGCAATTGGGCAGCTTGTATTGTTGATCTAAATAGCGGTCAAACTCCATGTGTGATGGTTTGTGGCGCCATTGCAAATAAGATGCGCTCTGGCCTCTTACGTCTTGAGAACAATCTGAACAACCACGGCTGCATCAGGGAGGTTTTACAGTCCGTGGCACTGCCCCCATTGCAGGTCGTTCCAAATGCCATATTTCAGCAGGACAACGCCCGGTTGCTTGTGGCGAGGAATGTGCAAGCCTAGTCTGCCCTTCGTCTGACATGTCGCGCATCGAACACGTCTTGCATATGGCCGGTCGGCAACTGGTCAGGTCCTGCTGCAGACACAGTTGGTGCTTTGTGGAGGTGCCTACAAACCGCATGGCAGACTATTCCCCAGCAGTACATTCACGCGCTCTTTGAGTCCATGCCACTACGTCTAGCTGCTCTGACTGCAGCACGTAGTGGCGCTGCTCAGTACTGAATTACCACAGTCACAGGGCTTATACAGATCCGTAAATCTAATTATTTGTGTAGCCTCATGTCCCTAATCGATGGAATAAATTTCGTTGTAATAACATCTCTCAGTCTTGGTGTTTCATTTTCTCCAAACAGTAGTGTAGTTGGAGCTCCTGAACCTCATATGCTTAGAGTTCGATAGACTACCATAGAAATTTGTACCAATATTTCCAGCAGCACTCTCCATGGCATTCGAAGTGACACCACAGATGTACTTTTGAGTTGAGATACCCGTGTCTGGATATCAGGGTAGTACTTTGAAGCAATGACCGTCGTCTCTTCGAGCCATGTGGTGCACTGGAAGAGCACATCCTGTTCAAAGCTCTTATCCTCCTTGTGTATAATAAACAGAATGAATTGCGGGAGTCTGTAAGAAATCAATGTGTCAATGTGTCAGCTGATAATACAAAATATTAGTCGTCCGCTTAAAACGGCTCACAGGTCACTTTGGGCTGCTATGATGTAGAACTGGTGCCAGTTGGTCGACAGAAGTCATTCGTGTGGGCCGCTCGGTTGTATGGGATCAGCACAGTAAGATGGGTCGATGTAGAGACGTGACAGAATGGTAGAACTCCATCTATCACGTTTGGACATGGCCCTGACAACGCCGTGAATGCAATTCTTCGATTCATATGTGTGTCAGAGTTTACTGTTAACGTGTCTACAAGGTATGGTGCACCAACTGGAGCTATAAAGCGTCGCGAGAACAGAGGTCATTCTGCGTTGTTTTTGGGATTATTTTCTGTACCATTACTTGGGACCACTGCTTGATATTACCGTGAACATGAACCAGGATGTTTATTTCAACGTCATCAGTGATCTTTTGCTACCCTACTTCTACATCAAGTGACAAGTGTTCTGTGCATCCTCCCAGGTCCCAAAATAACAACAGCCCTGCTCACAGAACAGCACACATCCGTTCATGGTTTGACGAATCCTCAGGCATCATACCGCACCTCAATTGGCCCGCTGTATTAGCCTCACTTAATCCCACATAATCTATTTGGAACAGCGGGTGAATTGAAGCAATCAGCATCAACGTAAGCTGGCATCTCTTCAGGATCGAAACACTGATGACTGGCTTCTGTTGGATATGGCATACCTGAAAAAACTTGTGGACTCCCTTCGTCTACGGATTGTGGCCATTATCAGAGATAGAGGCAATATTACGCGATATAAGCGATGTGTCTTCTGGGACTGGTTAATTCATTGCCCGGTGTGCTTACTTTTACCTTATTTTTGCTTAGTTTGCCTGTTTTGAGAGGGTTTGTATTGCTTGCCAGGCTTCTTCTTCTCCTCGAAGGCTCAGTATTATATCGACAGCTTTTTCGAGTCAGTTGCTGTTAAGAAATTTCCAGACAGGCTAGAAAGCATGTAGGCTGACCTCACATGTCTTAAAATTTCGAAACATCTAGACCGAAAACTCCTGACCGTTGTGACTGCTATTTCAGAAACATAGTGGGTGGAGATCGTAGCTCTAGCCGCTTCGTCCCGTGGAGGTTCTCTCGTGGAAGTATGTCTTATATGTTGCAGGAAAGAAGGAAAATTAAGACTTTTACTTTCTGTCTGCAATATGGTAATCAGCGAAGGAGAACAAGCTTAGAATTGGGAAGGATGCGAAAGGAAATCAGCCGTATCCTTTTCAAAGCTACCATTCTGGCAATTGTCTTAGGAAGTTTGTGGAAACGACGGAAAACCTCGATCTGGGTAGCCGAACGAGTGATTTAAACCCTCGTTCTCAAGAGTGTGAGTCCAGGGCCTTAACTACAGTACCACATAGCTCCGTTTACGTGCAGAAAATTACGCGTCAGACTGCAGAGTAAAAGTTTAATCGCCACCTCTCTGATCGGAGAAGGCTAATATTCTCAAACAAAATTACTTAACCATCGTTTTAACTCAACTGAGCAATTTTACGTTGGAAATTGAAGTAAACAAAAAGTAAATTAAAAATGATCAATCTCGCTCACACTTTTTTACCAGTTTCCTGACACTCCAGGTAATTCTATTAGATAAAACACGTTCCATATATAACCACTTCGATTAAGAGTGTTCTTCAGGTGGATCAATGTCCTAGAAAACGTCACAAGAATATTCCTCAACATACTGAGGTCAATCCATAGTACGCAGAAGAAAATGCTGCTTGTTGGCCTTCAGCAGTACTTCGTATGTGACACTTTGAGGTTTCTTCATCGGTACCCTGTCGGTAACATGTCAACTTCGTGGCCACAGAGCCCAACTTCATTTACTACATATGATTGATATCCAAAGACAATTTATGACAATATGTAATTTATCCACTCTCCCTAGCAACAGAGTGACAGGTGTATCTAATGTTCTGTTTTTTCGTAAAAGATATCTACTCTGAGGAATATTTTACCAGCAGAATACGAATAAGCGTAATACTGAAAGTTATTATACCAGTCAAAGTTATACTAGTCAAATACGCTCCGCTTACAAAGATCTAAACTAGAAAATTGCGCAATTTTGTCAACTGATTCTGAGAAGTTAGCGAGAATGTTATTAATTCTGAACTGAAATTTCACAAAAACTGAAGATGCCTAATGAAATACTACGCTTGTCACATTGTATCTGACCAGAAGTTTCGAAAGTTATGATGTTGAGTCAAAATACGAATTTGCGTAGTAATTGCTGAAATTTCTGTAAACAGTGACGATAAATGCATGTGAGAAAACTCGATTGAAAATGCGATGCAATATAAAATGTTTGAAAGTCAATTAACATCACACTGAACACTTTGTAATATTTCAGAATCTAAATTCAATTACTAAACTGACACATAACACGGTAATAATAGAAAAAGGTTATTTCACTGTAATTTTTACTGTTTCCAGGTTTTACTAAACATTTCTTTTCAATAAAAAAAACTCACTGCAAGTAACACAATAAACGAATGCTGAATACGTCAAAAGCAACAGCTAAAGTGCGAAAGCCAAGCATCACACAACACGCTGACAAATATATAAAGTTACATAACTCTGCTGAAATAAATTATGTACTGTAGTCTTACCAGAAAATGACTAATGATTCCTTTCTCAAAAAAGGTAATGAAAGTACTTAAATTTACAAAAGCTGATCAACAATGTCAGTTAAATTTCGCTTTCCAGTGAGCTAACAAGATTTCAGATTTATTATCTTGTTCTTTCAGAAACTGAAAATGCAACTGTTCTCATTCATGTGACACTTGGTTACTACAATGATAGGAACCCCATCCTATTGTTGGTAGTGATAACTTGGGATGATTATTGACACTGACAAAATTTAAAGGTAACAGATTATCTGTAATGTTCAGTTGCCAGTTCTAGTACGCTGGTAAGTTTTCTACTTTCTGAACTTGTAAAAGGGCACGGTCTCTCTTTGATGTGGAGTTGCTGTAGATACGATGTGATGATCTGATAACGACAACTGAACTCTTCTCAAATCCTTATGATACCGTGGCCCATACTATCATAGTGCCTTGCCTAACATTTTATCACTACGAAATTCACACAGTGAGTTTTCCATACTTTCTCGTAGTTAGTCACTCACTGTCGACTTGCAGCTTCTGTGTTTGCGCTCTCGCGTACCAACGATGCTAGTGCCATGCCGAGATTATATTTGGTTAGAGATTGTTTTACACACAGCATAAACCCTGTCCTTGTCTACGTATCTACTACATTCGTTTACAACACCGTTTTTAAATTATTTGCTATTCATTTGCATTACGGGATTGCAAATAATTATTACTGACAATGACATAACAAAATAAATATTAATGATCTGAAATTTCTCTTAAATACGCGAAAAGGAAAAATCAGAAAAACCTGAAGTATTGTATTTTAGTTTTATAAGCGCTTCTAACATTTTCCAAGCAAGCTTTTTCTAACAGTCTCCAGCAGCTCTACGCCACTGTCAAAAATGTATTGCGTTCGACTGAGATTATTTTAAAAACAAAAAGTTTTCTGTCAGCGCAATTTTTTGACCGAACTTTTTAGACAAATCTCTTACCAAGTATCTGACACAAGCAGAATATGTATTTGAGTACCTAAATATATGTGGAAACAGGTATCAGAATACAAATATGTCAGTACTTTTCTTTTTGCTAACTTAAACGATCTTTTGGCGTACAACTCTTGTGACTTAATTGTTAGAAGTAAAATCTGTATTTTAATACTTATATTTGGGGCCAGATATTACAAATAGGTAACTACAAGAAATAAAATGCATGAAAGAAATAAGTTGCCTTTCATTTGAAGAGAAGTTCATACCACAGTTTGAGAGAAATGTTCCGGACGTTTCGTTGCTTCAATAATTTTTCAACAGAAAGTAATGAACGCCTGAGAAGTCAAATCCATTACAAGTAACTGAGAGAGCGAAGTGTGGTAACGTGTCACTTCTTCGAACGTTCTGTCATCACTGCTACTGTTAGGACGCAATTTCGGTCATTACGAAAGGACAGCTCGAAGATGCAGGATTCTCGAGGAAGATCTCGAGAAACAGCTTTTGGAAAGTAATTGTTGTAAACAAGTAACTCGCCATTGTTGTAACAGTACATTATATTTGTGGTGTCTGGCGGTGACACCACAATATTTCTTTTACAGAGTGTTTTGTGGACGTTTTATGCAAAAGTTCAACAGTTTCAATTTGAATCCAAATAATCATAGTAAGAGTTCGTCTTCAATTCCGTCGTCTTGTTGCACATTTCATTACTAGTGTGTCATTAATAGTACGACTTCAATTCTATTGGCTTGTTGCACATTTCGTTAATAATGTCTTTTGTTACATGTTTACGCAATTACAGCACGGTCAGAAGCTGTAAAGAGGTATACATTACATCACGTACTCACTAAATGTCAACACGAGAGAAATCTAACGTTTAGAAGATACAAATAATGAAGTAGTGTCTCATCCAAAATGAAGTCTATTCTACCGTGACTAACTTGGTCTTCGAGCTAGGGAAAACGAATGACGTTTTACTGAGTAGCGATTTTCACGACAAAATTGTACATAAATGTGGAATATTGTAATACTAGTGACCGGAGACTCTTTGGGAACCTCTTACGCTGTTAGAGCAGAAATATTATTGCAACAGGAAATTAATGTGAAGAAAATAGTTTTGATTTTGTGTACTCAGTAACAGCGAGGACCCATAGGAGCGCAATAACTGTAACACTGTTGCCAGAAACATTAGCAATTATTTAAAGAAGTTACCCAAATAAAATCTCAAGTTTCTTTTTCGATTGGTTTTCACTTCTTAAAATTAAAGAGATGATTACACAACTTCCACCTATAGTAAAGTCTACTATAACGAAAATTTAACATGTAAACGATTTAGATGTGTTACATGTCACCCAGTATGATATTAATTAAGGGTTTGTACTGTATTATTGTTTTTCGTTGGAATGGGTCACTTGAGTAACTAAAACTGTCATAGACTAGATGATTCCAGCTGCAATTTTTGAAACAGTGTACGTTTTAAAACAAATAATGTTATAGAGATTGTTGAACATTTCCTTACAGTTAGTCGATAATTACGACAAATTACTGGCACTTGTGACGGTACGTCACATAAATGGACATTTGGGGAAAGGGAAAAGAAGTTTTTGTTATGAGACGTTTGAATTATAAATCATTTCAAGACTGTGTACGTGTGCGCGATGTATAACAAACAGTAAAGAACGCAAGTTAAATAATACCACCAAAAATCACGAACATCGATGTAATTAAAAAAGAACAGTTTTTGTATAATCTCTGTGTAACATAGGCCATGAAGATCAGAGACAATGCTTTAATTGAACCAGCTTTCCTGTTTTGTTTCGTCTAGCGGTAGGGCGACATTGTAGCGCTGGTTAATATTTAATGTAAGTTTGGTTGTAATTTAGTAAAATTTACTTATAATTGTTATTAGAAAGTGTGTATTATTGAGCTAGTTGTAACCCCTCATGATCGCAACCATTAATTATGATTAACAAGATTTTTACAGGACTTCGTAGTGCAGGGAGCTCATCTCCCGTAGCAGAATTTAGTCAGCCATTACGCTGAGAATTCATGTTATTAAATGTAAATACGTAGTAATTTCAAAGTTAAAAAGAGTAGTGATAGATTTATTTACCAAAATTCACAGCACTGAATGAGTTCAGTATGTTTCATTTTGGCCGTCTAACGGCAGATGAGATTCTCTCCAGTTTTGCCTTGAAAATCATTCCATTCAATAAGCTTAGCAATATCTCAGTTAATCTTTGTGTAGTTTGGTACATAAATAACCAGTAGCCCCTGAGACGCATATTAATAATTACAGTTTGCGTAAGAATACGCATATTTTCCTTTCTAAATAGCAGCGCTCACGCAAACTACACTCCTGGAAATGGAAAAAAGAACACATTGACACCGGTGTGTCAGACCCACCATACTTGCTCCGGACACTGCGAGAGGGCTGTACAAGCAATGATCACACGCACGGCACAGCGGACACACCAGGAACTGCGGTGTTGGCCGTCGAATGGCGCTAGCTGCGCAGCATTTGTGCACCGCCGCCGTCAGTGTCAGCCAGTTTGCCTTGGCATACGGAGCTCCATCGCAGTCTTTAACACTGGTAGCATGCCGCGACAGCGTGGATGTGAACCGTATGTGCAGTTGACGGACTTTGAGCGAGGGCGTATAGTGGGCATGCGGGAGGCCGGGTGGACGTACCGCCGAATTGCTCAACACGTGGGGCGTGAGGTCTCCACAGTACATCGATGTTGTCGCCAGTGGTCGGCGGAAGGTGCACGTGCCCGTCGACCTGGGACCGGACCGCAGCGACGCACGGATGCACGCCAAGACCGTAGGATCCTACGCAGTGCCGTAGGGGACCGCACCGCCACTTCCCAGCAAATTAGGGACACTGTTGCTCCTGGGGTATCGGCGAGGACCATTCGCAACCGTCTCTATGAAGCTGGGCTACGGTCCCGCACACCGTTAGGCCGTCTTCCGCTCACGCCCCAACATCGTGCAGCCCGCCTCCAGTGGTGTCGCGACAGGCGTGAATGGAGGGACGAATGGAGACGTGTCGTCTTCAGCGATGAGAGTCGCTTCTGCCTTGGTGCCAATGATGGTCGTATGCGTGTTTGGCGCCGTGCAGGTGAGCGCCACAATCAGGACTGCATACGACCGAGGCACACAGAGCCAACATCCGGCATCATGGTGTGGGGAGCGATCTCCTACACTGGCCGTACACCACTGGTGATCGTCGAGGGGACACTGAATAGTGCACGGTACATCCAAACCGTCATCGAACCCATCGTTCTACCATTCCTAGACCGGCAAGGGAACTTGCTGTTCCAACAGGACAATGCACGTCCGCATGTATCCCGTGCCACCCAACGTGCTCTAGAAGGTGTAAGTCAACTACCCTGGCCAGCAAGATCTCCGGATCTGTCCCCCATTGAGCATGTTTGGGACTGGATGAAGCGTCGTCTCACGCGGTCTGCACGTCCAGCACGAACGCTGGTCCAACTGAGGTGCCAGGTGGAAATGGCATGGCAAGCCGTTCCACAGGACTACATCCAGCATCTCTACGATCGTCTCCATGGGACAATAGCAGCCTGCATTGCTGCGAAAGGTGGATATACACTGTACTAGTGCCGACATTGTGCATGCTCTGTTGCCTGTGTCTATGTGCCTGTGGTTCTGTCAGTGTGATCATGTGATGTATCTGACCCCAGGAATGTGTGAATAAAGTTTCCCCTTCCTGGGACAATGAATTCACGGTGTTCTTATTTCAATTTCCAGGAGTGTATTTATTAGAAGGCGGTGAGTCGTGCGTTGTGTTTAAAAAATAATATATCGTACGTACTTCAGGGCAGCCGATGTCCGTACGAGTTTTATCGCGGATAAATTAATTAAAAGTCTCATGCTAGCCCACAATATTTAAAGCCATCCCAACCAAAATCATAAAAAATATAATTATAAAAATAAAAATATATAATTATACAGTGATAAGGGACCCACATACAAACACATATACACTTATACCGAGATACACTTTAAATGTGTTTGCAGAGGTAACCAATAGATAGATGCATTCGAGCAAACGACAGCAGTCAAGTAACATGCTCCATCTCAGCTGCCGTCATTCATATCACTTCTTGTCCTCATATTTGACGAGACTGGGTCTAAGCTACCGATGAAATAAGAATAACGCAAGTTGCTGGATAACCATAAAAGGTAATCCTTTCTGCGCTTATTATTATGAATAAGGAGATTTAAACCACTTTCTCGTGTCTTTGAAACACAGCAAAAGTGCCTACTGCAAAACCTTGTGAAAATGAAGGCTTCCGTTCTAATAAGTGCTCCGGTTTTATTGTCAATAAATCCAGGTGTACGCTTCCCAGTCTGCTCAGCTCTTTTTGATATTCTACACTCCTGGAAATTGAAATAAGAACACCGTGAATTCATTGTCCCAGGAAGGGGAAACTTTATTGACACATTCCTGGGGTCAGATACATCACATGATCACACTGACAGAACCACAGGCACATAGACACAGGCAACAGAGCATGCACAATGTCGGCACTAGTACAGTGTATATCCACCTTTCGCAGCAATGCAGGCTGCTATTCTCCCATGGAGACGATCGTAGAGATGCTGGATGTAGTCCTGTGGAACGGCTTGCCATGCCATTCCCACCTGGCGCCTCAGTTGGACCAGCGTTCGTGCTGGACGTGCAGACCGCGTGAGACGACGCTTCATCCAGTCCCAAACATGCTCAATGGGGGACAGATCCGGAGATCTTGCTGGCCAGGGTAGTTGACTTACACCTTCTAGAGCACGTTGGGTGGCACAGGATACATGCGGACGTGCATTGTCCTGTTGGAACAGCAAGTTCCCTTGCCGGTCTAGGAATGGTAGAACGATGGGTTCGATGACGGTTTGGATGTACCGTCACTACTCAGTGTCCCCTCGACGATCACCAGTGGTGTACGGCCAGTGTAGGAGATCGCTCCCCACACCATGATGCCGGGTGTTGGCCCTGTGTGCCTCGGTCGTATGCAGTCCTGATTGTGGCGCTCACCTGCACGGCGCCAAACACGCATACGACCATCATTGGCACCAAGGCAGAAGCGACTCTCATCGCTGAAGACGACACGTCTCCATTCGTCCCTCCATTCACGCCTGTCGCGACACCACTGGAGGCGGGCTGCACGATGTTGGGGCGTGAGCGGAAGACGGCCTAACGGTGTGCGGGACCGTAGCCCAGCTTCATGGAGACGGTTGCGAATGGTCCTCGCCGATACCCCAGGAGCAACAGTGTCCCTAATTTGCTGGGAAGTGGCGGTGCGGTCCCCTACGGCACTGCGTAGGATCCTACAGTCTTGGCGTGCATCCGTGCGTCGCTGCGGTCCGGTCCCAGGTCGACGGGCACGTGCACCTTCCGCCGACCACTGGCGACAACATCGATGTACTGTGGAGACCTCACGCCCCACGTGTTGAGCAATTCGGCGGTACGTCCACCCGGCCTCCCGCATGCCCACTATACGCCCTCGCTCAAAGTCCGTCAACTGCACATACGGTTCACGTCCACGCTGCCGCGGCATGCTACCAGTGTTAAAGACTGCGATGGAGCTCCGTATGCCACGGCAAACTGGCTGACACTGACGGCGGCGGTGCACAAATGCTGCGCAGCTAGCGCCATTCGACGGCCAACACCACGGTTCCTGGTGTGCCCGCTGTGCCGTGCGTGTGATCATTGCTTGTACAGCCCTCTCGCAGTGTCCAGAGCAAGTATGGTGGGTCTGACACACCGGTGTCAATGTGTTCTTTTTTCCATTTCCAGGAGTGTATTTTATTCGCGATTTCTGTTATATGTGTTTAGCTATATGGAAAGCGTAAAGCAAAATTAAATCATTGATCAAACTCTTTACGTTGTGATTTTTCTGTCTAGATATTTTGTTATCAACAGTTGGCCGTTTCGTCGTGTTGTCCCTGTACCAAACAAACGGCGATGATTAAAAATTCAATCCAGTAACGACACGACATTCAAATGCTACATTCAAACTGTCAGTCACTCACTGCAATCTTTGATCTGTGGCCCCGTCCGAGCGATGTGACTGATTATCTCTCCTCGGTCGGTCTCTAAGTGGCATTCAGACTTGCAAATGTAGTTATCGACATATATTGTATGATTAAGGATAACGTCTCTTTAGTACTGCATATGACCAAACAGATCACAGCGTTGCTGAAATCATGTATGCGAGAGTTTTTCTACCATATGTTTCAGTACTACAGTCAATCTGATATTTGATGGTGAAAATGTTGTGGAAATCGAAGGTAAATAATCATTTTGCTCTGTATGCCTCGGACATGCCAAAGTGATACGTCAAATTTAAATTCATATGAGGGGTACAACATATAGATACTTAGGGAGTTTGAATCTTGCCAATGAGCATTCAACAGGTTTATTTTAACACATTTTAGAATCTATTCAGTGGTTCAGCATTTAAGCGTCAGATTACAGGCTCAGTTTGCAGTCGATCCCAGGACTTTTCTTTCACGTATCGCTTCTTTCAACTCACGTTAAACTATAGAATTTCCTATACGTCAGTTCAAACGCCGGAAGAAGGCAACAGGAGTATGTTAAACAAATCAGTGCGGTGTTCAAATCAATCTTCGGGCATGTGACAGCATTGTTTTTTACATAAATATATCTACTGTTTTATAACGGATATAGTATAAATAATACGTATTTCTCAAAATAAATGACTATACTCACAAAAGATGCATGTTGATGGGGAAAACGACTATTGTGCCAAAGATCGCCAATAAACGAATATTTTAACTTGTTGTTGCTGGCATATAACGAAGGTAGAGTGCGTTATTAAGCCAAGTATTCCATTTCGTTAAATTTCAAAAAATATATACCATATGCTTTCAGCAGATGAGGACTGTTGTTCGGAGCCTCTGAAGTCCTAAGACACTATGCAGATCTGCAAATACCAAGCATTGCTACACACTAATCCTGTACCGAGCGAGGTGGCGCAGTGGTTAGCACACTGGACTCGCATTCGGGAGGACGACGGTTCAATCCCGTCTCCGGCCATCCTGATTTAGGTTTTCCGTGATTTCCCTAAATCGTTTCAGGCGAATGCCGAGATGGTTCCTTTGAAAGGGCACGGCCGATTTCCTTCCCAATCCTTCCCTAACCCGAGCTTGCGCTCCGTCTCTAATGACCTCGTTGTCGACGGGACGTTAAACACTAATCACCACCACCCCCCCCCCCCCCCCCCCCACTAATCCTGTCTGGCAGTGATCATATATTATGCAGGTCACATATGTAGCGCAAATAAGATTTAGTACACACTTTAAGTATGATGATCTACCTGTCACCATGTAGTCATCGGGTCGTGGTTTAGAGTTCAGCGTTGCTGCGTCTAGACCGCGGCGACCTGCGTTCGATTCCAGGATGGGTCAGATACTTTCTTCCTCGGGACTATGTATTTGTGTTATTCTAATGATTCCATCTCATCGCATCGGACGCGCAGGACGCAGAAGCGGCGGCTTAACAACCCCAGGTGGGGTCTTTCGGCCAATAACGCCATACGAGAATTTCCATTTGACGTCGTGTAAGAGGATACATATCAAATTGAAATATAATGAAATGAAGTATTATTTTGTTTTGAAACTAACGTCCACGTGAGTGCCTGCAACCAAGATCATCATCATCATTCATCATCATCATTTAAGACTGATTATGCCTTTCAGCGTTCAGTCTAGAGCATAGCCCCCCTTATAAAATTCCTCCATGATCCCCTATTCAGTGCTAACATTGGTGCCTCTTCTGATGTTAAACCTATTACTTCAAAATCATTCTTAACCGAATCCAGGTACCTTGTCCTTGGTCTGCCCCGACTCCTCCTACCCTCTACTGCTGAACCCATGAGTCTCTTGGGTAACCTTGCTTCTCCTATGCGTGTAACATGACCCCACAATCTAAGCCTGTTCGCCCTGACTGCAACATCTATAGAGTTCATTCCCAGTTTTTCTTTGATATCCTCATTGTGGACACTCTCCTGCCATTGTTCCCATCTACTAGTACCTGCAATCATCCTAGCTACCTTCATATCCGTAACCTCAACCTTGTTGATAAGGTAACCTGAATCCACCCAGCTTTCGCTTCCATACAACAAAGTTGGTCGAAAGATTGAACGGTGCACAGATAACTTAGTCTTGGTACTGACTTCCTTCTTGCAGAAGAGAGTAGATCGTTGCTGAGCGCTCACTGCATTAGCTTTGCTACACCTCGCTTCCAGTTCTTTCACTATGTTGCCATCCTGTGAGAATATGCATCCTAAGAACTTGAAACCGTCCACCTGTTCTAACTTTGTTCCTCCTATTTGGCACTCAATCCGTTTATATTTCTTTCCCACTGACATTACTTTCGTTTTGGAGATGCTAATCTTCATACCATAGTCCTTACATTTCTGATCTAGCTCTGAAACATTACTTTGCAAACTTTCAATCGAATCTGCCATCACAACTAAGTCATCCGCATATGCGAGACTGCTTATTTTGTGTTCACATATCTTAATCTCAATGACTGTAATTGACTACATTCAACTAACTGGTACCTTTCTGAGATCGCTGATTTCCTTATCCTGAAGTTTCTCCACTCTTATCCTCCTACATATGGACATGACCTCCTGCACTTTCGGCCTCACAATCCCAATTTTACTGCAGATTAAATAATGATCAGTGACGTCAAAGAATCCCCTGAATACACGTGTGTCCCTCACAGCAAGATGAATATTTTAATAAATTTCTAACTTATTTGAATATTTACTAGTCAGAATATAACATATTAATACGTTGTAACATTTAGACTATGTTTGGTTTGCTTTATCTTACTTAATCTGATACTTATGAGAACTTCTGTATTCCTCAGGCCATTTTTGATTTAATGCTTGAGATCTGTTGAAATAACAAGAAAATCCACGGTGAATGTGCTCCCCGTGTCTTCATTTCCCATTTTCAAAACATTATTAGCAGATTACTTGAACGGTGAAACTTATGAAAAATCTTTAGTACACAGACATATGCGATTTCCAACACAGCGGTTCGTGGGAAATGTTTTTTAGTAAAAAGTCAATAGTTGTTACTATTACCAGCTGGTAATTGGCATGTCTTCCTATCGGTTAAAGAACAACACTTGAAGCAACACTATGACAGCCATGTGAAAAGGCCGATCCCCCACCGAACCTCCTTTCATAATCGAACTTCCGATTGAAAGATTAAAAACAAATTATTCGCAACGAAAATCAAATTTCCAAGATTTGATTCTATTACGAATACAACAGCAAATGGAACTCTCACCTAATTCGTGATCCGAAGATGATGGTACCGGCAAGTCTGAAATAAACTGAGGTTATAATGAAACATTCGCTACTTGAGCCAGCATAGACGGAAAACTACACTGATAGAAAAAGATCGCAACACCAAGAAGAAGTTGCACGACATAAAGGAAAGATGTTGTCTATTCAAACTTCGCGCCAGTCGCACAAGAGTGGCACTAGTAGCGTCACTATGAGGATGCAAATCAAGTTTGCTTTAAATACACGCTGTGACAGTCGTGAGCGTTGGTTACCTTTGAGATTTGACCTGGTGAGCTGATATTAGTCAAGAATACCTTTAAGGCGACAAAGACGCCATTAGGAACAGCTCACTGAGTCTGAACGAGGTCTTGTAATAGGGATGTGAGAAGCAGGATGTTCATTCTGGGATACTGCAGAAACATCTTGCAATAATGTAGCCGTGGTACATGATTATTGGCTGCGGTGGTCACGAGAATGTACGATCGCAGAGAGAACGGGCTCCGGACCGCCACTTGGCACTACCGAAAGAGACGATCATCGTGTTCGGCGTGGGGCTCGGGGCATCTGCAGCAGCATTCTGAGCAGCAGTTGGCACCACTGTGACACAACAAACTGTTACAAATCGGTTACTTCAAGGACAGCTCCGAGCCACATGCCCTGTAGCGTGCATTCCACTGACCCCAAACAACCGACTTCAGTGATGTCAAGCGAGAGCTCATCGGAGGCGGGGTAGTGGTTGTCTGTTGTGTTTTCTGATGAAAGCTTGGTCTGTCTTGGTACCAATGATGGCCGTGTGTTCGTTAGGAGGAGGCCAGTTGAGCACCTGCAGCCAGCATGCCTGCGTGCTGGACACACTGGGCCTAAACGCGGAGTTATTCTCTGGGGTGCGATTTCGTATGACAAAAGCAGCACTCTCATGGTTATCTCATGCGCCGTGACTGCAAAGTTGTACATCAGTCTGGTGATTCGACCTGTTGTGCTGTCATTCATCAATAGCGTTCTAGGAGGTGTTTTTCAACTGGATATCGCTCGCCCACATACCGCTGTTGTAGCCCAAAATGCTGTACAGAGTACCGACATGTTAGCTTCGCCTACTCGATCACTTGATCCGTATCCAATCGAGTACAATTTGGGCATCATTGGATACAACTCCAACGTCATCCACCACCAGCATTAACCGTCAATGTATTGACCGACCGAGCGCAACACGAATGGAACTCCATCTCACAAACTGACATACGCCACCTGTACAATATAAAGCCAGCACATTTGCACACTTGTATTCAACATTCTGGCAATTAATAACGGTTATTAATGTACTGACATTTCTCGTTTGCAATGGATTATCTTGCACTTAAATTAAACAGTGGTCTTTCAATGTTAATTACATACATACGTTACCTAGACAAAAGTACTACCGAACTTTCGTACCTCTACATTCATTAATTTCTGGTACTGTGATTTTTTCCATCGGTTTATTTACCGTATAGATAACCAATTATATAGGAGTGATGTCCACACTGTGCACTGCAGGATTTGCGTCATGACTTGCCGTTAGGCGCCGTTACTGGTACGACGAGATAGGACTGCAACACAAGCGCCACTCTGTGTTGCAGCTGAAGTCAGTCAGCATGGGCCTGGACAAGGTGAAAAGGGCTTTACCCGTGGAAACGTTTTATGAAAACAACAGTAAAAATGTTCTGCTGCTCTTCGAGAGTATCGACGCGCTAAAGGAATACGAGGAGGTCCTCTTTCCGCACCGGAGTTGAAGAACGTGATTCAGAAGTTCGAATTAACTGGCGATTTGGGAACTGCTCCCGGGAGAGGCCGACGGCATATTGCGCCACAAGTTGCTGAACAAGTTACTGTTGCCATGGCTGACAATGCTGGATGCAATGTGCGACTTTCAAGCAGTACACGAGCTGTGTCACGACAGCCAAGTATTCCAGTTTTCACCGTTCTAAAAGTATTGCGAACAATGGTATCCGTACAAACTTTACATTACTCATCAACTTTTGCCGCGTGGCATTTTAACCTGGAAATTAAACATGGTACGCAGTTAACAAATATTACCGTCATGTGGAAACTAAAACGTGTTTCTTTCAACGGTTTATTCGTTATTTCTCTTCGGCATGTCTTATGAAATTTTTGTCACACAATTTCGCTGTCCTACGGTAGCTCGTTTTTCGTGGCAGCGCTGTCAGGTAGCGAAAGTTTAATTATAATAATTTTTTTTGTTTGAGTCAGAGAGATGTGTAAGGAAAGTGTAAGTTAACATCAGATACGGGAGGTGTACAGTGTCGGGGTATGACGGAGAGTGGTGGAGCGACAGGTGCTATCTGGCCCGTCAGTTTTCCCGCTTTTATATAAAACTGTCGCCCTCATCAGTATGAGTGCTCGCGCTGGGCGACACTCCTAATCTCAGGGCGTGGCGGCACATTTAGGTAATGGCGGCTGCGACACTCGCCGCGTCGCCTTAGGCGCCTCCAGTGGACAGCTCACGGAAACTGGAAGCACGCCACTCGCTGGTCGCTACACCTGCTGCCTCCCTGACGGCCGCATGTCGTGGCGCTGCCAACAAGTGCCCCTAGGGGCTCTCCAGCACCAGCCGTGTCCACGCAGGCTGTAGGCCACGACGCCCATCTGTCCCGCTGTTCTGAAACTGAGATACTCGTTGGTTCTTTGCGCTACCCTAAGCAATACCAAGCAAAGGAACTTGGTGGTGAAACCGGACATGTTTCATCGATGGGACTACGCGTTAAGTGGCTGGCCGGAAATTTCCTCCATTTTTTGATTCATTATGACTATGGTGGTGGTGTTAGTGGTGTGCGTGTGTGTGTGTGTGTGTTTGTGCGTGTGGACGAGTACAAAAATGTCTTAAGTGCTCAATACAAAAGTCAACATTCATAGTCAAGAAGGGCTCTGAGCACTATGGGACTCAACATCTTAGGTCATAAGTCCCCTAGAACTTAGAACTACTTAAACCTAACTAACCTAAGGACATCACACACACCCATGCCCGAGGCAGAATTCGAACCTGCGACCGTAGCAGTCCCGCGGTTCCGGACTGCAGCGCCAGAACCGCTAGACCACCGCGGCCGGCATAGTCAAGAAGGGACATTTCAATATGTAATATCCTCTGCAGTACATCTTCTCGCCTAATCTTTGTTGACCTGAGTCGAAACAAGGCCCCCGGAGTAGACAACATTCCATTAGAACTACTGACAGCCTTGGAAGAGCCAGTCCTGACAAAACTCTACCATCTGGTGAGCAAGATGTATGAGACAGGCGAAATACCCTCAGACTTCAAAAAGAATGTAATAATTACAATCCCAAAGAAAGCAGGTGTTGACAGACGAGAAAATTACCGAACTATCAGTTTAATAAGTCACAACTGCAAAATACTAACGCGATTTCTTTACAGACGAATGGAAAAACTGATAGAAGCCAACCTCGGGGAAGATCAGTTTGGATTCCGTAGAAATGTTGGAACACGTGAGGCAATACTGACCCTACGACTTATCTTAGAAGAAAGATTAATGAAAGGCAAACCTACGTTTCTAGCATTTGTAGACTTAACGAAAGCTTTTGACAACGTTGATTGGAATACTCTCTTTCAAATTCTGATGGTGGCAGGCGTAAAATACAGGGAGCGAAAGGCTATTTACAATTTGTACAGAAAGCAGATGGCAGTTATAAGAGTCGATGGGTATGAAAGGGAAGCAGTGGTTGGGAAGGTAGTGAGACAGGGTTGTAGCCTATCTCCAATGTTAATCAATCTGTATATTGAGCAAGCAGTAAAGGAAACAAAACAAAATTCGGAATAGGAATTAAAATCCATGGAGAAGAAATAAAAACTTTGAGATTCGCCGATGACATTGTAATTCTGTCAGAGACAGCAAAGGACTTGGAAGAGCAGTTGAACAGAATGGACAGTGTCCTGAAAGAAGGATATAAGATGAACATCAACAAAAGCAAAACGAGGATAATGGAATGTAG
This sequence comes from Schistocerca americana, assembly GCF_021461395.2. Classification (NCBI taxonomy): domain Eukaryota; kingdom Metazoa; phylum Arthropoda; class Insecta; order Orthoptera; family Acrididae; genus Schistocerca; species Schistocerca americana. Next base: position 757,693,295 of record NC_060119.1, on the reverse strand, counting down.
TCGAATTAAGTCGGGCGATGCTGAGGGAATTAAATTAGGAAAAGAGACACTTAAAGTAGTAAAGGAGTTTTGATATTTGGGGAGCAAAATAACTGATGATGGTCGAAGTAGAGAGGATATAAAATGTAGACTGGCAATGGCAAGGAAAGTGTTTATGAAGAAGAGAAATTTGTTAACATCGAGTATAGATTTAAGTGTCAGGAAGTCGTTTCCGAAAGTATTTGTATGAAGTGTAGTCATTTATGGAAGTGAAACGTGGACGATAAATAGTTTAGACAAGAAGAGAATAGAAGCTTTCGAAATATGGTGCTACAGAAGAATGCTGAAGATTAGATGGGTAGATCACATAACTAACGAGGAGGTATTGAATGGAATTGGGGAGAAGAGGAGCTTGTGGCACAACTTGGCTAGAAGAAGGGTTCGGTTCGTAGGACATGTTCTGAGACATCGAGGGATCACCAATTTAGTATTGGAGGGCAGCGTGGAGGGTAAAAATCTTGGAGGGAGACCAAGAGATGAATACACTAAGCAGATTCAGAAGGATGTAGCCTGCAGTAGTACTGGGAGATGAAGAAGCTTGCACAGGATAGAGTAGCATGGAGAGCTGCATCAAACCAGTCTCAGGACTGAAGACTACAACAACAAATTTGTTGATGTGTCTGCTACGATTGCATGGAGCAACAGGCCTCTCAGTGCATTTTCAACTAGTTGACATGTTTTAACGTCCACTGTGGTGTCACATGCTGAATAAAATGCACCATCCGCATAATTATATAACTATATTCAACTGATTATTTTTCATTTGTTACATTCTTTTTTCCATATTTTTATTATTATTATTATTTCTTTCTTGTCTCAGACGTTATGTCTGGTTAAAAATGGAAGGTGACGCGGACATTGATCAAGCCTGACTTCCTTTTAACTGTACGGTATATGTTACACTGCATTTAGGAACTTTCGGGTAATTGAACAAGTGTCAATAATTACAGATTTCTGTAGTTGTATATATAAGTTTGGATGTAGCTGTATTGCATTGATGTACTGGTGGATATTGTGTGGTATGACTCCTGTAGTTGATAGTATAATTGGTATAATGTCAACTTTATCCTGATGCCACATGTCCTTGACTTCCACAGCCAGTTGGATGTATTTTTCAATTTTTTCTCCTGTTTTCTTTTGTATATTTGTTGTATTGGGTATGGATATTTCGATTAGTTCTGTTAATTTCTTCTTTTTATTGGTGAGTATGATGTCAGGTTTGTTATGTGGTGTTGTTTTATCTGTTATAATGGTTCTGTTCCAGGATAATTTGTATTCATCGTTCTCCAGTACATTTTGTGGTGCATACTTGTATGTGGGAACATGTTGTTTTATAAGTTTATGTTGTAAGGCAAGCTGTTAATGTATTATTTTTGCTACACTGTCATGTCTTCTGGGGTATTCTGTATTTGCTAGTATTGTACACCCGCTTGTGATGTGCTCTACTGTTTCTATTTGTTGTTTGCAAAGTCTTCATTTATCTGTTGTGGTATTGGGATCTTTAATAATATGCTTGCTGTAATATCTGGTGTTTATTGTTTGATCCTGTATTGCAATCATGAATCCTTCCGTCTCACTGTATATATTGCCTTTTCTTAGCCATGTGTTGGATGCGTCTTGGTCAATGTGTGGCTGTGTTACATGATACGGGTGCATGCCATGTAGTGTTTTCTTTTTCCAATTTACTTTCTTCGTATCTGTTGATGTTATGTGATCTAAAGGGTTGTAGAAGTGGTTATGAAATTGCAGTTGTGTAGCCGATGTATTTATATGAGTGATTGCTTTGTGTATTTTGCTAGTTTCTGCTCGTTCTATAAAGAATTTTCTTAAATTGTCTACCTGTCCATAATGTAGTTTTTTTATGTCGATAAATCCCCTTCCTCCTTCCTTTCTGCTTAATGTGAATCTTTCAGTTGCTGAATGTATTCTATATTTGTGGCATTGTGATCGTGTAAGTGTATTGAGTGCTTCTAGGTCTGTGTTACTCCATTTCACTACTCCAAATGAGTAGGTCAATATTGGTATAGCATAAGTATTTATAGCTTTTGTCTTGTTTCTTGCTGTCAATCCTGTTTTCAGTATTTTTGTTAGTCTTTGTCTGTATTTTTATTTTAGTTCTTCTTTAATATTTTTATTATCTATTCCTTTTTTTGTCTGTATCCTAGATATTTATAGGCATCTGTTTTTTCCATCGCTTCTATGCAGTCGCTGTGGTTATCCAATATGTAATCTTCTTGTTTAGTGTGTTTTCCCTTGACTGTGCTATTTTTCTTACATTCGTCTGTTCCAAAAGCCATATTTATATCATTGCTGAATACTTCTGTTATCTTTAGTAATTGGTTGAGTTGTTGATTTGTTGCTGCCAGTAGTTTTAGATCATCCATGTACAGCAAATGTGTGATTTTGTGTGGGTATGTTCCAGTAATATTGTACCCATAATTTGTATTATTTAGCATGTTGTATAGTAGGTTCAGAGCAAAGCAGAACCAGAAAGGAGTTAATGAGTCTCCTTGGTATATTCCACGCTTGATCTGTATTGGCTGTGATGTGATATTATTTAAATTTGTCTGGATATTAAGTGTGGTTTTCCAATTTTTCATTACTATGTTTAGGAACTGTATCAATTTAGGATCTACTTTGTATATTTCCAATATTTGTAGTAACCATGAGTGGGGTACACTATCAAAAGCTTTTTGGTAATCAATGTATGCATAGTGTAGCGACCTTTGTTTAGTTTTAGCTTGATATGTCACCTCTGGATCTATTATCAGTTGCTCTTTACATTCTCGTGCTCCTTTGCAACAGCCTTTTTGTTCTTCATTTATAATTTTGTTCTGTGTTGTATGTGTCATTAATTTCTGTGTAATGACTGAAGTTAATATTTTGTATATTGTTGGTAGGCATGTTATAGGGCTATATTTAGCTGGGTTTGCTGTGTCTGCTTGATCTTTAGGTTTCAGATAAGTTATTCCATGTGTAAGTGTATCAGGGAATGTGTATGGGTCGGCAATGTAACTGTTCAATAATTTAGTTAGATGTGAATGATGTGTTGAGGTGAATTTCTTTAGCCAGAAATTTGCTATTTTATCTTTTCCAGGGGCTTTCCAATTGTGAGTAGAATTAATTGCTTGGGTGACTTCATGTTGCAAAATTATCACTTCAGGCATTTGTGGTATCATGTTGTATGTATCTGTTTCTGCTTGTATCCACCGTGCATGCCTGTTATGTTGTACCGGGTTTGACCATATGTTGCTCCAGAAGTGTTCCATGTCTGTTATGTTTGGTGGATTGTCTATTTTAATGTGTGTGTTATCTATTGTCTGGTAAAATTTCTTTTGGTTTGTGTTGAATGTTTGGTTTTGTTTCCTTCTATTTTCACTTTTTTTGTATCTTCTAAGTCGTTTGGCCAATGCTTGTAATTTCTGCTTCTTTTCATCTAATTGCTCTATCGCTTCTTGTTGTGAGATTTTACCTAACCTTTTTCGTTTTTTTTCTGACATTTCATTTCTTATAAATTGTGTTAGCTGTCCAATGTCTTTTCTCAGCTTTTCTATTCTGATCTGTAGCCTGTGTTGCCATGCTGGTTTTGTGGGTTTCTTCTGTGTGTTGGTTGGTTCTGATCTCTGCCTAGTGTGTATATTTAGTGTAGTGAGTGCTCCTATATAAACCAGTAGTTGTAACTCTTCCATAGTTGTGTTTTCATTTATTTTGTTGTGTATGATAAAAACTTTTATTGTTGTTTCGACTTGTGGGTTATTTGGCGGTCTATGCAAGAATGGTCTAATGTCTGTATTTGTGTCTTTGTATTCTATATATGTCAGCTGAAATTTTTCTTCTATATCTAACATGTGTGTCACTTCGTGTTCTATTTGTGCTTGTTCTGGTGGCTGTCTTAAGATTTCGTTTTCCTCTGACTGTTTAATTGATGCGTGTTGTTCTTTGTTTGTTTGCTCTGGGATGTTTGAGTCCATTACTGTATTTTCTTCTTCTTCTGATTGCACATTATTTTGTTCCAGTATTTGTTGTACCTGTTGTTTGATGTTTTCTAATTCTGACTGGGGTATCCTGTAATTTTTTATTATTACACGGATCTGATCAGCTAGTCGTTGTTCTGTTAAAAATTTTAATTCTGGGTATCTGGTAATAAATGTTGTGTATACTTGTGATCTGTATCCAGTTGTGTTGGTTCCTAGGTTTGTTGCTTGGTAATAGCAGAACATGAGGTGTCGATTAACTTCATCTGACCATCTCATCCTCTGTTTTCCTTCTAGGGTGGTTGCAGGAAGCATATCCTGCAAAACACCTCTATTTGGATTTGAATCATTTTCCAGTTGGCTAGCAGTGTCGTTACCATTGTGGGCGGGCATAGGGTTCAAGCGTCGTCCCCGACCATGACGGCGCTTGTCCGAGGCTTCTTTAGTTCTGTCCTGAACCAACTAATGACACTAAAAGGGGGTTAGCCCTATTAGTGGTTTGTTCTTTTCGTCGCCTTTTACGACTGGCAGAACATACCGGAGGCCTATTCTTTTCCCGGGCCTCCACGGGATTATTATTATTATTATTATTATTATTTATTTATTATTATTTTTTATTTTTTGCTTAGCATTATAAACCACCATTTATTTATCATAGAATTTTAAGCCATCGTTTGCTTTGTAACAGCACTAGTGCTTCTTAATGATTTCTTTCGGCAGGGACTGGCGTAGAAGCCCATTGGTTTTGTTCTTCAATTCGTTGAGAACGAGACCACTGAGCTTCTACGCCACTCTGTATCGAAGGAAATAGTTAAGGAGCTTCGACCACGAGATGCTGAACCGCCAAGGCTCTACGGCTTACCAAAGGATTACAAACACGATGCTCCTCTACATCCAGTAGTACGCACTGACGTACCAGCTTGCGAAATCTCTAAGAAAGTATCAAGCCACTTCGTCGATAAATGTGAGCGGCCATATCAGTAACTTGCAGTGTCCCAGTGTCAAATTCACCACGGAATTGGAAGGGAATTGCGAACTCCCCATTTTGGATGTCGTAGTCAAGCGCAAAACCGACGGCACTATGGGACAAAGTGCGCACAGAAAAAACCACCCACACAGATTTGCATCTGCATGCTGCGAGCTGCCATCACCCTTCATAGCGTGAGGGTGTACTACGTACACTGGCACACAAGGCCCGTCTAATATCTGATGAAGAAAGTCTGACAAGGATAGCGAGCCACCTTAAGGATTCAAGAAGTACGGAGACAAATCCTACATGCCTAGGGAAGAAGGTACAGGCCCATCAAATAGAACACGACGTGGAAAATAAGACAATGGCATATCTGCCGTACGCTGGAAAAGTATCGAACAAAACCGGCAGAATCCTGGCTCTACTAACATTGGACGCATTTTCCGCCCATCTTCGAAAAGACGTGCACCGTACGATGATAGACGACTCGAGGCTCCGTAAACCGGGTGTTCACGGTAGTCCATGTAAATGCGGTAAGACATACATCCAGCACACTGTGCGGACAATCGGAGGAAGCTTCAAGCTTCAAGGGACACAGAAGACACAATGGACAACCAACAAAATATGCGGTTGCAGAACAATGCGAGGCTACAGGGGCTCAATTTAGTATGGGGAAATTGTAAGTGTTAAGACAGATATCGTCGTTATGGGACTGTGTACAGAAGGGGGAAATTGAAATTCGGGTAGCCGGCGGGCTGATCAACAGCAAGCTTGGGACGGAGCGTTCAGCCAACTAAAATCACGGCGTCGGCCGAGAGCCTTTTCCGTGCCCGATGGGGGCCAACAGAAGATCCGAGGGATTGGGATTCGCACACAGCCTTCGGCGATGCCGCCTCCTCCCTCCATCACTCCATCCGACGCGTCGTACGACCAGGTAGTGGTGAAGGGTGGCAGGTTGTAGTGAAGAAGCTCATTCTACAGGTAGCTGGAGATAAAGGCTATGTACGCTTTCGAAATATCGTGTTACGAAGACGACTGCACCCAGCTGGACAACCGAGATCAGTACAAACAGTCGATGCCCCGGGGCAGCTTAAGATCACATATTGTTACTACAGCTCATTAAAAGCCGTATTGCAAAATATTGCAGAAAGTAATATCGATATCGGACTAAATGCGTTACGACTAAAAGACAGCCAAATCAGACGACAAAATAAAGGCAGTATGGGATATACTGATGATGGAATCTGGTAGAACCAGAGATGAGGAGGAAGCAAATGCGTGTGTGTAGCCGAACTTTTAACATGAATTTAACATCTGTTACTAAACAGACGGGCTTGTCAGGCACAGCAAACGCAGCTGTGGAATACCTAACAAGAAGACTGTATGGACCACTCTGCCCACGCAGATTTTCTTCATACTTACAGCATTAGAAGTTCAAAGCCCAGACATCAGCTTTCTAAAGCTATACGATCTACTTCTAGCAAACCACTTAAAATTCGATTTTGAAGATTCTGAGCACTCTTCAGCTCAAAACATTTCTATCTCCTAACTAGAATCTTGGCAATTGCATGCACAATCTTCTAGTTTTGTAAATCTGAGGATGCTTGTTTGGTTCTCACTAGTGTAAGGTTTATTTGAATTTAAATTCCGTTTTTAGTATCAGTCTGAAATGTTAATTAATTAATATTGAATTGTAATCCTCAATAAAACAACGTTTTTATTTTTAATTGATAATCACATAAAAATGTGAATATTCATAATAAATTAAAGTTTCGAATAAAAGTGCAGAATGTCTTATTATTAAATGAAACCAATTATACATACATATCAATAACATATTTTATGGATATTATGTTGGTATTTGTTCATAATCTCCACAAATAAAAAAATGTCTTCTAACTGATTAATAATAAAAGTTTGTAAAAAGTTGTAATGTCTTATTATGAAATGAAAAAATTATTTACTAATAAAAACAGTCTTGATCACGATTTATTTATTAAGGTGACCGGTTTCGACCACTACTGTGGTCATCTTCAGACCTACAAGTGTACAAAGCTTTAATTAGAGGGCTACATGCATTAAAGAAATTACATAAAGTTATAAAGCTATAAAACGATAAATTACCATTGAGTAAGAACCTCTTTCTGCTGGAGAATCGCTACTGGAGAAACCAGTGCACGTCTTACTATATATAATGAAGGCGCCGCCCACTTCTGACGGCATGATGTCATTACTAACCAATGTAAAATTTCTTAGTTAAAAGAACATTGTCATGAACTAAAAATAAACATACACTAAACTTAGCTTATTAAACAGCTATTGTCAATTAAGAAGCGTTAAAAATATTTAAATATACAGGATAAATGAGTTACAGTTTGGCAGTACATGGGTTGCCCTCTCAAGGCCAGTTAGTGAACCATTTGGGACCACTGGTTGCCACGGTGAATTGGACGCCGTTCCAAAGATGAGGCAGCAGGCTTCTTTCCACTGAAGTCGTTGTAAAGTCGATAGGCGAACTAGTGTTTGCCATGGTGAGGACAAACGCCAGTGCAAAGATGTGGCAGCAGGCTTCTTTCTAACGAAGTTGTTGCGAAAGACGAAGACTGTCACGTCAGGCGATGTATTATTGAGCAGCAGAATGTCTTTATTGAAACGATTTTCAATGAGTAGGGTGCAATAATCTTTAGCTGACATGTATACTACATGCTGCACAAATACGATACGAAGTAGTTATCCATGTTTTTTTTTTTTAATTACATGTGACAATTTTTAAAGGCATTGCTATTCCTTAAGTTGTATGCCAGTCTTATAAACAAATGAAAATAATGAGACTGGAAGGAATTTAAAATTATAATACTATGAGTAGTAGTGCCAAAAATAAAAAGATGTGAATTAGAAATATGCAGTCTTAAAGCATATAAGTAAACATTCTAAAACAGATAGTCAGTCATAAAATTATGTTTGGTGAAATAAAATTATGTAGTAAAGATAAAATATTTCCTAAAAGTCGTAATAATTTTTAAAAACAAAGGACAGAAGAGTGAACATTCTAAAGCAGATCATCGAAAAGCTCAAAGAAATGTTTGTCTTTGAATTGAAGGTGTTCGTTTAAAACAGATAATGGATTACTTTCGTGAAGTAAAAAGATTTCAATTTCAAGTATTTAGCAGTAGTTCTTTTGGCACAGTATGTAATATTTTCAAATTGTTAGAAATGCAACCCTCAGAATGATTGTATCCATCAAGATGTTGACCAAATATTGATTTGGTACGTGCAGTACCAGTAGCATGTTCTTTAAAACGTGTTAGAAAGTTACGGCCAATTTGGCCAATATACTGTTTCTCACAGTCATTACATATTATTTTGCAAACACCTGACTTTTGGTATAAATTTGATTCCCCAATTGTGTGTTTTAGTTTCATCTGTAGTGGGTTATTGGTTTTAAATGGTATTGTCACGCTTGTATTCTTATATAATTTATTTACTTTATCTGAAACCTCTTCAACCTGATGCAATCCAGAAGGAAATTGATACATTGTAACAGATAGCAGTTGCTAACAGTTACAATTCCCATTAGGTTGATCTGTTATATCAAAAATTACAAGAAACAAATGATGCTGATATAAATTTCAAGAAGAGATTTACAAAAATGTCATACATGGGACCTATTTCAGATAAAGTAGGAAATATTTTATCTTTACTTCATAATTTTATTTCACCAAACATTATTTTATGACTGACTATCTGTTTTAGAATGTTTGCTTGTATGCTTTAAGACTGCATATTGCTAATTCACATCTTTTTATTTTTGACACTACTGCTCATAGTATTATAATTTTAAATTCCTTCTACTTTCATTATTTTCATTTGTTTATAAGACTGGTATACAACTTAAGGAACAGCAATGCCTTTTAAAAATTGTCACATGTAATTAAAAAAAACATGGACAACTACTTCGTATCGTATTTGTGCAGCATGTAGTATACATGTCAGCTAAAGATTATTGCACCCTACTCATTGAAAATCGTTTCAATAAAGACATGCTGCTGCTCAATAATACGTCGCCTGACGTGACAGTCTTCGTTTTTCGCAACAACTTCGTTAGAAAGAAGCCTGCTGCCACATCTTTGCACCGGCGTTTGTCCTCACCATGGCAAACACTAGGTCGCCTATGGACTTTACAACGACTTCAGTGGAAAGAAGCCTGCTGCCTCATCTTTGTAACGGCGTCCAACTTCACCATGGCAACCAGTGGTTCCAAATGGTTCACTAACAGGTCTTGAGAGGGCAACCCATATACTGCCAAACTGTAACTCATTTAACCTATCTATTTAAATATTTTTAACACTTCTTAATTGACAATAGCTGTTTAATAAGCTAAGTTTAGTGTATGTCTATTTTTATTTCGTGACAATGTTCTTTTAACTAAGAAATTTTACAATGTTATTCGACTTATAACACATTGGTTAGTAATGACATCATGCCGTCAGAAGCGGGCGGAGCCTCCATTATATATAATAAGACGGGCACTGGTTTCTCTAGTAGTGATTCTCCAGCAGAAAGACGTTCCTACTCAATGGTAATTTATCGTTTTATAGCTTTGTAACTTTATGTATTTTTTTTAATGTATGTAGCCCTCTTGTTTTAAAGCTTTGTACACTTGTAGGTCTGAAGATGACCACAGTAGTGGTCGAAACCGGTCACCTTAATAAATAAATCGTGATCAAGACTGTTTTTATTAGTAAATATTTGTAACTCATTGATCACTGCTACTCCCATAATGTATTCAAATTAAAAAATTATTTATATTAATAATATGGTTTTACTATTATGATAATACTTCCCCAAATCTCTTGTTATAAAAAATGTACTTTTTTTCTACTTGATATTACTTATTTCTGAGAGAAATTTAATTCATTATGAATATTTGTATTTCTATAAATTAACTATTAAAAACAAGAAAGCTATTTTTATTAAATATTATGATTCAATATTTGGTAATTAACGTTTTAATTAGATAACAAATTCAGAATGCAAATGAAACCAAAATAAAGTTACTTCTTGTGAGAAGCGAATTAACAGCCTCACGATTATAAGACTGTGCTGCTAAGCACACTGCTACAGGTGGCTCCATTAAAAATTTCTAAGTATTTTATGCGTAACAGCGCTTGGCAATCTTCAGAATCGACTGTTTCGACTGTTTCTACGTATCTCTTCCTCCGTCGTCTCTGCCCATATCATCCTTCCCCTTCTTTATGTCCATTTCCACCTCCCCTCAGCCGGCCAGAGTGGCCGTGCGGTTATAGGCGCTACAGTCTGGAACCGAGCGATCACTACGGTCGCAGGTTCGAATCCTGCCTCGGGCATGGATGTGTGTGATGTCCTTAGGTTAGTTAGGTTTAATTAGTTCTAAGTTCTAGGCGACTGATGACCTGAGAAGTTAAGTCGCATAGTGCTCAGAGCCATTTTGAGCCACCTCCCCTCTCTCTGTGACCTTATTTATGGCTCTTGTAAACGGAACCTTGATTGGGAATAGAAGTCAAAAGCAACGGGTAAATTGGTTGGAATCATTGCTACACTGGGTATGAGAGAGACCTTTCCAGCTGATGGATATATGAGGATAGGCGCTTTAACTACAGGTAGGAACATCAAGTTATCCATAGACACAAATTTCCTGTTTTCTGTTAGAAATGACTGCGAGAAGGGAGACAAAACTGCACATTTTCACAGCACAGCTTAGCGTGTTCTTTCTTGCACTCAGTTTGCCAAAATGGTTCAAATGGCTCTGAGCACTATGGGACGAGATCATCAGTCCCTTAGAACTTAGAACTACTTAAACCTAACTAACCTAAGGACATCACAAACATCCATGCCCGAGGCAGGATTCGAACCTGCGACCGTAGTGGTCCCAATTTAACAGAAAATGTTTATTGTATATTCTTACTCGCTGTCTACGATTTTCATCAGTCTCATTGACTCGACGATCACGTATCTGACCTGCAATGCGCGTACGCCGACCGATATTTCGACGTCTTGCGGCCAGGCGGGTTAGATTTGTGGCGTAATGTGTGACCACTTTCTTTCATCGTACTGTGCACTACAAAAGTTCCACCTACCTCACTACAGCGTCTGATCACCAGCCCGTTTCTCTACATACGTAGAGACTGTCCAGATGATGTTAAAAGCATCGTTGAATAAAATTCCGGCAATACTTACGTTTGCAAAGTCAGCGTAAACTCTGGTAGCAAGGTATCCTGTACTATATTATAACAAATTTTGGGTGGAGGACGATTGCTTCATCTCTTTAGAAAAATTGCAAAATTCTACGAGTTCTTTTATTTCTTTAGGTTCAAAAAATTGTTCAAATGGCTCTGAGCACTATGGGACTTAACATCTGTGGTCATCAGTCCCCTAGAACTTAGAACTAGTTAAACCTAACCAACCTAAGGACGTCACACACATCCATGCCCGAGGCAGGATTCGAACCTGCGACCGAAGCGGTCACACGGTTCCAGACTGAAGCGCCTAGAACCGCACTGCCACACTGGCCTGTTTTTGGGTTCAAAAGTAAACACTTGCCGTCTGCCCGCATTTAATTAACGAATAATATCACTGTCCTCATCTCACAGTTCATACAGCCCAGTGCACACACAAGGCAGCCAGAGATGTACTTAAGTCCGACACGAATTACTACGCGATTTACAGTCATTACTCTGCTACAATATACGAGTTTCACATTCGGTTCTTTTTCAGTGAATTTCTAATAAAGAAGCTGCTCGCCAAATATTCCACAGACGAATATGAAACTTGCCACACGGAACTTTACAAAGGCTGAAAGTTCACTCGCGTTTATGTCTCTAACAAATTTCTTCACCAAGCTCAAATTTTCATAATCTGTCCGTAAATGCAACTGTTTTCACGGCAATACAATCCGGACACGAGAAACCAGTAACTTCTTCATTTTACTCATAATGTAGACGGACACGTCCAGCATGACCTGCACGTCTGATAGCTAGCCAGCGACTGACCCAATGCTGCTCCTTCCAGAGCCTATAACTACTTGCAATGCGTGGGAAATGCTTAACTCTGATTGGTTGTTCAAAATGACCAGCCAATCAAAACAATCCTTTGAGTCCTTTTTCACGCTAAAACTGTCTTACGCCAATCAACATTCGCAGATGCATTTACGTCATTTCATTATTCAAATAATAATAAAATGTTTAACGAAACCAAACGAAAAGAAATCTAATCATGAAATAACTGGAAAACTATTACTCTGAAAATGGCTGTTCTGGCTGCCTTCTTACAAAAGCAAGTAACCTTGGACATACGTCATCAGCACGGTGTGGAAATTACAGTTTTCATTGCAACGTGCTTGCTTAACACTTACCCATGACATAGTTACGTAATGTTTTAACATGAGATAATATTGAATTTTTTCGTATGTCCCACATACACACTCTCACTCATTCTCATTTACTCACACAACACATTACATAAATTCTTATCTTTTCTGAATTGTATATTACGAAAATGAAAAATAGTTAACGTTTTTAATTATGAAAATTCAAACAAATTGACCTAACGTTTTTTGAACTTCAGTAATGATTCCAAAAGATACTAAAAGACAAACTGTTATGAATCCTAGCTGACTTTAATCTTACAAGTGTCGGTTTGGGGTGTTTTAGGTAATTTTCTCTAACTCTAAAAGTATGCCAGCTAGAAAGCTGAGATTTTTACGCAATCTTCTTTTTAATAACAAAGGGCAGTATATTGACTTTTAACTAAATTGAATAACATGTAATATAGTCTATTTAGATTCTTAGGGGCTTGAATATTCTGTAGCTCGAATTGACACAGCTACCGCTTCCCATGGCTAGGCTAGCGACGGGTGCAAATAGTCACGCTAAGATACAAGCTGCTGTTTCTATCACTGTCAACAGCTCCAAAGCTACGAGCCGTACTGCAAAGTAGTTTACTGCAATAAAATGCTATGGCGTATTGACTCGCGATGTTACAGTCTCACTGGTGGTATTTTTTCCAGAGAAATAAACTACGAACTGAAATTAACTGAATGCTTGCAACATTCCAAATTACTACGAACTCATCAATTCAATCTTCGCGAAACACTAAATCACCACCGATAACACACTGAAATATTGCTTTCAATTGTGCTCTTTTCTGCAAAATATGAATTTGTCGTTGTTATGAAAACATACTATAGGACAACTGTCAAACTGAATGTTATATTTCTTTGATTGAGATTTTCATTCAAAAATACGACGTAGATTTCCAACTTCTCTGACGGATTTTCCAAAAATTTTCTGTCATAAAGATCTTGTCCTGATAATTATGACCATAAAAAAATCAACCAAATAGGTAGACCCATTCTCAAGAGAATATTTTCGATATATGCTGTAACCGATTTTTATTTACATAGATATTTCTTTTTGAGATGGAAAGTAACGTGAGAAAAGGTAATTCTAAGACAGAAGGAATGAGATTAGTATTTTCCTTGATTGGTATTGTTGATGTATTTCCAATTTCTGAAGTTTTAAGTTGTTTAAACAGAGTAATTTTAAATGAGCCACTTGTAGGCGCTTGTACATCGAATTGATAGATTTTCGATATTTGAATCTGTACACGTCTTATTAGGTGGATGATGAAGGTGATACAGGCACTGGTTCACCCGTACTTGTATTGCAGTATTAGAGCCAAGTTTAAATGGATCATTTTTATGCACATAATCTCATGGTGCTAATTACGTAACTGATACCTGATAATTTTCCGTGACAGAAGCCTTGGTTGCTCATTTACTACACAAGGCCTATTTTTTATGGTATTCTGAGATGACGGATTGTGATATTGACTAGGCAGGTTAGATGTAATGTAGGCTACCTGGTGTGATAGCATGTAGGTGAATGGCTGCAACGTTTTGATGATTATCTTTAGTTTACTGTTGTCAATGGATTACCGCGCCTCGTTATAGGTTTGGTATTTCCTATTAAACAAAGTTACTTGTTGATTAATTGGTTATGTTGCACCTTGAATGGACAAAGTACATAGCCAAGTAATCATTTGAAGGATCTATCTGAAAAGCTACGCTGGACGTAAGCTACTGCATTGACATCTTTGATAGCTGCCGCTTCCTTCATATTAGAATAGGTCATTGAGCAACTTTATTCATTATTAAGCTCTTTCTGCTTGATTGTAGAATTATTTTCTTGAGCACTTCTTTGAAATTAGCACCTGTAACTTTGTTCACTACATGATACCGTGCTCTTCTTTCCCACCACAGTGCATGGGTCCTGTTTTAAGAATTTTTATGCGTTGCACTATTGCCATCAATAAATTACTTTTTTATGCTATTATTTCCAGACAACGCTGCTGAGATGTTACGTCGTTTCCGAGGTTTCCCTGGAATATTTGATGGATGGTACGTTCTAGGGATAGCCATCTTGAAGATACCTCATTTGCACACAGTATTTCAGCGATTGTCGAAGATGTCGGCACAAGTCGCATCAATAGCAATATGTGCACTCTCGCAGCATTTCGCTAACACGACGCTGTGTTATCAGCTCCAACTGTAAGTTAAAGAGCATGCATATGCTTCTTTAGATCATTCAGTCACCTGAGGCAGGCGTTTACAAACCTGATACAGTATTTTCAGATGTACTGTAGGTGTGCGCGAAATGACCTGTTACTGGAGTTTCCTCACAGCCGACAACACTGGCGCACAGAGCGTCGCCAGAATTTGCAACGGCGTTGCAGCAGGACATCACACAGGGCGCCAAATCATCATTCTCGCACTGAGTCATCTGTGCAGACGGCATCCCCTGGACAGCCATCGTTCGTTAACCGGCACTCATTTGTCGAGATGTGGGAGTTCCGTGTCGCCCGTGCCACACTGAATCACAGCCGCCCCAGCACTGCACTCGCAGACTGCAACTTCCAGCGCTCAGAGCCGTGTGACTGTGACAGCCACACACAGGGGAGTCAGCAGCAGGTGACGTCCGTCACATGCCATAGCACTGTGCGAGGCGTGGTTAGCCTAGCGCTACCGCCCGAGCCTGTCGTAGCATAGTTCGAAGACGTGCCACTGCTTCGCTCTGCGTGTACCTCGGTTCGAAGCTAGACTGCCACGCTTGCAGGACGCGAGGATCTGTTCGTCTCCGACATTGTACTGAATACCATGTTGTTAATAAAACAGTTCGACACAGCTGCTGACTTCTTGTTGACCGGGCTTTGACCTGCATGACCGCCAGTCAAACCCGAAAGACGAGGATAGGAGAGCAGACACGATATCGTGACCCACGTATGCATGGTATCCTACCCTCACGGGTCGTACAATTCCCGACTTCTATAGATATCAGAGAATCAAATTTATATTTCCTTTTCCATCATCAGCCAGCCGCTGTGGCTGATCGGTTCTAGGCGCTTCAGTCCTGAACCGCGATGCTGCTACAGTCGCAGGTTCGAATCCTGCCTCGGGCATGGATGTGGGTGATGTCCTTAGGTTAGTTTGGTTTAAGTAGTTCTAAGTCTAGGGGACTGATGATCTCAGATGTTAAGTCCCATAGTGCTTGGAGCCATTAGAATCTCCTCTCATCAACCACAGAACTAACTGTAGCCCTTCGAGATGTTGTAACGCCGGAAATGCATATCCTCCTATTTCCATCTATTGCACTGCAAATTGTTTTTCTTATTTTGTCAGCTGAAGATATAACATTTCTGTGTCTTTGTATATTGTAATTGTTTTACTATTTGTATATATATGCATTTATGTCGATGTATAATTGGTTTGTTTTGTGAATATTATTTGTATTTATACGCTGGGTCTTGCCTAGGGAAAACTATGCTATCGAACGAATACGTCGATAGGTCGTGTGGAGAACCAGAGTGTTTAGGATCTTTGGTAGTGTTAACTCTGCCGCGTGGAGCGCGGGCAGAGCAGAGAGAGTCTGGCTGGAGTAGTGCAGTGGAGCAGGTGTGTTGTGTGACGCTCCCGCGAGTTGCCGCGCGTTCGGGGTTGGACAGCATGTAATTGCCCTCGACTGACTATAATAGATTCTAGCACGGTGTCGCGGACGGGAAGCATTAGCTGGCGCACATCAAGAGCCCGTTTCGCCTGGTGACCGTGTCGAGAAGAAGCCGCGCCAGCATCCAGCTTCTGCAACAGCGACGGCCGACAATGAGTGACTGTCGCCACCTCCTCGATCGACGACTTCAAACCTTCAATCAACCAACAAGGAAGACTAAAAGCACGTAAAGTTTCAGAACTGTATGGCAGGCCTCAGCTTTTAAAATTGTTGCATCACAAAATTACAGCAACTTAGCATGAACCTTTGTTGCTCATTGTCCCAATTGCATTACCAAGCAGGTCCCTTCCTTTTACGGAATGAACCCGAGTGTCGTTGAAATTCAAACGCCAGCATCATTCGATTTCACTGCTTTAATTTCAAAGTTCAGTTAAGGTATTCATAGCTGGCTACAATATTTAGATTACACGAGCACAAATTAAGAGTGCGAGTTTTGTTAGCATATTTTAGCTTACCTGTGACTGCAGCTCAGCTTGGTACGTACTAAATTTTACTATTGTTAATTATTCAGAATCATTTAATTCAAGTTCGAAGTTAAATCTCTTATTTCTAAATTGCGTAGATTCAAGTAGCTTTTGAAATGATTGTTGAGGTAGCCCAAGACTAACTGTATTTTACTGAATTTCGATATGCTTCAGAAACAAAGTTCACTATTAATCTCTGTCACTAAATTAACTTTCAATTTTCCGGTTTTATTAATTCTTTTGCTAAATTAATACAGAGTGTAGCGAAATTTATTACTTCTGAAAAACTTTCAGTTTTCACACTACACGTGTCAACCTTCAGTTGCCACGCTTCTAGTGCTAATTACATGGGTAATAACCTTTCTTCTTCAGTTACTATTGTAATGGTCCTTAGGACTGGCGACCGTAATTTCCCCCAAATCTCAAATATCTAATTACCGCTAGTTAATTGTTGACGTAACGGCCGCACATTTACTTTCTTTATTAACTTTACCCCTTTTCAAAATTAATTTCCACCAGTTTCATTTGCATTTTTCCTTTCATTTAGATGTAACCCTTTCCTCCCTCTTTACCGACAGATTAACTTCGGTGACGATTGCTTTTCCCAAATTTCCATTAGGTACACGCGGTTTAATTTTTCATTGTCGTTAAGGTCGATAAGTGAGGGGGAGGTTACAATGTATTCTGCAAAATGATTTTGGATTCATGTAATGAGTACTACACTGAAGAGCCAAAGAAACTGGTATACCTGCCTGATACCGTGTAGGGCCCTGCGAGCACGTTGAAGTGCCGCGGGACAACGCGGCACGATGTTGACTAATGTCTGAAGTAATACAGCAGAGAACTGACAACATGAACCCTGCAGGGCTGTCTATAAATCAGTAAGAATACGAGAGGGTAGAGATTTCTTCTGAACAGCACGTTGCAAGGCATCTCAGATATGCTCAATAGTGTTCATGTATGGCGAGTTTGGTGTCCAGCGGGAGTGCTGAAACTCAGAAGAGTGTTCCTGGAGCCACTCTGTAGCAATTCTGGACGTGTGAGGCGTCGCATTTTCCTGCTAGAATCGGCGAAGTCCGTCGGAATCCACTATGGACATGAACGGATGCAGGTGATCAGACAGGATGCTTACGTACATGTCACTTGTCAGAGTCGTATGAGGGTCCCATGTCACTCCAAGCGCACACACCCCACACCATTACAGAGTCTCCACCAGCTTGAACAGTCCCCAGTGGACATCCAGGGTCCACGGATTCATGAAGTTGTCTCCACACCCATTCTCTTTCATCCACTCGATACAATTTGAAATGGAACTCGTCCGACCAGGCAACATGTTTCCAGTCATCAATAGTCCAATGTAGGTGTTGACGGGCCCAGGCGAAGCGCAAAGCTTTGTGTCGTGCAGTCATCAAGCGCACAAGAGTTGGCCTTCGACACCGAAAGCTCATTTCGATTATGTTTAGTTGAATGGTTCGCACGCCGACACTTGTTGATGGCCCAGACCTGAAATCTGCAGCAATTTGCGGAAAGGTAGCATTTCTACGACTTTGAACGATTCTCTTCATTCGTTGTTGTTCCAGTTATTGCAGGATCTTTTTCCAGCTGCAGCGGTGTCGGAGATTTGATGTTTTACTGGATTCCTGATATTCACGGGACACTCGTGAAATGGTCGTACGGGAAAATCCCCGCTTCGTCGCCACCTCGGAGATGTTGTGTTCCATTGCTTGTGGCCGACTATAACACCACGTTCAAACTGAGTTAAATCTTGAAAACCTGCGATTGTAGCAGCAGTAACCAATCTAACAACTGCGGCAGACACTTGTCTTGTGTAGGCGTTGCCGACCGCAGCGCTGTATCCTGCATGTTCACATATCTCTGTATTTGAATACGCATTCCTATACCAGTTTCTTTGGCACTTCAGTGTATATACGCATTGTGTGATGTACATCATTACCGGTACATTATCTATGCTCGTAGAAAGATTTCCATTATTTTGATATCAATCTGTAAGTCATCTGACTACGAACGATATAATAAAGCTGCAATTTATCAAATACGTGTCACAGGTGACACTCATACATCGATCTTTGTTACCTTGCTGTAACTTATCAAATATATGCCATAGGCGACTCTCATACATCGATCTTTGTTACCTTAGGTCGTAAGCGAGCGAATTGGTGCGATGATTAACATACCGTATTTGCACTGAGCATGATCAGCGTTTAGATATACGTCCTGCCCCGAGTGCACAGGTTTCCTGTGTTTACCTTAGAGTGATTAAGGCAAGTGTTGCGATGGTCCTTTGAAATGCCACTGTTAATGTTCTTCTCAACTTTAATTTTCTTTCCAATCTCGTTTCATTTGAGGTTGTAGAAACACTGTAATGATCTTGTCGTCGACTGTATATTAAGCTGTACTCTTTCTTCGTTTTTCTCCTGTGTTGTGGAAAATAGATTGCATATAACTCCTTGATCAGTTACTTTCCTTCGCAAATATCAAGTCACAATTCGAAATACAATCAGCATAACATTAGGCACATAATCTGCATAAGAACGTGTTTTGGTGTAGTGACTCGCGTTACATGAAGTGTAACTAAAAGGCAAATCCAGAAATTGACATTAGTTGTAGCTTCACAAAGTTTACGAAGTTTTGCCAAATCTCTAATCGTTTTTTCTGAAAAAATTTCGTAAAGATTTAAAAAATGGGCTAATAATCCTATAAGTAAAATCTTACAATCCTGGACAAATCATTGCTGCATAGTTAGCGTTTTCTTTAAGTTACCGAGAGATAACATATTAACAAATAATCATAGTCGGTTATGTTTGATCCCTGAAGGAGTTCTTGCCGGGTGCTCCAAACCAAGTCCACAGCTGACTGTCGCTACCAGGGGAGGCTAACGGCACTATTGGCGCGCAACCGTACGCAGTACTACACGTCCAGTCCGCGACGACAAGGCCAGTCTCCTAGCAACGACCGTTCAAATGTTCAGATGTGTGTGAATTCCTATGGGACGAAAATGCTGAGGTCATCGGTCCCTAGACTTACACACTACTTAAACTAACTTATGCTAAGAACAACTCACACATCCTTGTCCGAGGGAGGGGTCGCGCAATCCGTGACATGGCACCTCAACCGCGCAGACACAGCACGCGGCAACGACCGTTCTGAGAAAGCCGATGTCAATGTCCCCTGCTGTGAAAGCGTCGAGTTATTTGGGTTATTTGGAGAAGTACTCGACCGCTGGCAGTGTTCGGTGTCATCTGCGCCGTTCACTGCGTGGACGGTGGTTTTCCAGCGCTCTCTGATGGAAACTGGCTGCGTCGTACGCTCTGTTTGCATGCATTCAGTAAGTACAATGGGATCTTACAACAAAACAGCGACTATTCAGTGTCTGTTTGATAAGCTGGTGGCCTACCATCCTGACTAAGAAATTTACGAATGGGTAAATCTAGAAATAAAGGTAGCCGAGGGTAACGTAGTAGTACTCCAACTGGATCATATAAAATTTTCTGGTTATAAAAATCAACATAGACGAGAAATACACGTCACAGACATCAGTGGAAAGAGGTCATTTCGACATAATGAAGGTTCTCTGAGTGACGCAAATGTATTTCATGTTGGATATGGAACTGGAATCGTGTGTCTTTTCAACTTGCCGTCCTAATTCCCATATCAGGCAATTGCGAGATACTTTGGACGCTTTGGAAAAGTACTTTCGGTAACCAATGAAACACGGGGTGCTGCATTTAGATGTAGAGTAGACAACATTGCCAGAGACGTTCATACAGATTCGAAAAACATCCCCTCGTTCATAACTATAGCTGGACAGCAGGCTCTCATTTCAAACAATGGACAGTCATGACAGTCGCGATATGTATGTGCAAACAGCACGAAAAGGAAACCAATACAACTTTCTTGGGATAACGCAGGCAGTTGTGCAACAACATATGCGGCCCCGGCTCAGGAACGTGTGCTGCAGGGACGCCTATTGCAGGGAGCCAGCCGCCGATACAGGGAGGACATCGCAGGAAAATCCTGAGCCAATACTGTCACAGATCAGACAGCGCCAAGCGCTCTGGTCACGGTGCACTCCACAACTGACAAGACAGCCAAACAAGTGAACCGCAGCGCGCAGATAGCCCCGCAACTTTCAAACTTCCATATATTATTAAAGCCGTGGAAGTTATGGAAGTCTCCGAAATAGCACAACAGGAAACTTTTTCCACATCTAAAAACTAACACAGTCAGCTGGAAGCAGCAGACGTAAAAAGGCCATGAGCAAAATAATAACTAGTCAAGACAAGGCGGTAGCGCAGAGTACGAAGCGCAAACTGCCCGATTCGCGCATCAGACGAACAAAGATAAACTCCACCGAGCAGTCTGGAAAAGGTATTTCTGGCCAAGCCCCGTCGACAGCTCTCCCGACACATACAGCACGTCAGGAGATAAGAAAGACACCGCCGAAACGAGACTCTCTAAAAATATATCTAGGCAGACGACCCAGAAATTTAATCAAAAATTCAAATCTGAAAGCGATTACACAATTCACAGTTATAATTGTTCTATAAGTTAACATAAGGATTGTTCTTCTTTTTTTGTCTATGTTTTGCGTGGTTTGCATTTTATTTTGTTTAAGATACGAGGATTCAATCTAACATGTCAGATTGAAAATGTTAAGTATCTACCAACAATGGACAACTCGACCGCTCACCTTAACTCAGAGATCAAAATTTTATGTCACTTAAGCACTATGATGCAACATTTTAATAGAGTCTCCAACTGAACCATGCGAGTATAACATCCGTTTAACAAACATCAATAAAACAGATTATTAAATATTAGCACTAGCGGACTTAAACGTGTCCACCAGAGCTGACAAGTGATCAGGAACTGACAAGTGATGGTAAACAAAAGATACCGAGCTATTACACTCACTTAAATGTTTACCGAGAAACTAAATGATAATAATGATCCAAGTCCAAGTTGGATGATTCTGAGCAAATCAAATTTTAAATTTTGAGGAGTATTACCAGATTTTAATTGGAAATAATTTGTAGATTTTCTCCAAATTGCTGCTTACTTTATTTGTTATATCATGGTGTAATAAATCCTTACAATAGTGCAGTGCAGCAATGAAAATATGTATCTGTACAACAGCACACAAAATTTGCAAGATAAAAATGATATAAGCCCATTCGTAAATGAATTTAAAGGCTTAGAAACTGCTCTTTCCTCCTGAATATTTTACCACTGTATACTCTTATATTTCACACATGGCAAATAATCAATAAAGAAATCTTTTATCTTGACATAATAATACGTCTACTTGCAGTAACGCAGTACAACAGTGAAAAAATTAAGACAGCAATACACATAATTAGGAAAGACTATTATCAAAGCCCTTACAATATCTTAAATGAATTTAAAATTGTAGAAACCATTGTCAGAGTTTTATTATAATGAGCCACTTTTCTTCTAAAATTTTCAACCTTATATATGATACACAAGTTATTATTTAATAATGCAAAACGGTAACATTAATTAATTCCATATATAAATAGGCGAAAAAATCTAAGGCCACAGTTACAATGTCTGTAATATTACGAAACGTTGTCTTAGGCATCTTCATTATGAGTTTCGCCTACTGATAATGAACTGAAATCCTGTTGAACTTCTGGGCCACAAAACTGCTTCAAAATGTACATATCGTCTTATTTTTCTTTAGGGATGCCTAGAAGTTGTAGCTGACCTTGTGGAGGTAGCGCTTGTCCTTTAATTCTTGAAGATGAGAGCACCAATGATCTTGTATGATTCATATGGATCAACGTATGACTGTCGCAGATGGGTCAGCGTACCAGTCTGTGTCACTAAGAACTGTGACACAGTTCTTTTAGCAAAAGGACATTTATCCTTGTAACTTACACTCAGAAACTACCCCACTGAATAAAAAAATGTTGCTTACAGTCCACAGCAGCAAAGGGTTCTGGAAGTCTTCTTGAATTTTCAATTACTTGAAGCCAGTCATTTGGCGATTGGCGTATTGTCTTTGCATTTACTAGGCCCATATTTTTGACACATTCAAGACAGGAATAACACTTCACTGGAAGAGTTATATGGATTCGCTCAAACATTCATTCAGCATGCACCAAGAAATGACAGGAAGGAAACACACGGTATTTCTTGTTCTGTCCTGAGGAAGAATCGCAGAATACACTGAGTGCAAGTACACTTCTGCGTATGACTTCAGTGCAGTAATGCCATAGCATAGAAGAAACTTTACCTGAACCTTTGTTTGTAATGGTCTGATCGTAGGTATTGGACACGGAACTCCCTGTAGCAAGGCAATGTACATTGTATGAGTAAAATGACAGCTACCGTCCGCAGTACACCTTACTTGCTGAGATACTGGCTTGTGGGTGATGTTTCTGGTAATCCAGCGCAACTGCAAATCTGTTTTTGATTTTTGTAGACTTCCGTTGTTAATCCCACTTTATTTCACGCAACTTGGTAGCCTTTCTATCGTGTAGTTCATTTTGAACACATGAACATTTTCTGTTCGCAGTCAGAACCTGTAGACAAATCTCGTCGAGACTGCTAGCTTTCTGTGCCTCAACTTAAGCAATATCGGCTTGAAATTTGTCACATATTCTGCAGATATCAGTCAAAGGATAGCCCAAACTTACATTTTGTCAAAAAATAATTAAACGATATTGTTCACAGCGTACTGGATTGGCCGGAAATTTAAGTACATCCGGTGTAACTTCTTAGCATTAAGGTCTTCAGATAAATAGTTTCTTACTGTCATGCAAGTTGCAAAGGGCGGTGCGCCCTTTTAATAAATTGCACATTTTCATCAACTTTGACTGTTCTTTCATCGTTAAGTTTGTGAGGCCTATTGCCAAGTTTACCCTGGACTCGACTTGTGCATTCTACCTAGTGGCTAGGTAACATTTTAAAATCATGAGGCCCGGTTTTTAATGCCACAGATTGACACAAGTGCTGCGTGACAAACTGATATTTTTACCATGGACTGACAGACGTGCTGCATGACAAACTGGTGTTTTAAATGTCTTCTCATGCCTTACTACCATAACTTTATAGCTGTGTGAGAAGTTACGATATTGTGCTTCATCGGAATTGTTTTTTGGCCTCCCGCGCAAAGTAGGCTGCACAGTGGTTAGACCAGATAAATGTGCATTCTGTTTATCACGAGATGCTACTTCATTAAACTCTTTAATCAACGCATTTCTCTCTGTGCTTGTTGTATTTACAAATCAATACGAACGTGAACACTTACAGTCATCGCTGTTATTGTGACTCATAGCTCGAATACGTTTTGAAGCATCTGAAATTTGCCCATGAACTCTGTCTGCTCTTCTTTGAACTGGTTCTAGTTTCTGCAGTACAATTTTTCTCACAGCTTCTGCTTGAGATGTGTAAATTTTCGAACAGTCTCAACATGGAGCTACAGCACAAGTTACAGTCTCAAACTATGTTATTGCAGGACTGTGTTTACAACAATGAAAAACAATAATGAACAATTAATGCATGAATGTGGGGACTCTGATCGCCCTTTCAAAGGAATAATATAACTTTGACTGTTACTCCAGAGTAGTCTACATAACAATCTCGTATTCTGGACATCACTCACTTCTCCGAAGTTAAAGTTTCACAGCCTGGAAGTTCTTAATTTCTACTACAAGATGGCAGTGAAAATTAAAACTCGATCTGGGACGGACTTCGATCGTTATTCCTCGCTACTCTTCAAATGTGCAACCTCGATGTTATGGAAACAGCATCTAAAAGCAGCATATGAAACTTCCTTTACTAGTGCACGATCGACAACTCGCACGTTATCTTTGAAATGGTTCTAGGTTCTGCAATACAATTTTCGTCACAGCTTCTGCTTGAGATTGTGTAAATTTTGGAACAGTGTCAACATACAGCTACAGCACAGCTTAAGTACTAGTGCTCAAACTATGTTATTCCAGTACTGTGTTTACCATAATTAGAAACGGGAAACAGGGGTGTCACCGTGGTAACAGTACAAAGAAGACGGTCTACTGAACGGTTACGTGGAGCAAAAGATCTCCCGCGGGCAAGAATTTTCGCAATTTTGCATCTTGCCACGATAAATTGACGCGTGTGGAAAGCTTAAACACAATATTGAGTATTGCTTCTTTAATATACTTTCGTATTCATACAGTTTGTTTGCTAGTCACTATGGGTAAATTCGTCGTAAGTTTGTCGTGTCATCACAGGAGGGGAATATTACTGACACTGAACATAGTGACAACCATGATCAATCAAAAAATAAGGGACCCGCGAATGTGGTTTCTACCAGTTCCTGTAGTACATTAGCGAGAAACAAATAAAAGGAATCACTTTAAAAAAATAAATCGAAACCGATTTGAATACACATATCGCCATCGATATGCACCACAAAAATTTTGGAAAGTAGGCGCCCATGGCCCACAAGGACGATCGAAGTAGAATCGACCACGTCTACATATCGCAGTGCTGTTCCCAATAAGCAGTCGACTGCCTGAAGTTTTCAGCCAGTTTCCCAGGCCACTGCGCACGCTTTTACATCATACACCTTTCTAACATAGTTAGATGCTGCCTCCGTGGAGTCTGGAAAGTGGAAACTTAAAATCCAACATATACAAGACGCGAGTCTCCGCTGTGTAGTTTTCCGTTCGTGGGAACAGAGTTCGCAGAAAAAAAGTGACGTACGGGAACACTTTGATGTGATCGACTTTTTATGCGCAATAGCCCGTACTATTTTCAGCTACATCACCGAAGATCCTACATGCAATGCCTGCGAGATGCGCCAAAGACCCCGCTAGAGCAAATGCAACTATGTTGCCACAAATAAAGAAGCTTAAGACGAAACGGTTACCGGTAGATGTCAAAAAATCGAAAACACACGAGAAGACACTTTCAAGTTTACCACTTAGATTGCGAGAAAACCAGGCAATTACAGAAGAAAATCATCGATCTACGTAAACTGAACGGGGAACGCACCGAAACACTGCACTATCTTACGTATGAAACTTTGTTTTTCTTTTTCTTGTGACTTTGTCCCGCATCGACTCAGGATCGGAATGGCTATGAATGTATTTGGCATTGTTAATTTTAAGGGATAGCCGGATGCACTTCCTGTCGCCAACTCGTTACTCTCCTTGACGGAAGACGGGTACCCCAACTGTCTGCATAATTATGGCGTCATTGTAATGGTATGGATGAAAAGCCACTCTGGGATACCTGGAAATGAAAAAGTACATGTCCTAGCAAAGCAAGCATCTCTACATGGAGATTTTAAACACGATAAATTTTCTCTCACAGATGTGGTACTCATGCTCAGAAAGCGGTTGTCATCAATTTGGCAAGAGGAATTTCGAGGGCATCTAAAATCAAAGGCAGTCAGTACGCCTTTATTCATCTCACGATTCCAAGAGTACCGTGCTATTAGACACAAACGGGAGCTTGACAACAGTTACATCACAGCTGAAATTCAGTCATTGGAAATTCAACAAATACTTCTCTCGGCTCAACGTCAGCGCTACTGCTCTATGCGGAGAGGAAGAAGGTCCAAACCACATATTCCTACAATGTCCTCAGAACACGTATCACATAAAAGTCCTTACAGACAATCTTCGGGCTCCTGGTCATCACTTCCCAAGCAGCCTCCAAATCTTGTTAGCGTCCAACAATACAGCAACATATAAAACTATTGTACGAGTTTTCAACAGTGCCAACATCAAGATGCAGCTCCCAACGCTGCTAATGTAATGCTCTTGGTAATTAGAACGCCAGAAGACCAAAGCACAATTAGATAACTACATGCCCACGTGCTACTCATCAGGATACGGAATGCTCAGCCTTTAAATGTCACTATGTATCTCCTATATGTATGTGTCTGAATACTGGTCTGTTTATGCATATGGATGTGATACTCAAATCTGGTTCTTCTATACTGTTGTCATATACTGTCTAGATGGTACTTATATACCTGCACAGATATTCAATTCTCAATCCGCAGCTTCTGACACAATTCTTACCGCCCATACAAAAGAACATTTTATAGTTAATTTACAAGGGGAGGCCACGACGGTGGGATCACGAATATGCTTCAAACTTTTTACACCTTTAATAGGCCATTGAAACAAATAATGTGCAAGTAGTAAGGTGCATCAGTCTGACAATTCCGATAAAATCGCAAAAGATGCTTTACACGTCTATTACGTGACTGATGTAAAGGTATGAAGGTGCTTTTTGTAATAAGTCATTATCGTCAAGCGTTTAGCGTTCGCGTTTTGCACGCTGGTTGTGGACGAGGCAGAGGACAGAATACCGCTACTATTTACTGTTTTAATCTACAAATATTTTTTTCATCACTGATCACAATATTTAATTTGTATGACGTTTGAGAGGTAATATCACGAAAAAAAAACTACGTGCATCTTCATGAAGTTGTGGTGATTTACATACCTTATTTGACTATTTACTATTTGTAATTCAATTTTCAAGGACGACGGACAGCCTTGGAAAGCCCAAGTCAAACCTCGATAAATAATGATGCGAATGTCGTTACTCACAATCATTCATATAGTAAGTCACAATGTGCCACATACAAGAGTAATAAAAATTACCCATCGGATCTGCTCGCGACATCACACGTTGCAGGATGGTATTTGTCATTCAGACATGGAAAACATAAATCGAAACTTCATGCAAATACACTTTTTTTCATTACATTACCTCTCAAATGTTATACAAATTAAATATTTTTTATTACAGAGCGCAGCTAACCCTCTGACCGAACACGCTGAGCCCCCCCGGCATCACTTAGCAGCCATGAACTCTTAACCTCCGTACAGATACATGAGCCACATAACAGACTCGTAAAATTTCTCTCGCAATTTTCTCCGAATTTCCAGAGCAGTACACGTTACTAATTGCACATTAAGCTGTTTTAATTGCCTACTAAAGGCGAACAAAGTTTTAAGTAAGTCTGTGATCCCAGCGTCGTGGCCTCCCCTTGTCAGATACATGGTTCTTAGTATCGATTGTATTGACAATATCCCAAACGTGTACCAACGGCGATTCGTGATTTCTTACTGTACTACTAGTAGGATTTTTATAGTATAGTATCTCTGTGTATCCTGTGTTACATTTTCGTCTTCTTTACTCTTTTCAGTATATTGTGTTTGTAAGGCGTCTTTTATATCGGACTCAGTCTTTTATTAAGTCTATGTAACATCGTACCATGCTACGACTTACACTAATGTCTACTCTGAAATGTCCCAAATGGATTATAATGTACCATTTCCAGTGCTGAGATGGCTGTATGGGCACATTCCGAAAGCAAGTAAATTGAGAAAAAAATTGTCTGCCTCCAATGTTATTCATGTGAAAGTAAGCGTGAGTTTTGTAAATGTTTGCGAATTGTGTAACTGAGGCGGGACTTGGGTACCAGTCCGGTACTCGCTTAGTGGAATGTGAAAAACCCGTGTAAACTCCACATCTAGGATGATCGTCACTCCTACCAGTCAATAATCCACCGGTCGGGTTCGACCCAGAGCCAAGGCACCTCACCTTCACGGAAACTGGGCTGTTAACACAAACGGCTGTCCGGAAGGTACATTAAATCTGAAATACAGCAACATTTTAAAGAACTCTTCGAGAGCAAAATCTCTGAAAAAACGCGACTTCTAATCTCCTGCGCGACGTGCCACGAATCTGTACGTAACCGGAAAGACTCCCAACTCAACGAACGTCTCACTGACGGCGACCTTCACGGCGCACTGAAGGCAATTCCACGACTAATCTAACTCAGAACTGGCGGCCAGCCAGTCGAATTTTATGTACACTACTGGCCATTAAAATTGCTACACCAAGAAGAAATGCAGACGATAAACGGGTATTCGTTGGACAAATATATTATACTAGAACTGACATGCGATTACATTTTCACGCAGTTTGGGTGCATAGATCCTGAGAAATCAGTACCCAGATCAACCACCTCTAGCCATAATAACGGCCTATATACGCCTGGGCATTGACTCAAACAGACCTTGGATGTCGTGTACAGGCACAGCTGCCCATGCAGCTTCAACACGATACCACAGTTCATCAAGAGTAGTGACTGGCACTGGCGTATTTTGACGAGCCAGTTGCTCGGCCACTATTGACCAGACGTTTCCAATTGGTGAGAGGTCTGGAGAATGTGCTGGCGAGGGCAGCAGTCGAAAATTTTCTGTATCCAGAACGGCCCATAGATGACCTGCAACATGCGGTCGTGCATTATCCTGCTGAAATCAGTTCAAGTTCCTCGTTGATCCGTTCACTCAGTCTTTTTATTACAGAGCGCAGCAAACCCTCTGACCGAACACGCTGAGCTACCACGCCGGCATCACTTAGCAGCCATGAACTCTTAACCTCCGTACAGATACATGAGCCACATAACAGACTCGTAAAACTTCTCTCGCGATTTTCTCCGAATTTCCAGAGCAGGGTTTCGCAGGGAGCGAATGAAGGGTAGAGCCACGGGTCGTAACACACCTGAAATGTTACGTCCACTGTTCAAAGTACCGTCAATGCGAACAAGAGGTGACCGAGACGTGTAACCAATGGCACCCCATACCATCACGCCGGGTGATACGCCAGTATGGCGATGACGAATACACGCTTCCAATGTGCGTTCACCGCAATGTCGCCAAACACGGATGCGACCATCATGATGCTGTAAACAGAACCTGGATTCATCCGAAAAAATGACATTTTGTCATTCGTGCACCCAGGTTCGTCGTTGAGTACACCATCGTATCCGTTCCTGTCCGAGATGCAGCGTCAAGGGTAACCGCAGCCATGGTCTCCGAGCTGATTGTCCATGCTGTTGCAAACGTCGTCGAACTGTTAGTGCAGATGGTTGTTGTATTGTAATTGTCCCCATTTGTTGACTCAGGGATCGAGACGTGGCTGCACGATCCGTTA
This sequence comes from Schistocerca americana, assembly GCF_021461395.2. NCBI lineage: Eukaryota > Metazoa > Arthropoda > Insecta > Orthoptera > Acrididae > Schistocerca > Schistocerca americana. Next base: position 757,663,750 of record NC_060119.1, on the reverse strand, counting down.
CAGCCATGCGGATAAGATGCCTGTCATCTCGATTGTAGTGATACGAGGCCGTTGGGATCCAGCACGGCGTTCCGTATTACCCTCCTGGACCCACCGATTCCATATTCTGCTAACAGTCATTGGATCTCGACCAACATGAGCAGCCATGTCGCGATACGATAAACCGCAATCGCGATAGCTTACATTCCGACCTTTATCAAAGTCGTAAACGTGATGGTACGCGTATCTCCTCCTTACACGAGGCATCACAACGCTTTACCAGGCAACGCCAGCCAACTGCTGTTTGTGTATGAGAAATCGGTTGGAAACTTTCCTCATGTCAGCCACCGGCGCCAACCTTGTGTGAATGCTCTGAAAAACTAATCATTTGCATATCATAGCATCTTCTTCCTGTCGGTTAAATTTCGCGTTTTTAACACGTCTTCTTCGTGGTGTAGCAATTTTAATGATCAGTAGTGTAGTATTCTGGGAAAATCTGAAAGACACCTTTCTACAAATCAACAAGTTAACTATAAAAGGAGCATATGTTTCAGCACAATTCCTCGAAGATTGAATTGTCCGAATCTCAAAAAGTCAAAATAAATTTTAAATGCTCTAAACTGTAAAATCGTAGGCCAGTGATTGCTGGGTGCTTCAAGACGGTCATGAACAAAACTGTTAATACTGGCCAAATTTGTGGCGTACCAGGCAGGACAAAATGCAACGCAGTTCTGACGTATCGCGACTGCGTTGGATACGCAACAGTTACCTACGCTCCCACAGCATAATATATCAGCTGACTGCAAAAAGGCATTCGACAGGTTCAGCCATGAATATATCAGGCCAATTATGGGTGCTCTAGGATTTCAGAATATAATTCGAGCTACAATCCTTAATCTGCCGACAAATTCTCGAGCGACTGTAAACAGAGAAGCAATGAATACGACAGTGATTTGCGGTCGTGGGCGCATACCTTCTACTGTCGTTGACGACGGACATCAGTTACAGATGGAATGAGTTAAATTATTATAAGGCATTATGTGGTGAACATCACCACAAAGTTTGATAAACATCGGACTAGTGGTTCATGGTGAAAAGCGATCCATTTCCGTCAATATATTTGGAGACATGTCAACCGTGATGGTCTAACGTGGACCTACTAGGCGCTCAACAACAACTTTCACGAGATCTTCCATTATCTTAAAAAGTGGTAAACGGCCGTACGCTTCGATCAACACGGTGCTGGACCTATGTGTCAGGACGAGAGCCTGCGAAAGTCAATGCGAGTACCTGTTTCCAGTCAGTATTGCAGTAACATTAAAATTATGCATCAACACGATATTCGTATCACCGTTCGATATATATGAATCAGAACTCCACCAACAGGCTTTCAGAGCTGCTAAGACCAAAACAAGAAAAAATATCTAATAAACATTGGCATTCAAAGACATACCTTAGAGCCATGAGCACTTGTTCATCTTCGCTACTGTGGAACACACCTCTTCTGAACATGTCCTCGTAGCTGTTAAGGTATGCATTTTAGAGCCTGTGTTTTCTGGACTTTTTTTTTCCTTGCTTTAGTCCATATTACCTCCACCGAAAATGTGGAATGCAGAGAGATGCCAGCAGAAGAGACGTGTTTCACAGTATCGAAGACGAACAAGCGCTCACAGTTCTTAAGCTATTCGTTTTGGAGCCAACGTTTGCTAGACGTTTTATCCTTGTTTTGGTACATACTGCCACTTCTGAAACTTTGTCGGTGGAGTTCTGGTTCACCCTACATAAAGGTGTTTGTTTTAACTTGGGACAAACAAATATCTAAAAATACAGAACACATGGAAAAATATTCTAGATGAAAAGATTTTATTTTCAAAGGGATATTTGTCTTGGCTAAAACTGGCCACCCTCTAATCCTCCTACCCCTCCATGGGAGGTCACCTTATGATTTTCAAATGGGATCCGCTCCCCTTTTTTTAAATCGAATTCGGAATTTACCCCAAAGAGCAGCTAGGATTTAAATGCAATAATTTTTCCATTCGTGGTAGATGGCGGTGTAGCCGGTGCGAGAGTTACGGCAGTTGGACGAAGGAATACGACGAAATCAGTCATCCCGATCGTGAAATTCGAGGAGATTCACCAAAATCATCCCCCAAGGGAACAGAAAACTACATTACGTTAAATGTAACTTATTTGCCAGACTCTTAAATGTGTAAACGTAAAAATTTTACTGTACAATCAAACTTTCAAATCTCAGTTAATTTTTTTTAGTTTCAACTGTTTGCACACAAAAGGTTTACATTTTTATCGAGAATGTAAATTATAATCAAACGAGTCGGTTTTTAATTTCAAAAACCAGGAAACTGCTGTACTGATGTTTAAGTTTTTATGTCCGGAATATACACAACAGCATCATCTTGAATATAATTACTAATTATAGTAATTAAACGCACGTGATGTCCATCTATGTGAAATATCGGTTCCTTGAAAGTCAATTTGGCCTACATTTCAAACTGAGATAGTGACCAATGAATCCGCGAGGCTGACGTGTGTAATATAATACACAGGAAACAATTACTATTCTTTTTGACAATGTACCTACATTACTGAAGCGACTATGTTTGAAAAGCAGTAACTAATCATGACATGTGTAATTAATGCAATGATTCTTCAATATAACTACAGGGAACACTTGAGTATCAGATATATTTTTTAATTATGTTGAAATAAATGTAATATGAAGAGACACCGTCCATATCAGTGAGCCATCCCTTTCCCATCCTTCACCAATCAGAGCATACGTTGTGATTCTAAAGACCTGGTAGTCGACGGCACGTTAAACCGTAACATTCCTTCCTTCCGTCCTTCTAATAATGGGTGTCACGGTTTCCAGTACAGTCACGCCCGTAGCAAATTAATTCAGTTAAATAGTAATAACAGATTTATGTATAACTGCAACTGCTGTAGGATGTAGCCTGAAACCGTAGGTCAGCGCAGTTACAGGAATTGTAAAAAGTATGAAAACACCAAAAACCCAGCACCTAGCATACCTAATACGGTTTAGGAGACAATTTGGCATTCAGAACAGCTTCCGGTCGTCTCGTAATGGATAAATACAGGTCCTGTGTGGTTTTCAAGGGATTTTTATACCATTCTTCCTGCAAAAAAGTGACAAATTTAGGTAACGATGTTGGAGTGGATAGCAGTCACGCATCCTTCTCTCCAATGTAAGTCAAAAAGGCTCAGATATTGAGATCTGGTGAGCGTAGTGCCCACGGCGGATGTAACGAATCATCCTGGTGCTCGAAAAACCAATCTGAACGATGCGGTCTGTGTGAACAGGCGCCGTATCGTCACGGAACACAATATCGCTATTGTGGAACAGTCATTGTTCAAATGGTTCAAATGGCTCTGAGCACTATGGGACTCAACTGCTGAGGTTATTAGTCCCCTAGAACTTAGAACTAGTTAAACCTAACTAACCTAAGGACATCACAAACATCCATGCCCGAGGCAGGATTCGAACCTGCGACCGCAGCGGTCTTGCGGTTCCAGACTGCAGCGCCTTTAACCGCACGGCCACTTCGGCCGGCGAACAGTCGTTGTACCACGGGATAGAGCTGACCAGCCACAATTGTCACACAAGCGCTGTCAGTAGTGCGATCTTACAGAGTACTCACGGGGCCCATGGAGTACCACGAGATACCTGCACAAATCATCACCAAACCCCCGCCTTATGTCACTTTTGTGACCTAAACCGGGGCAGAAGTTGGAAACAGTGCTGACACTAGACTGATAGATCAAATGACTTTCTTCCAGTGATCCATAGTCCACGTTTTATGGCTTCGGCACCACGTTTTCCTGTTATGGACACTTCCATCACTGATGAGTGGCTTTGGATTTTCAGTTCACCAGCGGTTCCCAGCTTGTGAAGCTTCTTTCGCGTTGTTTTGGTGTTATCAGGTTTCGCGAATGTGACATTCATTCCCGCAGTGACTGTTCAGGTCGTGATTCTCTTATTTTTCTTCACAACCCTCTTCAATGACTGTCTGTCACTATCACTTAACACGCACTTTCGTCTGCGTTGTGACTTTTCGGATGCTGTTTCTTCTCTTTCCCTGTAAGCCTCATAAATCTTCGATACAGTGCATCTTACAACGCCAAAAACGTCGGCTGCCTTGGTTACAGAAGCACCCACCGTAAGAGCACCAACAATTTGCCGACGTTCGAACACACTTAGCTCGCCACTACAGAGAACACTGTTCTGACCACTACTAAGAGTTGCAACGTATTGAGGACATTATACAGGGTGTTACAAAAAGGTACGGCCAAACTTTCAGGAAACATTCCTCACACACAAAGAAAGAAAATATGTTATGTGGACATGTGTCCGGAAACGCTTACTTTCCATGTTAGAGCTCATTTTATTACTTCTCTTCAAATCACATTAATCATGGAATGGAAACGCACAGCAACAGACCGTACCAGCGTGACTTCAAACACTTTGTTACAGGAAATGTTCAAAATGTCCTCCGTTAGCGAGGATACATGCATCCACCGTCCGTCGCATGGAATCCCTGATGCGCTGATGCAGCTTGCAGAATGGCGTATTCTATCACAGCAGTCCACAATACGAGCACGAAGAGTCTCTACATTTGGTACCGGGGTTGCGTAGACAAGAGCTTTCAAATGCCCCCATAAATGAAAGTCAAGAGGGTTGACGTCAGGAGAGCGTGGAGACCATGGAATTGGTCCGCCTCTACCAATCCATCGGTCACCGAATCTGTTGTTGAGAAGCGTACGAACACTTCGACTGAAATGTGCAGGAGCTCCATCGTGCATGAACCACATGTTGTGTCGTACTTGTAAAGGCACGTGTTCTAGCAGCACAGGTAGAGTATCCCGCATGAAATCATGATAACGTGATCCATTGAGCGTAGGTGGAAGAACATGGGGCCCAATCAAGACATCACCAACAATGCCTGCCCAAACGTTCACAGAAAATCTGTGTTGATGACGTGATTGCACAATTGCGTGCGGATTCTCGTCAGCCCACACATGTTGATTGTGAAAATGTACAATTTGATCACGTTGGAATGAAGCCTCATCCGTAAAGAGAACATTTGCACTCAAATGAGGATTGACACATTGTTGGATGAACCATTCGGAGAACTGTACCCGTGGTGGTCAATCAGCTGCTGATATTGCCTGCACACACTGTACATGGTACGGACACAACTGGTTCTCCCGTAGCACTCTCCATACAGTGACGTGGTCAACGTTACCTTGTACAGAAGCAACTTCTCTGACGCTGACATTAGGGTTATCGTCAACTGCACGAAGAATTGCCTCGTCCATTGCAGGTGTCCTCGTCGTTCTAGGTCTTCCCCAGTCGCGAGTCATAGGCTGGAATGTTCCGTGCTCCCTAAGACGCCAATCAATTACTTCTAACGTCTTCCTGTCGGGACACCTTCATTCTGGAAATCTGTCTCGATACAAACGTACCGCGCCACGGCTATTGCCCCGTGCTAATCCATACATCAAATGGGCATCTGTCAACTCCGCATTTGTAAACATTGCACTGACTGCAAAACCACGTTCGTGATGAACACTAACCTGTTGATGCTACGTACTGATGTGCTTGATGCTCGTACCGTAGAGCAATGAGTCGCATGTCAACACAAGCACCGAAGTCAAATTAGCTTCCTTCAATTGGGCCAACTGGCGGTGAATCGAGGAAGTACAGTACATACTGACGAAACTAAAATGAGCTCTAACATGGAAATTAAGCGTTTCCGGACACATGTCCACGTAACATCTTTTCTTTATTTGTGTGTGAGGAATGTTTCCTGAAAGTTTGGCCGTACCTTTTTGTAACACCCTGTATTAATGTAAGGCGTCTGTTCTTTCGGACATCTCCGAAAGACATCATGTAAATTGATTGGCCTGGCTGGGCAATGGACCCTCCATCTTCAGTGCGGATGCACAAATACGTCCGACCTCCTGTGAGAATCTCAGAGAGCGAACATGGAGGGAATAGACAGGGACTGCGGATACATGGCGCTCTATAAGAATGGGCCTTGAGAGATGCCGAGATAGCCCGCGCAGTTGCGTAACGCTGTGTCCCGAATGGCGCAGTGGTTACGTCACCTACCTAGTATGTGGGAGATTCTGGGTTCAAATGCCGGACCGGAAACCATTTACACTCGTCGCAGCCGATAGCGCGTAATGTCCCGATATACGTGACAGCCGTAATCCCCTCCATTTTCTTTCCTTTCTTCCCCTTTCCACCTTCAATTTACATATAAACTATTGAGGACACTGTACAGGTGGCGTTCGCGGTCAAATACACTGACGGAGAAAAGTATCCCTACATCAAGAAATAATTAATGTAGAGTAATGAAATTTCGGGAATACATTTGTCTACGTGACATATTCAAGTGATCAAATCTGCAGGCTCACAAGAAAAGCATTGAAAATATGAAATGCTGGTACATTAATAACCGGTGTACCCGACAGAATGTTAAATTCGAGAAGTGTCTTTACAGATGCCGAACGTCAATTTTTGGGATGGGTCCATGCCTGTTCCACTTGGTCACTCAATTGAGGGACTGTTAATGCGGCTTGTGGATGACCCTGTAGATGTCGTCCGGTGACGTTCCATACGTAATCGATTGGAGACAGTTCTAGCGATAGAGTAGAACAAGACAACATTTTGACACTCTATAGAGCATGCTGGGCTACAACAGCAGTATATGGACAAGCATTATCCTGATGGAAAACACCACCTGGAATGCTGCTCATGAATGCCGTGTGACAGATCGAATCACCAGACTGGTGTACAGTTTCGCAGTCAGGGTGCATGGGATAAAGATGAGAGTGCCCCTGCTGTCATACGAAATCGCACCACAGCCCATAAGTCGAGTGTGTCTAGCACGCAGACAGGTTGACTGCAGGCCCCCAAATGGCCTTCTAACCAACACAAGCCCCATCACTGGCTCCGAAGCAGAACCAGCTTTCATCAGAAAACTCAACAGAGCTCGACTCTGCCCTCCAATGAGTCCTGTTCGACACAACTGAAGTCGCAAACTTTGGTGCTTTCGGGGTCACTGGGATGCACGCTGCAGTGCGTCTGACTCGGAGCTGTCCTCGCAGTAACCAATTCCTAGCAGTTCGTTGTGGCACTGTGGTGCCAACTGCTGCTCGAATTGCTGCCAAAGATTCAGTACGATGCGCCAGAGCCGTACGCCGACCACGAAGGTCTTCCATCTGGGTAGTGGTAGGCTCGCCACAGCCGGGTCTTCTTGCGACCGCACCTTCCCGTGATCACCATTGACATCAATCATGTACAATGGATACATTGCTGCCAAGCTTTTCTGCAGTATCACAGAAGGAACATCCGGCTTCTCGAAGCCCTGTTACATGACTTCGTTCAAATTCAGTGAGGTGCTCATAATGGCGTGTTTGTCGCCTTAAAGGCATTTTTGACGAACATTAATTAATCTTGTCCAGTCTCAAAGATAACGAACTCTCACGACTGTTACAGCGTGTATTTACAGCAAACCTAATTCACATCCTCATTGTGGCGCTACCAGCACAACTCTTTTGCGGCTTACGCGTAACTTGAATAGACGCCATCTATCGGATGTAGAAACACTCCTACCACGTTTCGTTTATCTCGCACACCTCATTCTTGGTGCTGAATATTTTTTCACCAGTGGCAAATAGTGAAATCTGCAGGCTTGGCTAACATCGGCATATACACTGAAGTGCCATAGGATATGGTATAGGAATGCATATTCAAATACGGAGATATGTACACAGGCAGAATACGGCGCTGCGGTTGGCAACGCCTATATAAGTAACTGGCGCAGTTGGTAGATCGGTTACTGCTGCTACAATGGCAGGTTATTAAGATCTAAGTGAGTTTGAACGTGGTGGTATAGTCAGCGCACGAATGACAGATAGTACAGAGCATCTCCGAGGTAGCGATGAAGTGGGGATTTTCCCGTACGAGCATTTCACGAGTGTACCGTGAGTATCAGGAATCCGGTAAAACATCAAATGTCTGACATCGCTGCGGCTGGAAAAGGATCCTGCAAGAACGGGACCAACGACGACTGAGGAGAATCGTTCAACGTGACACAAGTCCAATCCTTCCGCAAATTGCTGCCGATATCAATGCTGGGCCATCAACAAGTGTGAGCGTGCGAACCATTCAACCAAAGATCATCGGTATGGGCTTTCGGAGCCGAAGGCACACTTGTGTACCCTTGATGACTGCTCGACACAAAAATTTACGCCTTTTGGGCCAGTCAACACCGACAATGCACTGTCGATGGCCGAGCGGGATTAGCCGAGCGTTCTGAGGCGCTGCAGTCATGGACTGTGCGACTGGTCCCGGCGGAGGTTCGAGTCCTCCCTCGGGCATGGGTGTGTGTGTTTGTCCTTAGGATAATTTAGGTTAAATAGTGTGTAAGCTTAGGGACTGATGACCTTAGCAGTTAAGTCTTATAAGATTTCACGCACATTTGATTTGAACTCTTGATGACTGGGAACATGATGCCTGGTCGGACGAGTCTCTTTGCAAATTGTATGGAGCCGATGCACTTGTACGGGTATGAAGATAGCCCCATGAATCTGTGGACACTGCGTGTCAGCAGGGGAGTATTCAAGCTGGTGGAGGCTCTGCAATGGTGTGGGGCGCGTGCAGTTGGAGTGTTATGGGACCTCTGATACGACTAGATACGACTCTGACAGTTGACACGGACGCAAGCGTCCTGTATGATCACCTGCATCCACTCGTGTCCACTGTGCATTCCGACAGACTTGGGCAATTCCAGCGGGACGATGCGATACCCCACAAGTCTAGAATTGCTACACAGATACGTCTAGATACGACTCTGACAGGTGACACATACATTAGCATCCTGTCTGATCACCTGCAACCATTCATGTCCATTGTGCATTCTGAAGGATTTAGGCAATTCCAGCAGGACAATGCGACATTCCACACGTCCATAATTACTACAGAGTGGCACCAGGAGCACTCTCCTGAGTTTAAACCCTTACGCTGGCCACAAATTTCTCAGACATGAACATTATTGAGGATATCGGGGATGCCTTGCAAGGTGCCGTTCAGAAGAGGTCTCTATCCTCTCGTACTCTTACCGATTTATGGACGGCCCTGGAGGATTCATGTTGTCAGTTCCCTGCAGTATTTCTTCAGGCATTAGTCAAGACCGTCCCACGTCATGTTGGGGCACTTCAACGTGCTCGCGGGGGCCCTACACGATATTAGGCAGATGTACCAGTTTCTTTGGCCCTTCAGTGCATATTCAAGCACACTTTTCTTGCAATATTTCCATATTTTTGTACGTCCCAGCCAGTAAGTGTGGATGGGATTGCCCGGCGCGGTCCGGCGTGACGGGAGGCTGCGGAGAGGCAGTGCGTGCGTGGTCCAAGGCCGCCGCGTGAAGACGACGGACGGACGGGTTCGTGTGTGGGACGCGGCTGGCCGGCCGGCAATCAGGGCCGGCGAGGCTGCGGCCTGCGCGCCGGTGCAGTGGTCCGCCGCCACTGCTCGCCGCCACACGCCGCCGCCGGCCGCCGCCTCCGCGCCTCCTGCCACCCTCACAGGTAACGCAGCAGAGCGCGTGCGTGGCAACGAAGCGGATGCACTGTCCGCAGTTTCCTGTTTATCTGTACCCGCGGATTAACGTTGTTGCTGAGTATTTACAAGCGACCGCCCCGAGAAAACTTGCATCTATTATGGGAATAGGACATTTCTGAGTGCGGTTTTAAAATAAGTTATCTATTATCTGCACATCTATATATTTACATGTATGTGTGTGTGTGTGTGTATGTGTGTGTGTGTGTGTGTGTGTGTGTTGACTCTTGATGACTGTGTGTACGATCCACGTCTCTTCCTAAACCACTAAATCTGTTTCAACCAAACTTGTTACACATCTCACTTGCTATTCGCAATTGATTACTGTGACAGTAAGATACTCGTAGCACCACCATGGACCAGGGTGGGGGTGGGAAGGGAAGGCACAAAAGCATAAATCAGGAACGCCAGGGCAGCTTCAACCAAATTTGGTGTATACATGACATCAATTGTCTAACTTTTTGGATAAAAATACTTTGGGGGTAGTATGACCCGAAGCAGCACTATGTTCTATAACGATCGATATCACTATCGAATTCATAGGTTTCAGGGTGGCATGTCTCGTTTGTGGCAGTTCCGATTACGCTACACTCCTAGTAGTAGGGTAGGGATCGAGGACGGGGTCTAGTGATAGAGTAGCGATGAAAAGACAGTTACATATCAGCATATATCTGCAACGCTGAAAGCAGTTTCTACCAAACTCGGCACACGCATTAGTTACTATCGACACTAACAATATATTTGTAAAACCGTTGTCTCTGTCTGTTTGAACAAACTAGTCTCCAAAGCTGCTAGACGAAATTTCATGTGTTTTCGCAGGTAATTTGAGTATAATTTCGGACATCTTGAGGGTTTAGCTCATCAAAATCAGGTCTCGGAAAAAAGATATTCATACGTGTTATAAAAATATACATATGTATGAATGTATGTTTGTATATTCCTCATCTCCTCCGAAACCACTGGACCAATTTCAACCAAAATAGGTACACTAATCACTTACTGTCAGGAAAGAATCGTTGTAGCGGTAAGAACCACATACCCCTTCAAGGAGTAAGACTGAGCGTGGGCCGGCCGCGGTGGTCTAGCGGTTCAGGCGCTCAGTCCGGAACCGCGCGACTGCTTCGGCCGCAGGTTCGAATCCTGCCTCGGGCATGGATGTGTGTGATGTCCTTAGGTTAGTTAGGTTTAAGTAGTTCTAAGTTCTAGGGGACTGATGATCACAGATGTTAAGTCCCATAGTGCTCATTGAACCATTTGAACTGAGCATGGAAAAGAGTGTGGAGCACGACGCGCGAACACCCAGATTTTATTCATCCAGTATTTTGAGACCGAGAGCACTTAGTGACTTGGTCGGCCGCGGTGGCCGAGCGGTTCTAGGCACTTCAGTCCGGAACCGCGCGACTGCTACGGTGGCAGGTTCGAATCCTGCCTCGGACATGGATGTGTGTGATGTCCTTAGGTTAGTTAGGTTTAAGTAGTTCTGAGTTCTAGGGGACTGATGACCTCAGATGTTAAGACCCGTAGTGCCCAGAGCCATTTAACCACTTTACGATCATAGTTCAGGATATATTGTGTCATCAACACTGGGATGCGTGAAAACTATCGCATCATGCAAGACGTTTAAATTTATTATTACTAACGCACTGAACAGATTTCGATGAAATACGACAAGGGTTTAGCCTGAACCATGAGGAAGAACACAGGCTATTTTAGAAAGTGTGTAGTACAAGATACTTGATTTGAAGTATATTAGTTGAATTAGGGGAAGATGTTTACTCTTTGAAAAATCTATTCACGCTTTGACTAGCAACAAACTTTACACATCATTTCATTCCTTTATGAAAATTTGTCTCGCTTACAACTCCCACAAAATGGTGAAAGGAAAACAGCTTATCACCTACCAGATTGTCGCTGTAAAACTTTCACATAAGGCACGACATTTTACTTCATAACTTATTGACTACTGACTGTAATCGTGACAGATTTTTCAGACAGTGTTCACGTGTAGCATTGAATATACGTGCAAAATTATATCTCTGTACGGCTCATAGTTCAGCAGATAAGACGTTCTAAACATTGAGATGCGCGAAAAACGGCCGCATCGAGCATGACGTTTGAGTTTATTACTTCTTCGAGACTTACTCTATTCGCAACACAATTAGCACACCGTATCCACATATGCCACTGCATGTACTTATAAACGGCACACAGAAAGGGGATAGGAGGAGGTGGATATCGAGAAGAAAGAGGAGAAGACGGACAGAGAGAGGCAAGGAGGAGTTGGACAGAGAGAGGGGCGAGTAGTAGACGGACTGAGAGAGGAGAAGGAGGACAAGGACAGAGAATTGGGGGTGGATGAGGTGGACAGAGAAACGGAGAAGAAGGAGATATTCAAAGGTGGGGCAGAGGAGATGGCAGAAAGAGGGGGAGGGATGTGTCTGACCATAAGAATTGAAATAAATACGTAATCTGGCAGTATCTGGTTCTGTGCTGGTCTGGAATAAATAACTGTACTGTAAGACACCGCTAGCACGCCTATGGCTGAGGGTGGGGATGGAAAAGGATGACGTAAAAGCATAAAGCAGGACTGCCTGGAAAAATTCCAACCAAACGTATAAAAACACGTTTAGAGTGGTACGCCACTGCAACCTCTAGCTGTGGGGAAAGGATGAGAAGGGAAGAAGTGTAAAAATATTGGAAAACAATCTGTTGGTTCTTTTTTCCTGTATTTATTCGACTTCTTATACTTTAACTATATGAAGCGCCATCCGTCTCCTGTTATTCAGTACATCAACAAGGTCACTAGAATGAGCACTGAAGACAGCAAATAATTTTTGTCGACGTGTTTTGCAGTCAAAGATCATGCCACACGGCTGAATACCGCTATTACGTTTGACGCTGTATCTGTATTCTCTTAACGTAAAACAACGGAAAATAAGATAGTTACCAACGGCAGTTCTTTCTCTCGAAACGACATTCAGAGTTTTTGTCTCAGCTGAGATTTGATAATAACGGGATAAGAACTTTAACGGATGGGAATGGATGATAACTGCAAGAGGATCAAAGGACTTGTAGTCTTACTTCTGGAACCTTCTTGGCGTTCCCATTTAGTGTTTACGAAATCCAAGAAGACGAAATCGCTTGGGGGTAGTGGTATTTGAAGTAAGGTCACCATAGTGACAGGTCAAACTTTCATGGTCGGCTACCTCTCTCGGTGTGTTCCAAGCCTGGAATTTGAGCGGGTGTTAACTCATGAAGTATAGAGGAATCACGATAATCTTATACCCTCTTACTCATGAGGTTTCCATTACCCTGTCACGTCATTTCTCTTACTTTTCCCCCACCAGACCTATCCTTTTTTGTACAAAAGTTAGCAGTTCTCTGTAAATTTCACAACATGTACACGAGCTCGCGCATTTTCCCTCTCCTAGCCCCCTCCCCCTCCGTCCTCTCCCCACACAGAGGGCTGGTAGGGAGAGAGAAAAAGAGAGAATGGAGTGAAAGGAAGAAGTGAAGGAGGATGAGATGGAGGGGAACAGAAGATGGATGAGCGCCGCGGAAGCAACGAGAAGCATTTATTAGTAAGAAGCTACGGAACTTATTAAACATTTTCTTTATACACTCAATTGCGCCGCAATCCGCGGACACAGCCGCGCGGGGTTGCCGCGCGGTCTTGCGCGCCTTGCCACGTTTCGCGTGACTCCCCCAGTCGGAGGTTCGAGTCCTCCATCGGGCATGGGTGTGTGTGTTGTCCTTAGCGTAAGTTAAGTTAGATTAAGTAGTGTGTAAGCTTAGGGACCGATAACCTCAGCAGTTTGGTCCCATAGGAACTTACCACCACGCGGACACATCGTACACGTAGGCCATTGTTTGTTAGATGGAAATTGACGCGCGGAATTCTCACAGGCTGCAGAACCGTCGCACGACGGGTCCACACAAAGGTTGTTTTCGTTCGCATTTGGAGAGGTGGGCCATTGGTTGAGAGACCTTACTTGCATTCGGGACTATGACCGTTCAAACCTCCCAGATCTAGGTTTCCCCAAATTGCTGTAGGTAAACAGTGAGATGGACACGGCCGATTTTCAACACCCTTTGCAACTCGACGTTCAACTTCGTTTATAATAACCTCGTCATCGATGGAACGCGAAACACTAAGCTCCTTTATCTTACATTCGCGCTGGTTTTCGCGCTATGTTTAGCTGGCACCTTGCACGAACAACATACAAATCATTTTCCTGACTTTCAGTATGTGACAAGAAGCGTATAGAAAACGGATTAATTGACAACAAGCGTATAGAAAACGGATTAACTGTCGAGGAAGTGCGTAAATACTCAGATAAGACCAAGAGAAAAATTGCGAATCCTTGGTAGTGGTGTCAGCTGCCATTCTAAGAAAGAAATGGGACAGAATAATTGAAAAACAGAAATTCGGTACGTCCTTTCGCTGCTCTCTCGCGTTATATGGAATCAATACAATATATTTAAATCATGTCGTAGTTTTCGCCGCCTTTAAACAAATGTTTTTGTTGTCCACTTCAATCTGTAGACTGGTTTGATGCAGCTCTCCAAGTTACTCTATCCTGTGCGGGCCTCTTCGTCTCCGAATAACTACTGCAACCTACATCCTTCTTAATCTTCTTGCTATATTCATCTCTTGGTCTCCCTCCGCTGTTTTTACCCCCCAAACTTCCCTCCAGTACAAAATTAGTGGTTGCTTTGTGTGTCAGGATGTGTCCTTTCAACCAGTCCCTTCTTTTAGTCCAGTTGGATTCCTTTTTTTTTCGTTTTGGTCCTTAATTCAATTCTGTAACTCCTGATTTGCTATATTTGTTATTTGATCTGCCCATCTAATCTGCAGCATGCTTCTGTAGAACCACCCATCAAAATCTTCTATTTTCTACTTGTCTGAATTGCCTGTCGCCCTCGTTTCGCTGCCACGCAAGGCTACACTCCAGACAACTACCTCAGAAAAGGCATCCTAACATTTAAATTTACACTCGACGTTAACAAATTTCTCTTTTTCAGAAATGCTTTTCCTGCTGCTACCAGTCTGTGTTTATTTTTCTCTCTATTTTGGCCATTGTCTGTCGGTTTGCAGTCCAAACATCAAAACGCGTCGATTCTTTCCGGTCCACAATCCAATTCTGTCAGCATCACCTGATTTCACAAAATCTTCACCTGTTTCTTGCAGCGTAAGATAGCAGTGTGAGCTTGACATTTCGACGATAGGTATCGCCGGCCCATAAACCGCACAACAACAGCCCCACAACAGTTGAACAGCGGCCTGGTCGGTTCTTTACGCAGATGGAAAGCCGAGACGGGCGACCACCGCTGCCCCACGCGGTGCACACTGCTTCCTCTTACGTCTTATTACTTCAAAGCCTCTTGTGAAGCTACGTCAAAGACAAAAACCTTATCTCGATTATCATGATTCGTCGTCACTCTCATCTCGATTTCCTCCTCAATAATGCTATTTCAGAAAGCATTCGGTGAGCAGATGACAGAGGTCTTTCCCAAATCTTTTCTAGACTCCAGGTGTACGAAGTCCGGGGTTATCTTTCACTTTTCCCAGAAGGTTCCTAATTTTTGCAGACGGTAGGAGTATGAGCTCGGTACCTTCCTTAGATAGGGCTCGGCAGATTCTTGCAGAAGCTGCTCCCACGTCTGGGAGGAATATGATCATCATTGCCTTCTGGTTCTTTGCTCTTATTGTTGCGCCTCTTTGCAAGCAAAGGCTGAGATACATATAAGAAAGGGATCAAGCCCATATTTCAGCAGTAATAATAATAATAATAAATCTCGAGTGACTAGGGCCTCCCGTCGGGTAGATAGTTCGCCGGGTGCAAGTCTTTCAATGTGACGCCTTGCGCGTCGATGAAAGGATAATGATTAGGACAACACAACACCCAGTCCCTGAGCGGGGAAAATCAGCGACCCAGCCGGGAACCGAACCCGGGCCCTCAGGATTGACATTCTGTCGCGCTGACCATTCAGCTACCGGGGGCGGACGTTTCAGTAGTTATAATTATATTTCCCTTCTTGAAATTATTCAATTTTGTGTACTGGCTTACCGAGTTTAATTGACTATGATAACAAAAATGAAATTTATGTTTAACTGCTTTGCTACACACTAGTACATATTTTGGTTGTCAGTAAGACATAAAATTAATTAATTATGTAAAAATGATGTAAATGAATATTTCCACAAGTTCTGCTGCTCACTGTCGTTAAACGAATGGCTGGAGGGAAGGCGACCTTTTTGATGAACACTATTGAGAAAATTTAGAGAACCAGCACTCGAGGCTGACTGCAGAACGATTCCACAACCGGCAACATACATTTCGCTTAAGGACAGTGAAGATAAGTGGGATGAGGGTTCGTACGGAGGGATGTAGAGAGTCGTTTTTCCCTTGCTGAGTTTGCTATTAGAACAGGAAAGGAAATGACCAGTATTGGTACAGGGTACCCTCCTCCGCACAGCACGCAGTGACTTGCGGAATGTAGATATAGATGTAGATGTAGGTGTAGATGTGAGTGTGGATGTAGATGTAGATGGTATCAGTGCATTACTCTGGTTAGACTAGCGAGATAGTAAAAGAATAAATATTTAGCTCTGCACAACTTTGGTGATACTATGTCCAGTCTCTGTATCATCAGTGCTCAGTCAGCTTCGAAAATCTTTACATTTGACGGAGTGAATCCAAACTTTGCAACCCATCGATTTCAACGAACAGCTAGAGGCCAATCCGATGTAAATTGTATTAGCGTGTTTGGGTCACTTCCCTTATGTTTTCAAAAAAATCTGTGACATCGGTCACCCACAAATTCTACGATTTCACGGAACTTACTATGTTCCGGGTCTGATATGCATAATAAAATTTTTGAAGCTTCCAATAATCTTACGATTATGTCTGATGTGAAACGAATCCTGCGTCATAACGCTTAGTATAAAGAGGGGCGTTCAATAAGTAACGTAACATTCTTTTTGTGAAAGCAGGTTGGCTTTTTTCAGGATCGCAATACACCAAATTATTCCTCACTCTTTTGGCAATAAAACCCTATTTTTCAACACAATCCCCTTTCAGTGCGACGGCATTACGCCGCGTTACTGTGAGAACCTGCATGTCCACATGGTACCACTCTACTCATCGACATCGTAACCAAAGTCTTTCTGCATCAGTAACCCCATCATCCACGTACTGCTTTCGCGAAGTGAATACTGCATTTGGCCAAACATATGGGAGTCGGAAGGTGCGAGATCCGGGCTGAAGAGCGGATGAGTAAGATCAGTCCAATGAAGTTTTGTGAGTTCCTCTCGGTTGAGCAGACTTGTGAGAGGCCTTACGTTGTCATGGAAAAGGAGAAGTTCGTTTACATTTTTGTGGCGAGTAACATGCTACAGTCGGTTCTTTAGTATACTGAGGGTAGCACAATACACTTCAGAGTTGATCATTGCACCGTGAGGGAGGCAATCAAACAGAATAACCCATTCGGAGTCCCAGAAGAACCTCATCATGACTTTGCCGCCTGAGGGTGGGGCTTTCAAGTTTTCCTTCGGAGAGGTGGTGTGCTGCCACCCCATGGATTGCCGTTTTGTTTCAGGTTCTAAGTGATGAAACTATGTTTCATCGCCTATCACAATGTTCGACAAATAATTGTCACGATCAGTCGTTGCTCTTTATGGCTTTCTGTTAGGCGGCGAGGAACCCAGCGATCACACACCTTTGAGCACTTCATCTGGTGGACGACAGTGTCAGCACTACCAACAGAGACTTCGAGTTGAGCAAGCGAGGTGTTTGTGAAACATCGATCACCTCGAATGAATGTGTGCGAACGTTCCAACATTGTAGGATTCACAGCTATGTATGGCAGGCCAGCACGCTGTATATCGGACAGGTTTTCGCGAGGTTGTTGCAATGATGACAGACACCTCGCCCAACGACTCACCGTGCTTTTATTCACTGCTCAGTATCCGTACACATTCTGCGAGCACCTATGGATATCTGTGATGCTAAACAGAATGCCCAACAGAATGACAGCTCTCTGCTCGGAACCTACATCCGTTACACACGACACCCCCGGAACTTCCTGAAACTATAGGGGCTGATGCGCGAATATTCCACGGTGTTCCTCAACAGATTTCGCATTTTTTCAACAGAAACTGGCCAATAAAAAATGTGTTGCATTATTTTTTATTGAACACCTCTCGTGAATTTCTTCGAAAGCGGGAGCGTAGCGATATTAAGCTCACAGGTGATGCTTTTGAGTGACACCCGACTAGTATGCCAAATTACGTTGATATGGGTGGGTCGCAGGATTTCGGGTACCTTTGTGATTTTTCCTGCTACATGCAGCCTCTCTCGTCTTCACTGAGTGTAGATTGACTGAGGCATGTGCACGTAATGCAAGATGCACAGGGACGAATAAATTTGGAGGCATAACTTGCCAGAACAATTGTACTGTCAGTGAAAATGATGGCGTAGCTGAGTGAGTAGTGGGACAGTCTGGCGTTTGTCCAAGTAAGTAGAGAAAACTGCGTGACTGAAGTACGGAAAACTGTCAAGTCAACCATCAACCGCGAACGGCCAATCTCGGCTATCGTGTGGAGTTGTAATATGGAGTGGACGTCTCGGCGCTCGAGTCAGTCCGGCGCGGCCCTGCGGTGCCTGGGCTGGTGTAATTTACCGCCATCCATCACGGGCGCGTCAGCGGCCCGCGTGGAGAATGCCGTATTTACAGCTGCGATCCGAGCTGCCGATACCGCTCCGCGCCAGAACCCACGCCCTCGCCACAGAAACAGCTGTCTTCCTCGTATGCAGCAGTTAGGCAGCAGCGGGGAGCGGGGAGAGAGATCGAAAAGCCGTCATTTGGGCCACTACAGGCGCTGCAGGTTCGTGCCGTACTCGCCTTAGTTCAGAGGTACACGGGAGCTAATACAACGTCCCTTCTACAGATGAATACAGGGAAGTATGTACTAGTTCCACAAACTTACTGTCCGAGAATGTCTATATTTTCCTTCCATCGAAATCACAACATTTGGGCGAATGCGTAAACAGTAGATGCCACGGTACCTGACAGTATACAGGACGAATCTTATTAATGTATAAAAATCCGTGAAGCGACATAGATAACGAAGAGACAAGCAATTTGAGGCCGCTGTTGTCGGAAAACAACCCAAAAGTGGTTGGCGAATGTTGAACATGTGACGTCACCAGATGACTTACCTTGCTGCACGTGCATTGGTTGGGCCTGTCGATCCTACCCTTGCAGGAAGGCGACAGTGCTACACATCCCTCCGCTAGGCAACTATGTTTTCGTTCTTCCGTTATTCGATGTGATACGGTAGTGCTCGCAAATAAAAACAAAGTAGAAATTATTTTATACGTTACATCTTACCTGATAATTAAGATTGATTTCAGAACACAGAATGTCTGACCACTGTGTTTCCTTCCCTCAATACATATTTGTCTTCAGTATTTACTTATGTGCCAACGGCCTTGCCGCAGTGGTAACACCGGTTCCCGTCAGATCACCAAATTTATGCGCTGTCGGGCTGGGTGACCATCCGGTCTGCCGAGCGCTGTTGGCAAGCGGGGTGCACTCAGTCCTTGCGAGGCAAACTGAGGAGCTACTTGAGTGAGAAGTAGCGGCTCCGGTCTCGGAAACTGACATACGGCCAGGAGAGCGGTGTACTGACCACATGCCCCTCCATATCCGCATCCAGTGACGCCTGTCGGCTGAGGATGACGGCGGCCAGTCGGTACCGTTGGGCCTTCATGGCCTGTTCGGGAGGAGTTTAGTTTAGTTTTATTTACTTATGTACAGGGACCCTGTTCCAAGCATTCGACGATCCACAGTAGCGAACGAAGCGTTAGAAGTTAAAACACATTGTGGAAAACGTTCTGCGTAAATACGACTTGCTGCAAGCGCATTGGAATTGGCAGCACCGTAACATAGATGTATGTCTGCAAGCTCGTTAACTGTAAAACTATTCATGGTAGTCTTGTATTGCTACGAGCACTACCGTATCACATCGGATAATGTAGTGCTGAGCAATGTATAGCACTGCCTCCTACCGGCGAGAGTAGAGTCGACAAGCCGCCGCTATACGCGCAGCTGGGTGCGTCACCTCGTGACGTCACGTGTTCAACATTTGTAATCCACTTTTGGGTATTTCCCGACAGTTTCAGCGCCGTGTCTCTTATGTTGAATTTTGTGTCTCAGCGTCATCTACATAACAAGGGGTTTTTTAAACGTTAATAATAATCAGCCCGTATATCAGAAAATTGTGCGTTAAGGCTCCATAAATGGTTGTGGATTTTGATTTCTGAGCTTTTCCCAGTGTCATTAGTAGAAGATACGTTCCCGTATGTCCAATCGCGTAGAACGATTTCCTTTTTGTACAGAATATTTCCACAGCTGTCGTAGAGATTTTCAACCGCTGCTTCGCCCAATGATCTGTACTCACTATCTGAACTCGAACTAGACAGATAAATTTCGTCATCTGGGGCGACGATTTTATTTTTGTGGAGTCTGATTTGTGTTGTAACATGTCAACGACAGGGAAGCACAAGCAAACTGGAGTCGTATAAGAGCAAGTAGACGGAGGCGGCCCTGACAAATAGACAATGTCACTGCGGACATCTTCATGAAGACCGTTCTAGGTGTTACTCCAATATACGCCATCCAAGCTTAGTTGTCATGTACATTGGAGGTAATAGTGCAGAGGAGACGGTCGAAGGGTTTGAAAAATCTTGAACTAAACATAACATGGAATTCTGTAGCTATCACAGAGAGTGAACAATCTTCATTATGCAGAAATGTTATTTGAGGGGAACATTTTCGGCAAATTTGTACGTTTCTTTCAGCATGGTAAAAGCTCGTGTCACGCAACTGCAACGGAAGTTATTGTCAAAGAATTCGTTTGGCAAGACGAATAGTCTGAGTTGTCCAATCGGATGAATGGGCACGACTAAACCAAATATTGCAGAGCGCTACATTGAAGAGCCAAAGAAACTGGTACATCTGCCTAATATTGTGTAGGGTCGCCGTGAGCACGCAGAAGTGCCGCAACACGACGTGGCATTGACTCGACTCATGTCTGAAGTAGTTCTGGAGGAAACTGACACCATAAATCCTACAGGGCAGCCCATAAACCCGTAAGAGTACAAGGGATGGAGATCTCTTCTGGACAGCATGTTGCAAGGCATCCCAGATAAGCTCAACAGTGTTCATGTGTATGGAGTTTGGAGGGCGGCGGAAGTGTTTAAAGTCAGAAGAGGGCTCCTGGTGCCACACTGTAGCAATTTTGGACGTTGTGGAGGAAATATGGGGCTCACAAGAGCTGTAGTGCACAGTACCATAAGCTGCGATGACTGCTGTCTGCGCCGCTCGCTGCTGACGAATAAGATAACTCTCATTCTATCTGGATTGACCTTCACCAATCAAACTCTCCCTACGCCTTGATGAATTCAAGGACTCCTATTCGCCCCTACTCTAACTATTGGCGTGGTACACTGCTCAGATAACCAGTCCACCGTGATGCCACTCAAAATTCGCTCACAGGCGTTTAACTATAACTCTGTCCATGTTCACACCGCACAATAAGTGTGGCGGCCAACACAGTGAACAACGCTTAATCGCAAGGACTCAATATAGAGTCGCGCTTCGATTCGCTCTCGACAGAGATGCTCTCCCAGTGAAGTACTGAGGAGAGACTTGTTCCTCGCTCTTTGAGTACACGTACGAGCGCGCACGCTCTCGTTACGTTTTCTCGCTCCAAGAGCGACGACGGAATGGCCCCTCTCCACGCCAGACATGAAGGGGTATATCTTTTGGTCTCTTCCACTACTCCTTCAGCTCAAGGCGTTAGAAATATTGTCTGCCAATCAGCGTTGCATTTCTAAAACGGGAGAATGACGTTTCGTTTAAGACGACCAATCCAGAAATTTGTAGTATCGACGTTTGCTGTCTCCCTGTGAAAATCTCTGAAACTGCATGCTATGTGGAAAGAATGCGTAGGCTGGCCGCTCCCCCACAATGTAGTGGAATTTGGTTCAAATGGCTCTGAGCACTATGGGACTTAACATCTTAGGTCATCAGTCCCCTAGAACTTAGAACTACTTAAACCTAACTAACCTAAGGACATCACACACATCCATGCTCGAGGCAGGATTCGAACCTGCGACCTTAGTGGTCGCGCGGTTCCAGACGGAAGCGCCTAGAACCGCTCGGCCAACAGCGGAATTTGCTTTTAAGCCGAACACGGGGCCGTCCTTTCACTCGGACAAACGCTGTCTGCTCTACGGGCGGTCACTGGTCGACGTAGATGGGTTGGGACCAGCTTCCTGGCGTGCGGTTGCCTCTCTTGAACTAAAAGCCTCTGCGATCGTCGTGTCTGGAATGTATGTGTGTACGCCAGCCTCGAGTATTTCAACCACGGTGCGCATACTTGTTATTTGCATATCGTTTACATGAATTCATACAACACTGACTTTATCTTATCGAGGTTGGGTTCGAATGAAGCGTCTTGATGTGCGGAATATGATTGCGAGGGCGGAATATGTAAGCAATGAAGGTCAGGAGACCACGACGTCTTACACCTGACATAACTGAACATTTAATAACAACACAAGAGATTATAGATGCAAAATTTAACCTTGGCACCGATGGTTGAGCATGATAAAAGCACAGTTATGAGAATGTTTCATGGATACGACCATTGACTGAAAGAGTGATTAATTAATTACAAAAAGGACATAGAAAAATAGGTACGAACGCCAATGCATAATGAAAGCAACTAGCTGGCTCCGAGACGTTAAAACAACGTGCAATTGACTCCTGCAGGGAGTTAACTCATCAGTGTTTGCAGTGCCGGCCCATTCTTACCAAACTTGTATGGCGTAAATGTGCTAGGCAGTGGCAGTAGCCGCTGGAGATTCTGTGTTTAGCTTGCCCTTGTACCAAGAGCTAAAGTGAGGACAGTCTTCTTTGTGCCAGCTAGGCTGGAGTCATCGTCTTTCCTCTGTTGTCCATAATTACGCTCTGAAACTTGACTGTCTCTGTCAGAGGAGGAATCTCGTCAGCCAATGCTAGTTTGCATTGCGAGTTCAGTCCAGTAAACATTTAGTAACAATGTTAAACAATCCATTCTTGCGTATTTCGTTGTTATTAAACAATAGCGCTGTAGCGTGGGTAGGAAGCCATGAGACTTCTCCCACTCCATGATACGATACTGAAGCAGACCCACTGAAAGGCACGCGTCTAGGCATGCACGAGACAGTGCGTATTCTATGGGCAATAACATTATGAATCAATAGGAATACGTCTTTCTAAAAGTTTAAAGGGAAAGTTCTTCCACAGCATGGTTGCTGAGTTAGTGGCGTTTCTCACACTTGCCTCTGGAAAGCAACACCTGGTTAGAACTTTATCTTTCTAAAAGGATTCTTCGAAGAATGCTGAAGGCTTTGCATTCGTCAGTGCCTTAACATTAGAAAAGAGAAAAGGAAAGAAACCAATATCCTGGACAGTCACTGGTGATACTGAATACTGTATGCAATTATGAAGCAGCGTAAGAGAACGGCTACAATGATCAAGAGAATGAGCACGTAATATCCTGAAATATACACATCAAAAAAAGTTTTGCATCACCTCGGTTGCGAGAGTTCCGGAACCTGTACAGAAAATTGGATTATAGATCAACATAAACATAATTTCCGCCCTTTTTATTGTTCATGAAAGCCACACATTGCATGTTGTACCACCATACAGCGGCACCTTCAGAGGTGGTGGTCCAGATTGCTGTACACACCGGTACCTCTAATACCCAGTAGCACTCTTGCATTGATCCATACCTGCATTCGTCGTAGCATACTATCCACACGTTCATCAAGGCGCTGTTGGTCCAGATTGTCCCACTCATCAACGGCGATTCGGCGTAGATCCCTCAGAGTGGTTGGCGGGTCACGTCGTCCATAAACAGACCTTTGAAATCCATCCCAGGCATGTCCGATAGGGTTAATGTCTGGAGAACATGCTGGCCACTGTAGTCGAGCGATGTCGTTATCCTGAAGGAAGTCATTCACAAGATTTTCGCGATGGGGGCGCAAATTGTAGACCATGAAGACGAATACCTTTCATATATGCTGCCGATATGGTTGCACCATCGGTCGGAGGATGGCATTCACGTATCGTACAGTCGTTACGGCGCCTTCCATGACCACCAGCGGCGTACGTCAGCCCCACATAATGCCACCCCAAAATATCAGGGAACCTCCACCTTGCTGGACTCGCTGGACAGTGTCTTAAGGCGTTCAGCCTGACCGGGTTGCCTCCAAACACATCTCCGAAGATTGAAGAGAGCATGATGCCAGTCCTGAGCGGTTCATTCGGCATGTCGTTGGGCCCATCGGTACCGCAATGCATGGTCTTGTGGTTGCAAAGATGGATCTCCCATGGGCATCGGGAGTGAATTTGCGCATCGTGTAGCATATTGCGTACTGTTTGAGTCGTAACACGACGGCCTGTGGCTGCACTAAAATCATTATTCAACATAGCGGCGTTGCTTTCAGGGTTTCTCCGAGCCATAATCCGTAGGTAGCGGTCATCCATTGCAGTAGCAGCCCTTGGGCGAGGCATGTCATCGACAGTTCCTGTCTCTCTGTATCTCCTCCATGTCCGGACTACGTCGCTTTGGTTCACTCCGAGACGCCTGGACACTTCCCTTGTTGATACCCCTTCCTGGCACAAAGTAACAATGAGGACGCGATCGAGTCGCAGTATTGGCCGTCTAGGCATGGTTGAACTACAGACAAGACGAGCCGTGTACCTCCTCACTGGTGGAATGACTGGAACTGATCGGCTGTCGGACTACTTCTGCCTAATAGGCGCTGCTCATGCATGGTTGTTTACATCTGTGGGCGTGTTTAGTGACATGTCTTAATAATCAAAGGGACGGTGTTTTTGATACCATATCCACAGTCAACGTCTATCTTCAGGAGTTCAGGGAACCTTGGTGACGCAAAATTTGTTTGATGTGTGGATATTTTGTGACACTTCTAGAGAAAAGATGATGCAGCCACAGGAAGTCGTGTTACGACTCAAACTGTAGGCAATAGACTGCATGATGCGCAAATTCACTACCGATGTCCATGGGAGGTCCATCTTTGCAACCACGAGACCATGCATTGCGGTACAGATGGGCCCAACGACATGCTACCATGACATTAGCAGCACCAGATGTGTGCTCTAGAACTATACCACATGATAACAAGGTCTTAAACAACCGCTTACGTTAGAGATAAAAGACCTCAGGGAAAGACAACTGACTCCATGTCTTAGGAACTGTGCCCCTTTTGTTATAATAAGTAAATAAATACCATCCTTATCACAACTTATTATTTACCGACTATCGGTTTCAGTCTGTGTTTCACACAAGTGTTGTCAAACAGCACTTAGCGGCTCCAGAGTTCAACACAATCTGCAATGCAGATCAAAACCGATGGTCAGTAAATAAAAAAGTTGGGATCCAAACGGTGTCTGTTTGTGTATTATCTGAGAAAAATTAACAGACCAATCTGGGACCCAACTACTCGCAAACAGTTGGTGTACACGTACTCAATCCAGGAGGGTAATATGGTGGCGACAGGGAGAGCATCCGGCCACACCATGAATTGTCCGTGCCAAATCCGTTAATAATCATGCCGACCCCGCGCCGCACAAGAAAAAGATGAAGACTGTGGGACCCTGCTCCGAGAGAATGGAGAAGACAGTACAGAACTAGAAGAATTATACAAGGAGTGTAGCATGTTGAAATGACGAAAACCGAAATGTTCCTGTGGGCTGGACCCATTATGAGAATAGAAGAAACAAGATGCCCCAAAACAGCAATGGACTGGATCCTATCAGTCAGCAGACCAGTGGGAAGACTTAGGAGACGGATGGATGGGAAAGACAAGAGTTGCTGCAACTTGCAGTCTTTGAGAAATGGAGACAGGCAGCGGGAGAAAAAAACAGGCGGAGAGCCCTAACAGTGACGACGTGCAGTCCTCTGAGCCTGATCGTATATCATCTATCTATAATATTTCATAAATACACGTCATTAGTGCGTCTGACGTAGCAGGTATAATGTTGCCGATTTCGATTCTAATAAGTTCGACATTCCCCCATCGGCAGTGAACTGAGAATGCACTTAAATCGAGGCCCTACGTTGAGCACTAAAAATGTAATCAATTCAGTAGCAGTAAAGTAGAAGTGGAATGCAGTGGCTTAAATAGTGCGTCAAAATGTTTTGAATAGGATTTGAAATTACTCCTCGCTGGGCTCCAAAATGTAGTAAGTGGAATCATTAAACAAGAAAACTATGCATAAATCAGAAATACAAAACTGTCGGCGCCACTTTGACTGAGTGTAGACGCGACTCGGTAATTGATCGTGTAGGGGGAGGGGAATTAGCCATTTTATCTCACCACATAATGGAATCGGCAGAGCATGAAAATGTTGGCAGCTGGTCTAATGTTGTCACAACATGTCGCTGTCCAGGTAAGACTGTGTGGCGTCACTTGACCATTGATTGACAGCCAGCAGTTTTCATCTCCATGCACCCACAGCTTTGCATGGCGACAGAGCAGCATAAATAACCTATTTCCTGTTCCTCTCTTCCTTCTTAATAGTTCTCCAGGTAAAACAACCACGAGGCGGTCGATTCAGCGTTATTGTCCCGGCGTTTGAGCGATATTAGGAAATGTAGGTCAAGTGACGGGTAAACAGTCCTGTTTCATGGATCTGAACATTGATTCTAAAGAAAAAGTGTGGAATGAAAGCTAAAAATGTCGCTTAGTGACACTGGACACCGAACTGAATGCAGGCATCAGACCTAGAGACTGAAAACTAAGTATAAAATAGACTGACATCCAATGTCAAATGCACTGTTCGAAAGAACGTGTAAATCACGTAGCATGACCTCATGTGAAATTATTTTAAAATGATCCCCAGAACGAACGTCACAATGACCATCTGAATGCTTCTCTGAATGAGCTCTCAATGACCTCAATACATCTCTCTCAATCCTCACAGAACCATCGTCTCTCTCTAGAAAGCTCCCACAATGATCTCTCCAAAAGAACCCCAAATGATCCGTTGAATGCACCTGTCAGCGAGATACGTTCTTCTTCGCACACTCCTTTCCTTCAAAGCCCGCCAATTATATATATATTTTTAAGTTTTTTTCAGCCGCGGCTGGGCAGTAGAAGCCAGCGCCACCTATCTGCTAATCAAGTAACCCACTTGGCAGTACTGTTGACTTTATATCAGTACACTGTAGACAGACGGGGTTTGCGAGACTGGTCACAGCCGAGACGTATAGAACCGCTAACGCCGAAACACAATGTGACCAGGAATGAAGTAACAGACTGTTATAGTTCCGAACACTTGCTTACTACCGAGAAACACATATGTTGCAAATTTAACCGGGCCTAGCAACCCTTACTGGGGGGAAAGCTAGCTAGGAAAAGCTGACAGGACAAGTATATTACGCCAACAAACCTACTACCTACTCGTCCACCCCCCCCCCCCCCCCCCCCCCCGTTCACCGCCGCCCACTTCCCGCAGCAGAACTGCATCAATAGCGTAGCTGCAAGTATATAAGTAACCGAGTTTACCCTCAAATCATTCAGGCGTACCCCCATTCTGTCTGCTTTTGGATTTCAGAGGAACCATGACTGACACTGGGTAATGAAGATCGGCTAGCTACCTGTCCACTGATTAACTCACAGAGTTCTGGCACGAAGCGCGCCATACCTGTGGCTTGGCGGCTTCGGGGTTTGAGGAAGCTTTACTAACGAGGGGAGCTGGTGTCCGGTCAACTATTGCAATGTGAGGGACTTCGGTCGACGGACTGCAAGCTGTCTACATTCCGGCTGGGGAAGGCGCGCCCCCACAGCTTCCTAGCCACCTACATGTCATCGACAACTCTCCTGGTCTCTCCCTACGGGATGACTGGAGAGTTGTTGTTAGGCATTAGGATATCTCACGACGGCTATTGCAACCAAGCGTGCCACATTGGGATGGGAGACAACGAGTACACGTGGGTATGCGTACACAGTGCAACACCAGAAGCCCGTGCTCAATACCCTGTGGATGTTTGCGTTGCTTAATCGCCAAATAGCTTTGCCTGTTGGGATGGGGGGGGGGGGGGGGTGAGGGGGCGCTTAAAACGCTTCCCACAGGTTCCCCAGCTGTCAGTCAGCCCTTAAACGAGACATCATTTTCAGAGCTTCTGTACGTCGCATCTATTCGTCTTCTATGGCTCTGGGGAAGTCTCACCATAATAAGGTGGGCCTAAGTGGAAACCTTTTGTCAAGCAGTCGGATTGTCAAGTATTACAGTACGGTATTTGCGTTGCGTCTGTTGCAGCTAGCAAGCTTCGGTATTAGCACAAGGAACAGAGATAATGAGTCATATGGAAACGTTATGGAGTCGTTACAGAGTTATTCAGCTGCCCAGTTCCAAACAGTTTGTCCTCTCGCTCATATAGACACCTTTCCATCGCGATGTGCTAGTACTGCTTATTAAGAAATATTAGAGTTTGGCGTTTGACGTCTGACCGATGGCGCAGTCATTAGAGACGCTACACAAGATCGGAATACGGAAGAAAGGGGAACTGGCCATGTCCTTTTGAAAAGAACCATTCCGGCATTTTCGTTTACCGATTGAGGGAAACCACGGAAAAGCTAAGTCTATATGACTGGACGGGGATTTGAATTACTCTTTTTTCGAACGTGATTTTAGTGCCGTAAACAATGTGCGATCATACGCGACTATTGACACTTAAGTGAGCTATCAGAACAAGAAAATCTACAGGCGTTTGTAAAAAAAAAAATTATGTCGTATCTGCTTTGTTGAAGGCAGAGGGTGTGAACGAGTCCCCATTCGATCGCATGGTGGTTCAACGATGCTTTCATTATTAGTGTTGCCTTCCGAGGAAAGTGTACATTGACAAAAAGTCACAATCTAGTCATCATGAACAGTGTCATTGCCATCCCCTCTCTCCTTACTGATCAAATATAAATTCTTCTTCCTCTTCACTTCGTGGATCAGGAATTCTTGGCCTTTCCGGTGTTACAGTTTTCTGCAGCGTTTCCTGGGTCATCCTCGATTTCTTATTTTCCTCAGCGAGTAACCCAACGTTGCCTAGGGAAATCCCCCTTCCCCTCCCACCTGGTAATATAAATTATGAAATTTATATTCCACAGCCTGAGAAATGAATGACTTCTTCCGCGGCAAATGCGAAATTCGCTGGCGACTTCAGGTACCTAGGTACGTGCTGCCAGTGGTGGATGATGATGATGATGATGTTTGGTTTGTGGGGATCTCAACTGCGCTGTCATCAGCGCCCGTACAAAGTCCCAATTTTTACACAGTCCCAATTTTTTGTAACAGTCCGATATAACCACCGTCACGAATGATGATGATGACGATGATAATGAAATGATGAGGGCAACACAAACACCCAGGCCCCAGGCACAGAAAATCCCCAACCCGTCCTGGAATCGAACGGGGGACCCCCTGATCCAGAGGCAACAACGGTAGGCACTAGATCACGAGCTGCAGACGCCAGTGGTGGAGAGTAAGTCTCTCATTTAACTGTAATCTGTGTAGAGTCCTCCGATTGTAGAT
Source organism: Schistocerca americana (assembly GCF_021461395.2). NCBI lineage: Eukaryota > Metazoa > Arthropoda > Insecta > Orthoptera > Acrididae > Schistocerca > Schistocerca americana. The sequence goes on along the minus strand of NC_060119.1, from coordinate 757,634,430 downwards.
TGGATCACACCTTAGTGATTAATATTCCACGTGGGCTAATACGAGGGTTATTCGGAAAGTAAGGAAACCACAGTGAAAATCCGATGAAGTTTTGCACATGTGTGTTGTGCAGTGTCTCTAGTATGCCCGTCGAACGCGTTACGTCGTTCTTTTTAGTTCGGAGCACACAGGAAGCACATAAGGATACGAGTACTTAGAGTAATAGTGTCTCCCACCAAGTACGAGGGCCTGGTGAGAAATTTCGCCTGAAGCTATGCAGCCAGCATTACATAACTGTCGTGCGTTTTCTTCTTCAAGACAATTCTCAGCCACATTCTGCAGGGGGAATGAAGATGCCCCTGCATCGTTTTCAATTGGAAATGTTTGATTACCCACAATACAGCAGGTAATTGTCTCCCTCTGAGTTTCATCTCAGCTCACGTGAACCACTGGCTATGAAGACAACATTTTGGCACAGACAACGAGCTGTAGGCCAGCGTAGACAATTGGCGGAAAGCACTGGCGGCTGCCTTCTATAACGAGAGTATTGGAAAGTTGGTACAGCGCTACGACAAACGTCTAAGTCGGACAGGTGACTATGGAGATAAGTGGCTGGAAGTTGTAGCTAACTGTTGCAAATAAAACAGTTTTGATTTTCACTGTGGTTTCCATTTCGCGACCTATCGTTCCTTACTTTCCGAATAGCCCTCGTATAATTCATGATCAGAGTTTTCAAAGGCGATGGCTTATGAAGAAGAACAGCAGTAATGATAATTCAGTAACAGCCAACTTCGCAGTAGCCTCACCTACATGCTGAAAAGTATATCAGTTCATTCTTTGTGTCTTAAGCGCACTGCAGAAGAGTGTTCTTTTCGCTTTTATTTACATCAGTAGCGGTTGGCATTTATTATTCCTTTTTATTAAGTGTCAGGAAGTCATTTCTGAAAGTATTTGTATGGAGTGTAGCCATGTATGGAAGTGAAACATGGACGATAAATAGTTTGGACAAGAAGAGAATAGAAGCTTTTGAAATGTGGTGCTACAGAAGAATACTGAAGATTATATGGGTAGATCACGTAACTAATGAGGAGGTATTGAATAGAATTGGGGAGAACAGGAGTTTGTGGCACAACTTGACTAGAAGAAGGGACCGTTTGGTAGGACATGTTCTGAGGCATCAAGGGATCACAAATTTAGCATTGGAGGGCAGCGTGGTGGGTAAAAATCATAGAGGGAGACCAAGAGATGAATACACTAAGCAGATTCAGAAGGATGTACGTTGCAGTCAGTACTGGGAGATGAAGAAGCTTGCACAGGATAGAGTAGCATGGAGAGCTGCATCATACCAGTCTCAGGACTGAAGACAACAACAACATTCCTTTTTAAATGTTTTGAAGTAGACAGTTTTCTCCATCGTTGCTAGTAGAGGTTGTAGTCGAAAAACTTGGTTGCAGATTCACTGTGTAAACTGCTAAATGCGAAAGAGGTAAAAATGTACTAAAATTGTTGTGAAAAAAACTTGTATGAAATTTTCCAAAGTGAAGTGCAAAGAACGCAGATGCAGCAAAAGAAAAATCAAGCTTATAAAAACCTGAAAATCGCGAAGAATGAAAGGCAAATAAGTTATTTTGACTACAACCTCTGTCAGCAACGAGGAAAAAACTCGAAGACTTCAAAACATGTAAAACCGAGTAATAAACATCAGCCAACAGTGATGATACGTCGTATACAAAACTGAAACAACTGTTGTGTACTACTCTCTTAAATTTCAATTGAAACAAGTAATAGATGATATATATATAAACTGCTGCAGAAACAAGTTACCTAGAAAAACTCCCGCTGTGTGTGTGTGTGTGTGTGTGTGTGTGTGTATGTGTGTGTGTGTGCGTGAGAGAGAGAGAGAGAGAGAGAGAGAGAGAGAGAGACAGGCAGATAGACAGCGAAGAGAGAGAGCGAAGCATTAAGAGAGAGTGAGGTGGGGGAGGGAGGGAGGGAGGGAGAGCAAGGGAGGGAGGGGGACAGAGAGAGAGAGAGGCAGAGAGGGGGAGAGACACAGGGACGTTGGGAGCGAGAGAGTGAGGGGAGGGGGGCAGACAGACAGAGAGCAAAAGAAAGGGGAGGGACACACAGAGGAGAGGGAAAGAGAGATACAGAAAGACGGGCAGATAGAAACTGAGGAAGAGAGACTGAGAAGAAGTGGGGAAGGGATAGAGAACTGAGAGAGCACACCAGGAAAATGACTGAGGGAAAAGCGGTGGAATTTCTAAAGGACATTACTTCAGTGTGAAGAACAAATATAGGTTGCCTGTGTGTTCGAAAAACATCGCGTTCCCATTCGAGAGAAGAAAAGACGAAACGAAATGTGCCGTCAGCAGTGCGGTACTGCTCTGTGCGGTGCAGCGCTTGTTGGCGGCGCCTGGAGGCGTGAGGCCGGAGGCAGGATGGCTGCAGGCCTGCGGCCGGGCTGTGAAAGGCGGACCGCCTCCCTGGGGGCGGCAGGCGCGGCCCGCACAAAGCCGGAGGCCGATAGCGCGCGGCGCACGCCGGTGGCGGTTCCTTTTGTCGGCGTTATCAGATGCCTGCCGCCGCGCAGCGCCATGTATTGGATTTGTAGGCGCCCGTGTCGAACAAATGAGAGCGCGCGAGGCGGAGGAGAGGCAAAACTTAATCAAAGCGCCGTGAAAAGGCCTCCGAGCGCTCGCCGCTCCAGGCAGCCGGCCAACTTCCTCCGCACCCGACTCAGCGTGTTGGCGCCTGGCGCCTCGTCTGCGCAGCTGCAAAGCTGGTGCCGGGTTTATCTCGAGTAAAGAGCCCGCCTGCCTGCAGCTTCCCGCTAGCAATATCACTTCCTAGAACAGCACCCAGCCCTGATCAGGATACTCAACTGTTTGTAATCCCACAACGTACTCTCATCTGTCATGCTCATGGTTTTACTGTTGGACGCCTAAGCGCTTCGACAGAGAACTTTTGAGGAATCGAGAACTATCTCCTTGCACAAAGCCACGCAGAAGGTACTGACCATAATCTGTATCAGATGTCATTGGGGCAATCGCTGTGTACTTTATCTACATCATACTTAACAAGTGGAGGGTAATTCTGGTACCACTAACCAATGCTCCTACCCTATTCCAAATGGCGTATGAGGTGAGGCATGTCGGCAAGCCTCAGTATTGGCTCTAATTTCTCGAATTTTCTCTTCGAAGTCATTGCGTGAGGAGTATGTATGAGGAAGCAATAGGTTGTCCGTCTCTTCATGGAAAGCGCTCTCTCGAAATTTCAATAGCAAAACTCTCGGCTATGCACAATTCCACCGCTGTAAACAACCGCCTATGGTTCCAGGATGAGATTTTCACTGTGCAGCGGAGTACTTGGGTAGCTCAGTTGGTAGAGCGCGAAAGGCAAAGATCCCGAGTTCGAGTTTCGGTCCGGCACACAGTTTTAATCTGCCAGGAAGTTTCACAACCGCCTATGGTGTTTGCCGAGCATCTCGGTAACGTTCTCGCGTCGACTAAACGATCCCGTGACGAAACGCGCCACTCTTCTTTGAATCTTCTCTATCTCTTTTGTCAGTCCTACCGGGTAAGGATCCCATATCGATGAACAGTACTCAAGAATGGGTCCAACAAGCGCCTTTTAAGCCACTTCCCTCGCCGATGAGTTACATTTCCTTAAGATTCTTCCTACGAATCTAAGTGCAGTATACACTTTTCCTGCTATTTGTTTTCTGTCGTCATTCAACTTAATATAGCTCTAGATGTTTTAAGGTAGATATTGTTGCCAGCATTTTCTCATCAAGTAGTGACTTTCTATTCCTAAGTATGCACAATATGTTACATTTATTTAGATTCAGGCTTAACCGCCAGAAACTTCTGCGGGTCATTCTGCAAATCGATGGTGTGTTCTGGCGTTGCTACTTTGTTATAGACAACCGCATCATCTGCGAACAGTTGCAAAGAATATCCAGTGCTTTCTACTATTTCATTTATATACACTGTTAACAATAACAGTCCTAACACACTTCTTTGGTCCGCTATCGTAGCTTCGTGGACAACACGCCACCTTGTCATGCCGGGGGGGGGGGGGGGGGGCGGGTTCGATTCCTGGCTGGCTTGGAGATTTTCTCCGCGAAGGCACTGGGTGTTTGTGTCGTCTTCATCATCATCATTTCATCCTCATCGACGCGCAAGCCACCGAAGTGGCGTCACCTCAAAAGACTTGCATCAGGCGATCAGGTCTACCCGCCGGGTGGCCCTCGCCTCACGACATTTCATTTTCCATACTTCCTTGGGGTACTCCAGAAATTAGCTTTACGCCCGTCCTTTTCTTCCGTTAAGGGCGACATGTTGAGTTCTGTCTCCAAAGAAGTCTTGATCCAGTCGCAAATCTGCTCCGATACTCGATAAGCTCTTTTTTTTTTTCATTAAACGACAACGCGGGACGGTGTCAAATGCCTTTTTGGAGTCAAGGAACAGGGCATCTACCTGAGAGCCGTTCTTCACAGCGCTATGTATCTCATGCAGGAACAGAGCGAGCTGAGTTTAGCAGGATCTCTGTTTGCTGAATCCATGCTGGTTTTTATAGGAGATTTACGTTTCCCAAAAAAGTCATAACAAGTGAACGTGGTCCATAATTCTACAAGAGATTGACGTCATTGATATAAGCCTATAATTGTGTGAATCCTTACTGCTGCCCTTCTTGAAAACAGGAAAGACGTGCGCTGTTTTCCAGCCACTAGGTACCCTTCGTTATTCCAGCGATCTACGAGAAACTGCTGCTAGAAGGGAGCAAGTTCTTTAGCATAACGTTTGTAGATCGTATTATTATCTCATCTGATCCTGATGCCTTTTCACTGTTAAGCGATTATAGTTGCTTTTCTGTTCCACGATCGGTCATCTCGACAGCTGCCATTTCGACGTTCATATTATGATTGAAAGGAGGGATTGTGTTAACCATCTTCCGCGGTGAAACAATTCCGGAAGACCCAATTCGTTAGTTTGGCCTTCTTTCTGTTACATTCCGCTTCGGTGACAGTATGGACTCTGAGCGAATGAATAGTTCATTTCGAACCTCTTACCGACTTTACATAAGGCCAAAACCCTTTAGGATTTTTACGCAGACCTGCTTACAAAATTTTACTTTCAGAACCTTTGAATGCTTCTCTCACGTCCTTCCTTACACTCATATTCGTTTCTTTCACCTTTTGTTTGCCAGCTAGGTTTTGACTTGACTTGAGTATGAGACGAACCTCTCTTTGTTTTCGGATCAGTTTTCTAACACGGATATTAACCCACGGTGGGTTTTTCCCAGCCCTTATGATCTTACTCGGAACGTACTTGTCTAAGGCGTATTGAACGGTGCTTTTGAATTTTTTTCCGTTTGTGCTCCACATCTTCGTCGTCATCACTGAATATTTGATGTAGACTACTCTGTTATCTTGCAGTTTATATCCTGTCACACGTGCTAAGCAGAAATATCTTCCTACCTTCCTTAATATTCCTTATTAAACCCGTATTCATAGTTGCTCTCACAGTCTTGCGATAACTGATATCTTCCTCTAAGTTAACCGATTCGATAAGTTCATGTCTGCTTGTTGCTAGAAGGTCTAAGACATTACCTTCTGGAGTTGGTTCTCTAACGATCTGTGCAAACTAATTTTCGGAGAAGACATGCAGAATAATGTCAAACAAATCCCTGTCTCTGGCAACAGTTTTGACAGCTTAATTCTCCAAATCTATACGTGACAATTTGACGTCACCCCTTTTAAAATAGCATGATCAGGAAAATTATTAACGATATTCTGTAAATTCTCTTCGAAGTGTTCTACCATTTTACTCAAACTAATTCACATCGGGGATCCGTGATGACCTAGCAAGATTTTTTTTATTTTTTCGTTGACTGACCTAAATATTCGAATGTGAACTTATGATTTCGTTGCTGTTCACTTCCGGTTCCACGCAGCTTTCTGTTCCTAGACATTGTAGCCTATTTCTGGGACCTTTTTTTGGATGCTCCTAGAGTTTGCTAATATCATATTAACCTGTACTATATCTTTATGGATATAAATATCACCTCTTACAGCGGGAGTCTTCCGTATTTTGTGCTTCTAATCTTTGTTTACTATTAATTTTTTAGTATTTGTTACCTTCTGAATACCTTGGTTTTCCCTTGCCTATCGAAAACACGAGTTTTCCTTCAAGAATATGTATCAGGAAAATGACTCAATAAATGACTACAAAATTCCAGTGTTCTTTGGTTCATACTCTACTAAATGTCTCTGGATTCCGTTATTTTTCTTTCGTTCAGTACGTCCTTTCGTGTTCAGTTCATTATCCTGCAATCTGTTGAGCAATTTTCAATGCAAGCACTTGTACTGAAAATTCCCAATCCCCTTCACCTACATCTTTTTAATACAAGGGTGTTCAGACTGCCACCCCTCAGCAGTTTCTGATGTCCTCTTGTTTCATCGAGTTATTAGTGTCCTGTTCTCACAGCTTCGAGGAAAATTCAAAAATTATAATTATAGCACGCCAAGTAATCGTGGTGCATGCCGCACAACACTTCAAAGTGACACAGACACATGACACTGTTTTTCAACATATTCGTCTACTGTCTGTAAACATCGGTCGGAACGTTATACCAATCGTTCTATTCCTCGACGCCAGAAAATGCTCCCAGGTCATGGAGCCTTTCGAAAGCCGCTGTATAAATGTCCTCATCGTCGCAAAATCTGCAGATTCTGCTCATCAGTTCCTTGGCTGTCTGGACCCTGTCGTCTGCGTTCCATGTCGATGGCCTTCCGCCTCTATCAGCATCACCCATGTCTATGTGGCCGGTCAAACTGTTGGAAACCTTTCGCTACGACTGGAGGTGATACTGCATTTGGTCCACATACCGCCAGAATTTTGAGGTGAATCTGAGTGCAAATTTAAACCTTTCGCTCGTAAGAATCGTACTATTCTGCGTACTTTAACGTTGGAACACGTATCTAGTTGCCGCGCCGCTTCAGTTCCACACTTTGAAGCACCTCTATCCGTACCGCAGCAGAGCAGTATCTGCAGTACAACCAGAAGATTTCTGGCAGTGAATATTTGCTGGAGGACATTGAGAGTTGCAGAAGAACGGATAGAGGGAGTAAAATACGCCTACTTAGGAAATGGAATAAGCACTAAGGACAAAACTGTGTCAAACTGCTTGTTGCGCAGTGGTCTTAGCGAGGGACGCCATGTGAAACTTGCTCCCCAAAGTCCTGTCGTATATGTTAAAATGGGGACTGTCGTTAGATTAAGGAACTGGGTTTCCTCCATCTGGGTTTCGCCCCTTAATGTCCTGTTAATCGTGTCTCATATTCTTTGAAATTTATTTATTTTGTTGGTATTGTCCATTCTCTGTTAGTAAGATACATCTTCAGTAATTGAAACTGTGTACTTTTTCAATATCATCCTGCGTAACTACCTTACGTCTCAAAAGTTGTTTCTCTTGGAAACCCATCGTCTTTGTTTATGTTACCGATAATTCCGGGTTAAAGTTTTTCACCGGGTTTCCCAGCTTAATCGCTGAAGACTGCAGGTCATCTCCTAAGTAGCTAAGAATAACCTGACCACTGCAAATAAGAACATTTAGAACCACACTGCCTACTTTGCAGTTATTTACCAGAGTAACTCCCCACTCACATATAACTGGATTTATATATTATATTAAACAGTACTGATAACTTTGCGCATTCATGTCTTACTGATTCTCAACTGTTTTGTTCTTGTCACTTGTCCGCCCCCCCTCCCCGCCCCCCAAACTTCTGCTAACGTGCGGACCTGTGTGGCGTAGATAGACGCAATAAAACAGAGTTCAAGATTACATTCAGGTGACAAAAGTCATGGGGTTCCACTTAATGTGTCTGACTTCATTTTACCCGTCGTGGTGCAGTAATTCGACGTGGCATTGACTCACTAAGTCGTTGCAAGTCCCCTGCAGAAATATTGAGCCATCCTTCCTCTATAGCCGTCTGTAATGCCGATAGTGTTACCGGTAAAGGATTTTGTGCATAAACTCTCGATAATGTTCGTAAATGTTCGATGGCATTCATGTCAGGCGATCTGGATGGCCAAATCATTCGCTCACATTGTCCAAAATGTTCTTCAAACCAGTTGCGAACAGTTGTGACCCCGGACAGTTCCATCGTTCTTTGGGAGGATAATGTCTACGGAAGGAGGAAAGGAAGATTGGACACTCGCGTCGGTAGTTTGCTGCCATAGCCTATTAACGCCAAATTTCACCACACTGTCCTGATGGGTACGTTCGTCGCTCGTCCCACATTGATTTCTCCGGTTACTTCACGAAGAGCCGCTTGTCTGTCAGCACTGACAACTCAACGCAAACACCGATTTTCTAGGTCGTTAAGTGAAGGCCTTCGGCGCTGTCCGTGGTAAGGCATCATGCCTGAAAATTGGTATTCTCAGCACACTCTTGACACTGGGCGAAATGGAATGTCCCACGCGTCTAGCTCCAACTACCATTTCGCGTTCAAAGTGTGTTAGTTCCCGTCGTGCGTCGGAAAGCGTTTCACGTGAATGACCCGAGTACAAATGCACTGCCCTTTCATGCCATGTGTATGCGATACTACTGCCATCAATATATGGGCATATTGCTATCGCATGACTTTTGTCACCTCAGTGTATTATCGCCAAAAACTACAAAGCATTTTTATTACTGAGAATACGGGTCTACCGCGATGGCTGGTGGCTACGTAATCTGGAGAGGAATACACTTAATCAAACAGCGAACTGAAGGCTGCCGCGGACGCTGCTTCAGCTCGAAGCTGATGCCGACGACGCCCTGTTTCGGGGGCTTGCCGCCCGTTAGCGTGGCAGGCATGTCCCGTCGGTAGCTCTGCTTGGATATGGTGGCGACCGCCTCATGTACGTTTGATTCTTATGCCGTTTTGGAGAGCGGTCAATCTCTCCCAGATCACTGCCTACTTTGTGTCATTAGGTGGACCACGATGGCAGATGCTGTGATATGCTGAACACTGAACCTTGCCCGCCGGTACGGTAGGTTGTCAGAATCGTTCGATGTTGGGCTTTTAGGGCAGACTCTGCCTTGGACTGAAGTCACATTTGGTAGAAGTCTCTACTTTCCATTAGTGCTGGCCGCTGTGCTGACTTCAGTAACGGATGATGGACTTCATTATCCATGGTTACGGATCGTTAACCTTCTTGTAAGGCAGTAAGTGTAAGATCAGCACTAGACAATCTCACACACAAAATGTTACCGTACCATAACCCGAGAGTAGAGTGCGGACGAAACGGACGCTATCGGTCCTACAGATCAAGTGATCTCGGCTAGTGGGCGTGGAGTATTGATGCCATTTGTTATGACCAAATCGGTTCTGCTCTTCACAAGTGCCGGCCGCTGTGGTCGAGCGGTTCTTGGCGCTTCAGTCCGGAACCACGCGGCTGGGCTGCTACGGTCGCAGGTTCGAATCCTGCCTTGGGCATGGATTTGTGTGATGTCCTTAGGTTAGTTAGGTTTAAGTAGTTCTAAGTCTAGGGGACTGGTGACCTCAGATGTTACATCCCATAGTGCTTAGAGCCGTTTGAACCATCTGCTCAAGTCGTCAGTGATCGTCCTCCACGACATTTGCTTAATGAATTTGTTTCAGTGTCTTTACTGCTGAGTGGAACGCCTTATAGACGATATTGCGTCCTACCTCGTGTATGTTACATAACTTTACGGAGGCATTTCGACGATGTGCACACTTCTGACGATTTTCTGCTGAGCCCGCTCATAGTCTCAAGAGTGTCGAGTTTGCTGCCTTTCTGAAAGAGTAACGGCGTCGAAATGTTTGCACATCTAGGCCGGCGGCTTTTGATACTTCCGAGTGAGTGAGTAACGCCTGCGCTTCGTATTTTAAAAATTTTACTCTCCATTTTCCTATTTTAAAAATTTTAGTCTCCCATTCCCTTACTAATTTGCAGCGTAACAGCAGTTTCACGTATAACAATTCAAATCCCAGTCCATCCAGCTACTGATATGTTTTTGTTCTTTTTCAAAACGTCTTCCTTCAATGTGACACAACGATCTTTAATGTCAGTATAGATGAATGAACCTTCCTCCCTCTGCATTGCACCAGGTGTCATGGTGTTTCATTGATTACCAACAACTGAAGACATTTGGTAGCCATACTTGACTACTGAATTTTGATGTGTTTCGCTTATTTTCATATTTGTTATATATATAATACTCTTTCTAATAGTACTCAACTACTTAATATATTTCCACACTGTTCACCAGGCAACCAATATTTTTGGCTTTCATTCTATTGTTAATTTTTTCTTTTTGCTTTCATATGTTGTCTTTATTCCATTTATCTGTAACATTTTAGTTCTTACTTCTATGCAGATAAATGATACGTTTCTGAATGACGTATTCTAAGGAGTCGCGATTGGACTTGCAATATTTTAATACAGTGCATAGTTGTTATTTTCAGCTGCGGCGCGCATAGGTTTTCTTCTACACATGTGCTTTAGTAGGGATAAAATTCGCAGTGAATACACTGTTTGATAATTCGTAATTATTCTACAGTTCTCTTCTTGAAATTCTCCTCTTCATATAAAGTGAGACGATTGTACTAATCTCTTTCTTGCTATACTAAGGACGTAATCAAAAATCATCTAAATGTGAACACTTAGGTGTGATCTCATAATCTTTTGTTTTCAGCCAAGCATAACGAAAGAAGAGAAAATGAGAGATGAGAGATATGTATTATTTTCCTGAAGCAGATAGGTCTCAAACGACTACTTTCTTAACTAACGTTCAGCCAGTACTGTAAGTTTACTTTTCATTTTGTCGATGATAGCCGGAGATGAAACCATGAAATAGTAGCAAATGCTTAATGACCATAGGAGATTTATCTACTATCTAATAAAAAGTAACGATGGATTATAGCGCTGCTATTAATCACCCAGAAGCGCGTTGGTAAAGAGGCAGATGATTAAGCTGGTATTTCATCTGAGTAGACGTTAGGAGTGCTCTGAGGCCAGGGATCGGCGTGGTTCGTGTAGAATGATGAACGCCAGTGAAACCGGTTTCCCTCGGTTTAAACTTGTTTGCCAGCTGCTCCGCGACTGGGCTGCGTACTGACGATGTATGCCTTCTGGACTGGACACTAATACGCTCCCTAACTGCGGACACTTAAGAACTTCATTCCTTTATTGGGGTGATCAGTTTCTGCTGAAACGGAGACGTTAGTCGCTTTTCCAACGCTAATTTTTAATGTGATGTCTACATGACTAAAGATTTTACTTTCTGGCCGATAGAGAAATACGGTACAATGAGCACATTACTGGCGACGTTTCACGTGAGTAATTACGCTGTGTACTCCTTAGGCAGTGGAACAGATGGACAAATTAGGAACAGACATTGCACCATTTCTGGCAGACCGCTATCGATATCAAGCCACTTCTTTTAGGTTCATGTACCACTGTCGAGGAAACGAGAAATTTCGGGGATTTGGAAAATCCGACTCTAATCCTTGTTTAGCAGTATGTTTTAGACTTGATCTACAGCACTTGACTCTCAGTACTTCCTCTTAAGTTGTATACCGTAACGATTCAATGTGATTTCTACTCACGTTCTTTTGTCGACGAGTAGATCACGAAGCTTCCTGAGTTCTTGCACAAAACTCTTTCCTCTCATTTTAACTTTCTTATAAGCAAGTGGTTAGCGGTATCTGAAGATAAACCTAGTATTTAGTTCCATAATTCGTGGAGACGTAGACTCATCATCACCTTCATTTATTGCATTAACAGGCCTTCAAGAAATACCACAAAAAAAAAGAAATAACCACACTACAAAAGGAAAAAAAAATATAAAAGAACACATTATAAAAGTACTAGAAAACGAGGTCCATCAGTCACAACAGAGCAGACATCTACTGCAGATGCCAGCCCATCGTTGACGGTCTATAGCTTCACCTTCCACCACTGTCGGCTTCACTTGTTTAAGGATTGTTGGTACTCTATACTTCCACCGAACCCTTGGACGCCCCCTTTGGCGTTTCCCAGCAGGTTGAGAATGGAGAACTCGGTATGAGAGAGATCTGCCAGCACGAAGGATGTGACTAAACCACTGTGCCACCTCGTGCCTTAATATTAGACCAATGTGTGGCTTTCCAAACCGGCTGGTACGAAGAATACGAAATGAGATTGTATGTGCAACGGTCTAGAGAACACAGAACGGCAATGTGTGACGTTTAATTGCTTTAAATATCCACTAGAACTAAATCTTGTCTACGCTTTCCTAATAGCTCTACAGGAGATTACTAGTTTGCAGCTGTATAACGTAAGAAAAACAACCAGAACAACTATAACACGTGTAGGAAGGGTGGAATGTACAAGCCTCGATGTAGCGCAGACACTGCATCAGAAAAAAAGAGATCTGATAGACAGAAGATAGGTATCAGAAAAGCAAACTTTTTATTAAAGTGAAGAACTATATTCAGTCAAACGACAAAGACGGAGCGATATTACAAATCTGATGACCTCACGCTGTTGCATGTATTGATGAATAGCATAAATTATCAATGACTACCTGATCACCTAGCGATAAGTGGTCACATATTTTTATCAGTCTGCTACCGGAAAAAATATGAATCCATATCGCCTATTGCGTAAAATCAAACATATTTTATTATAACTTTTTAAGAGTAATAATGTAACATACAAATTTAGGTCTAATGTTTTACACATTGTAACTATAATAACAATTGAATACAAAACTTGATGGTAAAAATCCAAAAAAAATAATTAGGTCGTAGATACAAAATCCACACAGAAGTGCTACATAGAAACAACAAAGGGAAAAACTTAACTGCATTAATCATTTAGCTGAATACACCAACCTAGTTCTAAATGATCAGTTATAGCTGAGCACATACTCACTGTTGAGCTTCACACGATCCAATCAAGCAGCCACATACTCCCAAATCTCAATCCTAATGATCACATTCGTCCCCACAAACCTGTATCATTACAGAATTGTTGTACGCCTTACATTTAGTGTCGTATTTATTCAATTTATTTTAATATTGTGTGTTGTCATTACGTACTGTGTTCGATACTATCCATCTGTATATTATGATTAAACACCGTAATTTTACATGTTTGGTGCATGACCTGAATGACAAAACGCTCAATTTGAAATTTCTCACCTGATGTCCCGACTTAAATTACTGTTTGTGTTTATAGTACCCTTGTCTCAAATTCTACGTATCCTAAGCACCATTGCTTCTTGTGGACACTAGTCATTTGTGCCCTGGCTATGAGGTAACAAGCCGAAAACTACTACTTCTTCGGCAGTAAAGCCTCCTCAGCAATTTTCCTCTACATCTCTCTGTTTTCTGTTTTTCTCTTTCATCCTCCTGAAAAGGTTAGTCAAGACATTGCTAGTCATCCACCTCTCAGTTGGCTCTTCTTTCAGGTGGAATACAGCCTGCGTTTCATGATTCGTTCGGGCATCTTGTCATCTGTCATTCCCTCCATGTGTTCTAACCAGCGCATTCCTTGAGGTTTAACAAATTTCACTATATCTTTCCCTTGAATAAGCTCTCGTATCTCATCGTTGTGCCTTATTCTCCAACCCTCGGCCTCTTAACGGCACAAAATTCTTCTCAAGATTTTCTTTTCAATACCCTTAGGTTGTTCATATCTGCTTCAGTCATCGGCCGCATTTCAGACAGATACGTAACAACTGGTCGCACGAGGGAATAGTATGCTCTTAACTTGGTTCATCTTGTAATCAGGGAATTCTTGAATATTTTTAAATTTGCATAATAACCTCTGTTTCCCGCTTGTATCCTTTCTCTAATACATTGCCTCATATTATTATCGACGGCTAAGAGGACACCTATACAGTGGAAGCAGTTGACAGCTTTAGAATATTTATTTGAGGCCTTCAGGTCATGTGGTGGTCTTCCAGCCTTTGTACCATGTATCTGGCCTTGCGTTTTTTTACTGTGATTCCAATTTTTGTTCCTTCTCCTTTCATTATTAAGTACGTTTCTTTAAGGGTGCTTACATTTATTGCCACAATTGCAATATCATCTTGACATATGAATATCTGACTGGATTTCATCGTTATTGTATCTCTCTTGTCTATTTCTTGTAACAATCTATGCAGCGCTAAGTCGAACAGGACTGCAGAGAGACCATCATTCTGTTTCACTCCATCTGTAAAAGTAAAGCTTTTGGTCATTTTGTTGTACACTTTTACTTTTGCCTTTGTTAACTCAACTAACCTTCTTAGCTTGTCACAGATGTCCAATTCTATTAGTACGTCATACAATGCTGGCCTGTTAACACAATCAAAAACTCACTCAAAATCAATAAATATGAAGTGGAGATCTATTCGTAAAATTTATCCTTCATTTGTCTAACAACAAGCAACTGATCGGAAGTGCCTCTATTTGTCCGGAAACCACATTGGTATTCCCCGAGGTTGTTATCAGCACACTTTTATATCCTTTCATTTAGCACCCCGGAAAATAGAGTTCTTGCAGGCTGTATTCAATCAGGTTACGTCTCTGTAACTTAGACGAGCTAACGTTTCTCCTTTCTTATACGTAGAGCATATTATTCCTGTTTTCCAGTCCTCAGGCATGCTTTCATTTTTCCATTAGCGCATGTATTACACACATTAAAGGATAACTATCAAATTTTATAAGTTCTGACTCTATCCCATCTTCACCAGGTGCGAAATTATTTGTCAGTTTATGTGTCACTGACTCCATCTCCTGCATTGTTGGTCTTTTTTTGCTTCAGTCCTTTCATCTTCCCTTATCTCTAAATTCTTCTTTTGTTCTTGTGGATCTCTCAGTGCCTAGTCTGAGTTGGTTTTGAGCATATCTTAAAAGAATTCTGCTAATTTCAGCAAAAAATTTTCGTCTCTGATTATCTTACCATTGCTATTTTTATATGCAGATCCGATGCCCGAAAATTTTTTCTGATCTTTCCTATCGCATGACAGAATTTCCTTCGTTCCTTCTGTTTCTTTAGTCCTTCTATCGCTTGAAAATTTTCATTTAGCCATTCCTTTTTCTTTTTCTTACACATTTCCACATTCTTACACACTTCCACATTTCTTCTTGTCCCTCTCCGTAGTATTCTCAGTCTTGTTGCATTCTTATATTCTATTGCTACAATACATTCATCATCAAACCATTCGTTTCTTTCCTTTCTTCTGCTGGCTGTTTCATTACTTTCTGTATCTTGTCCCAGCTATCTTGATTTCCCATTGTTTCTTCGCTGGCTGTCAGGACATCTTTAACTTTTATTCATTATGCTTTTACAATTTCGGGGTCATTCTGTTTTGCTAACTGCTCTCTCAGTATGGCTTTTACAGCAGTGTCTGCATCAAAGTTTGATACCTGCACCTCCGTACATCTATGACTGAAGTGGCAAATCGCGCTTTTATTAACACACGGTCTATTTGGTTAACTACTCCACTTACAGTTGATTTCCATTTTCCAAGACGTTGTCTTTTGGGTGGACAACACATACTCTTGATGAGTAAATTATTTGTAACACCATAATGATATAACATATCTCCATTTTCACTGCGTTCTTCATGGAATGCGTATCTTCCTGATACTCTCCCACATCCTTTTCGCCCAACCTGTGTATCAAAATCCTCCCAAAAATAGCAGAATATCGCAGTTTTGTACGTTACATCATATACTTTCACTGTCTTCATAAAATTGTTCTTTTATTCTCTCTTCTGCGTTTTCTGTTTATGCGTATGCTGTTATTATTGTTACATTCTTGAATTTCCCTTTTATTCTCAGTCTACTGAGTCTTTCATTTACAGGTTCAAATTCCAAAAGAATTTTCATAATATCTTTTGTTATTATAAATCCTGTTCCAGATTGCCCTGTTCTCCTTTCTGTTCCACTGTAGAACAGAAAATACTGAGGCGTGTCCACCTGCCCTTGCCCCTGCCATTTCACATCTTGTAGTGCCACAGAACTGTACTTAAACTTCATGATCTCTTCCGCTGTTTCTTTCATTTTTCCAGGTTTCAGCATTGTTCGTATATTCCAAGTTACTGTTAGCAAGTGTTGTACTTTTTCTTTATCGAAGTCGTGTTCTGTATGTCCCATCCGTTAACCGATACTCTTGTTGGGGTTACGTAATACGAAATTTTTAGAGTGTTGGGTTATATTTACGTATCGCTCACATTCTATCATAACTCATGCCCCCAAGTGACACTATGGTTGTCTTGCTCAAACAGTATTATTTGCAGCAAATCCTATATCGTGGGCATCCACAGCTGCAGAACTGAACTATAATGAGTAATACCAAATAATTTGTATGATTTTTTTTCTGATCCAACTAGTTTCGCAGCATCAGGCCACATCTTCAGGGATACATATTTATAATTGATTCCGAACGTTAAGCAGTAGATGACCCAGTATTCTTTGCCTCATTGTGACAAATTGACAGTTCGTCTAGGTGTGGACCTCATGTTGTCACGACGATATTAAAACTTAGTTTTCCTGTATCTGGATGATGTTTCATACATTTTGCTTTATTTTAACTTGGTCTACCGACCTCTTGACGGTTGAACAGTTTTATCACATAGAGACAATGAATGTTTTGTTATCTGCTGCTTATCGTTTGGAATAAATTACAAATCTGTGTCCCCGAAGATATGGTTCTGATGCCGCGAGAGTAGTTGTATCAGAAATAAAAATTTATCATGTAGCTGAAACGGTCTTATTTATCTTGATAGTATTATTTTCCAGATAGTATAATATATGTATATCATTTTTGATTGAAATGGTCAGATGTTTAAATGTACTGTGGAACACTCACACACAATGCCACCACAAATGAACTATAGAATGTATCTTCTTTATTCGGTATAGAGGATAACTTTTCTACGTGTACAGCCTGCAAAAAGTACAGACATTTTGCAGATGAAATTTGCTCATCGTCAGCCTCAGCAGCTGTCGGAAGAAGTAGTCGTGTAAGGGGCCTCTAGGTTCGTAGTGAAAAGTATGCCACGTGCGCTTGACAGCGTTCGAAAAGTAGCTCGGACGGCCAAACGTGGACGAACAGGAAGTAATGTGTTTCCATAGGTGCCGTCCTCTTCCAAATGGTTCACCACTAAACAAGTTGTGCATTTACTATTAATATGCTTCACTTAGACGAAGTAGCTCCTTAAAACCCGTTAACATAACCATTCTATGTATGTAAAAGAAATTTTTAAGTGTGTGATATAAACTCGACATCGGGCTATTGTCTTAACTGCAGGGACTGTGCATCCTTTCTTCACCGCTGCACTAGGAGAGGGAGGGTGGCGGTCCCATGGCTCCGGCCCCTTATTCCCCGGTAGTCATTTGACAGCAGCCAGAGTGGCCTGTGGCCGTTCTGGAGGCATAGGAACAAGGAAAGTCCGAGGCCCTGTCTGGAGTAGATCCCAAAACCTTAAGGCTGGAGTCAGGTGCTCCATTTGCTAGACCGCCACGGCCACATTTTACATGTGTATCAATTAATGTTATGATCTTTCAGTTTATCGTTTCTGAACCGCTGAAAATCAGTGCTAGTTCTGTAAATATTCACATGCATGGAATATGGTACATAAATATTCGGTTCCTATATTTTATTAGATACGCGTAACTTTGTGGAGTTACGCGTATTAACTTGTTCCTTGATTATCTATTGTCTTGCACAGTACGTGCTTCTTTATCACCTTATCACCTCCATATCATTTCCACATCGTCCCACAGCTACGAGGGACGTTCATTAAGTAATGCAACACATTTTTTTCTGAAAGCAAGTTAGTTTTATTCAGGATTCCGATATACCATATTATTCTCCACTCTTTTGGCTACAAAATCCTATTTTTCAACATAATCTCCTTTCAATGTGACCGCTTTGCGCCACCTTACTCGGAAAGTCTGTATACCCGCATGGCACCACTCCACTGTTCGACGTCGGAGCCAACTTCTTGCTGCGTCAGTAACCTCCCAGTCATCCAAGTGCAGCTACCCGCGGAGTGCATGCTTCGTTGGGCCAAATACACTCCTGGAAATTGAAATAAGAACACCGTGAATTCATTGTCCCAGGAAGGGGAAACTTTATTGACACATTCCTGGGGTCAGATACATCACATGATCACACTGACAGAACCACAGGCACATAGACACAGGCAACAGAGCATGCGCAATGTCGGCACTAGTACAGTGTATATCCACCTTTCGCAGCAATTCAGGCTGCTATTCTCCCATGGAGACGATCGTAGAGATGCTGGATGTAGTCCTGTGGAACGGCTTGCCATGCCATTTCCACCTGGCGCCTCAGTTGGACCAGCGTTCGTGCTGGACGTGCAGACCGCGTGAGACGACGCTTCATCCAGTCCCAAACATGCTCAATGGGGGACAGATCCGGAGATCTTGCTGGCCAGGGTAGTTGACTTACACCTTCTAGAGCACGTTGGGTGGCACGGGATACATCCGGACGTGCATTGTCCTGTTGGAACAGCAAGTTCCCTTGCCGGTCTAGGAATGGTAGAACGATGGGTTCGATGACGGTTTGGATGTACCGTGCACTATTCAGTGTCCCCTCGACGATCACCAGTGGTGTACGGCCAGTGTAGGAGATCGCTCCCCACACCATGATGCCGGGTGTTGGCCCTGTGTGCCTCGGTCGTATGCAGTCCTGATTGTGGCGCTCACCTGCACGGCGTCAAACACGCATACGACCATCATTGGCACCAAGGCAGAAGCGACTCTCATCGCTGAAGACGACACGTCTCCATTCGTCCCTCCATTCACGCCTGTCGCGACACCACTGGAGGCGGGCTGCACGATGTTGGGGCGTGAGCGGAAGACGGCCTAACGGTGTGCGGGACCGTAGCCCAGCTTCATGGAGACGGTTGCGAATGGTCCTCGCCGATACCCTAGGAGCAACAGTGTCCCTAATTTGCTGGGAAGTGGCGGTGCGGTCCCCTACGGCACTGCGTAGGATCCTACGGTCTTGGCGTGCATCCGTGCGTCGCTGCGGTCCGGTCCCAGGTCGACGGGCACGTGCACCTTCCGCCGACCACTGGCGACAACATCGATGTACTGTGGAGACCTCACGCCCCACGTGTTGAGCAATTCGGCGGTACGTCCACCCGGCCTCCCGCATGCCCACTATACGCCCTCGCTCAAAGTCCGTCAACTGCACATACGGTTCACGTCCACGCTGTCGCGGCATGCAACCAGTGTTAAAGACTGCGATGGAGCTCCGTATGCCACGGCAAACTGGCTGACACTGACGGCGGCGGTGCACAAATGCTGCGCAGCTAGCGCCATTCGACGGCCAACACCGCGGTTCCTGGTGTGTCCGCTGTGCCGTGCGTGTGATCATTGCTTGTACAGCCCTCTCGCAGTGTCCAGAGCAAGTATGGTGGGTCTGACACACCGGTGTCAATGTGTTCTTTTTTCCATTTCCAGGAGTGTAGATAGAAGTCGGACTAATATTTAATAATTCACAATTCCAAATTTAATCATCTTACAAGCGACACATGAATGTGCGGATATAACGGAACCTAGTAAGTTTTCAGTTTCATTATTTCGGTGAAACATGTGTGTTATGTTTCTCTGTAAGCTGGGTCCGCTGGCAGACTGTGGGGATACGACAGCAAGTGGCCCTTACGTCAGAGTCGCTAGCAGATACACACTTTGTCTTTGATCGCCAAAGGGGAAACATTTCGCCTAAGCGTTCCAGAGGGGAATTCTTCGCGTTGAATCGTCAGAGAGAGAGAGAGAGAGAGAGAGAGAGAGAGAGAGAGAGAGAGACAGAGAGAGAGATGCTTTCCCCCTAGACATGAGGGAGGAAGGACTTTGTCTTATAGCTGATCCTCGATTTCGGGACTGAGTTCCTAATTCTCAGTTATCACTGTAGCCATCCTCTTTAGAACAATTGTAAGCATGAGCCACATTTCCGTACGTCGTGACCAGGGGGGCGAGTCTTGAGCGCTCTTAATTAATTCATATAGCCAGGTAGTTAAGCTCAACATGCTCTTAGGCAAGGGAGCTGGTGCTTATATGTACCTTTCTTGGTCTTTTATTTAAACTGTTAAGTAATTTAACAACCATTGGGGGTTTACATGGACTTAGTTAATTGTGTAATTTCATCTCCAATTGTCTCTCACGGTCTCATCATGTTTTTTATAATTCATTATTGTTATTATTTGACTTCTCTATTCAGTGACTGAAATCAAGTTAATTCTTCTTAATAATGAGCAAGATTTTATTGTTCACTGGGATCAAGTTAATTCTTCTTAATAATGAGCAAGATTTTAATGTGAGATCTGGTTTCATTTCGTAGGTCAATAAAGCCCCTTTCTGGCTGTATCTCTCTGAGCTATGGAACACGTATTTCGTGTTTAAATGGGCTACCCTGTCTAAATCCAGTTGTTCATTAGTTCTTTTTCCGTAACATTTCACAAGTTATGGGGAACGGTCTGTTCATTGTATATATCACCAGGTTCGGACTTGAATGCTCAACTGTAGCTTGACAACTGGTAACTCTGGAATATGACAGAAACAAATTAAATATTGAATAACGTGGTCTCCACTAGGCTTTAATGCCTATAAAATGAAGGAGTAGGATCTGCTGCTTTTCATGTCTATGTCAGAGAAGGGATTCATCTTTCATAACCACATACAGGGTGTTACAAAAAGGTACGGCCAAACTTTCAGGAAACATTCCTCACACACAAATAAAGAAAAGATGTTACGTGGACATGTGTCCGGAAACGCTTAATTTCCATGTTAGAGCTCATTTTAGTTTCGTCAGTATGTACTGTACTTCCTCGATTCACCGCCAGTTGGCCCAATTGAAGGAAGGTAATATTGACTTCGGTGCTTGTGTTGACATGCGACTCATTGCTCTACAGTACTAGCATCAAGCGCATCAGTACGTAGCATCAACAGGTTTGTGTTCATCACGAACGTGGTTTTGCAGTCAGTGCAATGTTTACAAATGCGGAGTTGGCAGATGCCCATTTGATGTATGGATTAGCACGGGGCAATAGCCGTGGCGCGGTACGTTTGTATCGAGACAGATTTCCAGAACGAAGGTGTCCCGACAGGAAGACGTTAGAAGTAATTGATCGGCGACTTAGGGAACACGGAACATTCCAGCCTATGACTCGCGACTGGGGAAGACCGAGAACGACGAGGACAGCTGCAATGGACGAGGCAATTCTTCGTGCAGTTGACGATAACCCTAATGTCAGCGTCAGAGAAGTTGCTTCTGTACAAGGTAACGTTGACCACGTCACTGTATGGAGAGTGCTACGGGAGAACCAGTTGTGTCCGTACCATGTACAGTGTGTGCAGGCAATATCAGCAGCTGATTGGCCTCCACAGGTACAGTTCTCCGAATGGTTCATCCAACAATGTGTCAATCCTCATTTCAGTGCAAATGTTCTCTTTACAGATGAGGCTTCATTCCAACGTGATCAGATTGTAAATTTTCACAATTAACATGTGTGGGCTGACGAGAATCCGCACGCAATTGTGCAATCACGTCATCAACACAGATTTTCTGTGAACGTTTGGGCAGGCATTGTTGGTGATGTCTTGATTGGGCCCCATGTTCTTCCACCTACGCTCAATGGAGCACGTTATCATGATTTCATACGGGATACTCTACCTGTGCTGCTAGAACACGTGCCTTTGCAAGTACGACACAACATGCGGTTCATGCACGATGGAGCTCCTGCACATTTCACTCGAAGTGTTCGTACGCTTCTGAACAACAGATTCGGTGACCGATGGATTGGTAGAGGCGGACCAATTCCATGGTCTCCACGCTCTCCTGACCTCAACCCTCTTGACTTTCATTTACGGGGCATTTGAAAGCTCTTGTCTACGCAACCCCGGCACCAAATGTAGAGACTCTTCGTGCTCGTATTGTGGACGGCTGTGATACAATACACCATTCTCCAGGGCTGCATCAGCGCATCAGGGATTCCATGCGACGGAGGGTGGATGCATGTATCCTCGCTAACGGAGGACATTTTGATCATTTCCTGTAACATCGTGTTTGAAGTCACGCTGGTACGTTCTGTTGCTGTGTGTTTCCATTCCATGATTAATGTGATTTGAAGAGAAGTAATAAAATGAGCTCTAACATGGAAAGTAAGCGTTTCCGGACACATGTCCACATAACATATTTTCTTTCTTTGTGTGTGAGGAATGTTTCCTGAAAGTTTGGCCCTACCTTTTTGTAACACTCTGTATTATCAACTGGCGGATCTTACACAAGTTATGACGACGTTTTGGTGTCATGAGGCACAGTAACATTCATCTACATTTAATATAAATAACTTTATTTCACGTAGTCACAAAAAAGAAGCATCTTAGAAATACTGTAATGCTACAGGTAAGGAAATAGCAGGTAATCCTAGAGACTCATTTATGTGTGCTACCGTACTTCCATGGAAATTTAGTCCAGATAATAATCTCGTGAGGCACCTGGGACACATAATTCCTGTACCACATCAAAGCCAAGAGAGAGATCCATCTCAGCGGCTTTGAGCAGGCTGGTATCCGCCTTGCACTTAGGTATGCTATTTTGAATTGGACCAGTCAGCATTCGCCAAATTCTCCACCACAAGTCAGACGGCCTCCCTTTGTTTCAAATACTGACTTATTAAGTAACATTTATAAAATATACCTCTCACATTAAGTATCTCTATTCAGCTCACTCACTGTGGTGGTAATTCATAAATTATGATTCGCCATTCAAAATCTGACTGCTCTCTAGGATGGGGAGGGGGGAGGGTAGTGATACCCTCTCCGTAACGGTTTCTCTGAGGGATAAAATACCTCATCGTTTTTGGAGTGTGACTACCCGCTTTCTGTGCTGTCTCGTCAGTTCATAATTTGATTTTCCATGTTACATAATCTTAGTCAATACGTTTCAGATAGTCACTTTCACTATGCACTACGTCCGGCCCCGTTAGCTGAGTTGTTAGCGTGGCGGAATGCCACACCAAGGGCCCGGGTTCGATTACCGGCTGGGGCAGGAGATTTTCTCCTCTCAGGGACTGGATGTTGTGTTGTCCTCATCATTATTTCATCCCCATCTCCGAAGCGCAAGTCGCCCAATGTGGCGCCGAACTTCCCCGGATGGGGGCTCCCGGCTCCCAATGCCATACGCTCATTTCTACTATGCACTGCGCTACAAACAATCTCAAAAGAACAGATAGCAGCAGGCACCACACTTTCACTTGTTTAAATTCATAATATGGGCAAAGAAAACTGATAGCCGGTCACTGTGACCGAGCGTTTCTAGGCGCTTCAGTCCGGCACCGCGCTGCTGCTACGGTCACAGATTCGAATCCTGCCTCGGGAGTGAATGTGTGTGATGTCCTTAGGTTAGTTAGGTTTAAGTTGTTCTAAGCCTAGGTGACTGATGACCTCAGATGTTAAGTCCCATAGTGCTTAGAGTTATTTGAACCATTTCTTTTTTTTTTTGTGTGTTCAACCCACGTGGGGTGTACTTTGTGAGACAAGTACAACGTGCTTATACAATTGTTTGACCCATCAGGTTAATAGTAAGATGATAGTAACCAGTTCGAGGTTTTTCTTTTCTAAATTGCGTTTCGATGTAATTTATTTTAATTATAAAATTATTGTGGAGTTACGCTCTTTGTGTAAACCAAGCTGACCACGTGTAGCATGTGGTGTAATCATCAAAGCAGCCCTCAGCTATTCTTTTCGAGAAGATTTCACAGAGAGTTAGTATGAATTTAGTATACCAGTGTGTGGTAATTTCGTGACGGACAGGATTGCGCTACGAACGTAACTTCTTTGGGTGAAAATTGAATCGGTTTGAGATGGTTAATTTCCTCTTGCATATGTTTCAACGTTCTTCGTGTGTTATTTTATGAATGCAGTGTCGTATGCAGTCTCCCAATCTTGGCTCCATATTTGATGTGTTCCGTAAGATTACAAACTCACATTTTTCACAATCCTAAATAAGGCACCAGTTTAGTTATGTATCAAGTTTAATATGCTCAAATTTTAACGGAACAATGATCGATGTTAAAATAAATGTCCAAATATAAACTGATTTATTTCTTTTTATTTAAATTGTCTTTTTATATATGTATCACCGGTTATCGTAAGATGAGTACTAAAAGATTATAATTAACGTTAGTCTGGTTGGGAATTTGGTAAGCTAGACTGGATACGTGGTGAAACAGTTGCTCAGTAATGCAAGGTTAACTTCCCCAGATAGCTCACAGCTTTTAACCCGCTTTTACTGTCTTGAATATCAGCACCGCTTTCAGAACAACTTAATGCATCAACATTACACCTGTTCTACTTTTGCTGTTATTCATCTCACAACCTGTCTTTAAGACATTATCCATTCCGCTCAACTGATTGCGACATTCTTTTGCCGTTCCTGACAAAATTACAGGCTCATCGGAAGATCTCAATGTCCTTATTTCTGCTTGTTGAACTTCTCTAAATTTCTCCTTCGTTCCCTATATTAAGCCGCAAAAATAAGTGCCCATGTATTTAATAACATAAAACCGTCAAAGGGGCAATATTCTCACCACATGGCCTTTTATTATCTCCATCCAATGACACACTACGCAGAGGATACATCAGTGCTCGGTAGGTGGGAGATAGCCTTACGGGGTGAAGCGCCACGAAGTTAATTTAAGCTAATGATGTGGAAATATCCTGCAGGGACATGCAAACTGCAGTAGAGTATAAGAAAGCCAATCAAAACTTGCCGTTGCCGAAATCACATCTTTCATATGCTTGCAGCTGGACCCCAACATTCACAAGTAGCTGAATGTTGTTATGATAAGCCAGTACACGATTATGTTATGTTATGCGGCGCGGAAGATTTAGTGCACGGATTGTATACTTACTCTCTTACTTAGAAGATCGAGGATGTGTGAATAAACGACTTAGTTGTGCACCACAGTCCCCTCCTATTCTGACCGCCACGGTTCACATTCAGGGTGTCGATGTTTGATGCGACACAGACGGGCGGCTCACTGCTAACACGGACTGTTGCGGTGGACGTCAGCGAGGCCCAGCAGTGACGCCAGAGTGTCGAACGTCTGACGTCCAGGATAAGGCGCGGCTCCGGGGCGTGTGAGCCAGCCTGCACTGCACTGACAGCCTGATATAAGCTCAGCTAAGCCCCTCCCCTGGCGGCGGGTCACGTCCGCTTCACATGGCGCCCCAGTCTGCCGACAGGTACCACACTGAAGCCCGACGCGCGCCTCAGATCCCGATTTCTGCTCTGCATTCGGTGCTGACGGGAAATGAGACCTGCTTTCCATAAACCTTTCTCTTGCTACGACTGTGCAACTTCTTTCGAACTGAAAAATCCATATTAACAATTAATTCAATATCTAGGTGAAAAGGTTATCAAAATGGCTCTGAGCACTATGGGACTTAACTTCTAAGGTCATCAGTCCCCTAGAACTTAGAACTACTTAAACCTAACTAACCTAAGGACATCACACACATCCATGCCCGAGGCAGGATTCGAACCTGCGACCGTAGCGGCCGCGCGGTTCCAGACTGTAGCGCCTTTAACCGCTTGGCCACCACGGCCGGCGAATAGGTTATCATTATAGGTCAAAGCTTCTTACTACGCAGCGTCGTCTCAAAAAAGAATGTGCAGTGTACGCAAGATATTTATTTGAAGGTGTAGTAACTGTTATTTCGGACATGTCCAAAAGAACAGACATCACGCATTCATATGCAGGGGCTATGAATCCTCAACCATCAGTGCCAATGCACGGCTATGTTCGACCTCCAGCGGGAATCTAAAATCAGCGAGCACGGAGGACATGGATAGGGACTGTGGATAGGTGCTGGCGCAAGGAGCGTGCTGAGATTTGTCCTCGCTTTTGCGATTAACGCTGTGTCTCGGTCACGAAGCGGTAACACAACTGTCTAATAACTTCCGGGATCGAGTGAGTGTCCAGCACACACTTTTACTCGGCACCTCTGATTCTGCATAGAGTCTCGATGCAGCTAGTATCATCAGTTCCCTCCCTTTCCCATTCCTTTCCTCTCTCCACTCTCCATCTTCAGTTTACATAATACGCTCGATATTTCTCAGCCGAACCGGCCGGAGTGGCCGAGCGGTTCTAGGCGCTACAGTCTGGAACCGCTACGGTCGCAGGTTCGAATCCTGCCTCGGGCATGGATGAGTGTAATGTCCTTAGGTTAGTTAAGTAGTTAAGTAATTAAGTAGTTCTAAGTTCTAGGGGACTGATGACCTCAGAAGTTAAGTCCCATAGTGCTCAGAGCCATATATATATATATATATATATATATATATATATATATATATATATATATATTTTTCTCAGCCGGCATTTTCCTTCGCATTAAGGTCAAGTGTGCCTGTAATCAGTTGGAACTCTACCTGCTGTTTGCTTTGCGCTAACTACTTTGTAACTGATATAAATAAAGATATGGCTACTTCCCGTCGACCACTTTCTGACACTGTAGTGCATCCTGAAATGACGTCCAAAATTACCAAACATAGTTACCAAACAATTTCTTCTAAGTAATGTCGATAATTTAGTCACATAATTATAAACTAAGCTCAACCACAAAAAAACATAATCCGTCGTGAGGCCGTCCAATGCAATGGTTATATCTTTATTGTGTGTAAATGTCATTCCAACTGTGAGTAAAATATGTAATAGTAATTCTCTTACATAAAATGTACTATATTATTTTTATTTTTATAATATTCCATATTGTCTAATTAAATAGTCACTAACGCAGTTATTTAATAACCATACAGAGTACCCAGCACATCCATGATAAACAATTTCAATTCTTTTTACTCATACAGAAGCTAAAGCTAGAAATGGTGCTTTCAGAACGTGTAAGCAAAATATAATTCTGACCATAGATGTGAATTTCAGATGTAAACAAAGAAGTCATTCGAGAACGTGGTGGATACGGGACTGTTTTTGTACAAGACACAGCCGGCCGGAGTGACCGAGCGGTTCTAGGCGCTACAGTGTGGAACCGCGCGACCGCTACGGTCGCAGGTTCGAATCCTGCCTCGGGCATGGATGTGTGTGATGTCCTTAGGTTAGTTAGGTTTAAGTAGTTCTAAGTTCTAGGGAACTGATGACCTCAGAAGTTAAGTCCCATAGTGCTCAGAGCCATTTCTACAAGACACAAATGGAAAAGTTTTCGTGCCACATCTATAAACGCGAAAATCAGAATAACAACAAGCAGAGTAGAAAGTAAACACACTTAACCAGCAATATATCGTAAATATACGACTAGCGAAGTGTAATAACTAAACAGAATTGCGAATTTGCAGAGCACAGAAGCAGCATCCAATTTGTTGTTGATGATTTAACTATGAATTTGCAGAAGATTCGAATATTTATTACGCCAAATGAAGATGAATGGATTCGCGGAACGCGTACTGGCAAAGAGGGATATGGTTTATAGTTATTGTGCAGAAGCGAATCACCTATCTAGAACAAAAATAATCAGATACCCATATAGATCAATAATCGTCATTTTCATAATTGTCGTGGTTGTGGATAAAGTGCTGTTTAATGTTCCGTCGACATGGGAGACATGTTAGAGACAGCACATACTTTGGAGGAGGCGGAACTCACCAGCCTGTTACTAAAAACTAAAACCAAATCTTCGTGAAGTTAGTATTTTGCACTGGAGGAAAAATACCGGTATTAAGATGTATCGAGCGGAAAGTCATCATGAAGATATTTACGTCATTTCAATACCCTCGCAAGAGTACGGTGCTTCAAAACACATTTCTGTGTCGACAAGGTCAAAGTGTCAACTTCCCACTCAGCCGCTCCAGGCTGATCAGCATAACAAACTATTCCGACCACAATCTTCAGGAAGGACATTAGCCCGAGGTATGATAACTGAAGTCTATCGCCAGTAGGTAAGGTCAAAGGATGACCGCGGCTATTTCTGAAATAAACGTGCAGACAAATACGAATTCGAACCACAGAAGACGCCGGGAAGTATTCAGAACAAGAACAGGTGACCACTGCTGGTCCACAAGGCATTTCAACAGTCGTACAATGGGTGACGGTGAGTACTCGTTTATAAGAGCAATAGTTGAAAGCATTTTATGCATTATATGGAACTTTTTTTTTTTCATCAGTCTTCTGACTGGTTTGATGCGGCCCGCCACGAATTCCATTCCTGTGCTAACCTCTTCAACTCAGAGTAGCACTTGCAACCTACGTCCTCAATTATTTGCTTGCCGTATTCCAATCTCTGTCTTCCTCTACAGTTTTTGCCCTCTACAGCTCCCTCTAGTACCTCAGAAGTCATTCCCTCATGTCTTAGCAGATGTCCTATCATCCTGTCTCTTCTCCTTATCAGTGTTTTCCACATATTCCTTTCATCTCCGATTCTGCGTAGAACCTCCTCATTCCTTACCTTATCAGCCCACCTAATTTTCAACATTCGTCTATAGCACCACATCTCAAATGCTTCGATTCTCTTCTGTTCCGATTTTCCCACAGTCCATGTTTCACTACCATACAATGCTGTACTCCAGACGTACATCCTCAGAAATTTCTTCCTCAAATTAAGGCCGGTATTTGATATTAGTAGACTTCTCTTGGTCAGAAATGCCTTTTTTGCCATAGCGAGTCTGCTTTTGATGTCCTCTTTGCTACGTCCATCATTGGTTATTTTACTGCCTAGGTAGCAGAATTCCTTAACTTCATTGACTTCGTGACCATCAATCCTGATGTTAAGTTTCTCGCTGTTCTCGTTTCTACTACTTCTCATTACCTTCGTCTTTCTCCGATTTACTCTCAAACCATACTGTGTACTCATTAGACTGTTCATTCCGTTCAGCAGATCATTTAATTCTTCTTCACTTTCACTCAGGATAGCAATGTCATCAGCGAATCGTATCATTGATATCCTTTCACCTTGTATTTTAATTCCACTCCTGAACCTTTCATTTATTTCCATCATTGCTTCCTCGATGTACAGATTGAAGAGTAGGGGCGATAGGCTACAGCCTTGTCTTACACCCTTCTTAATACGAGCACTTCGTTCTTGATCGTCCACTCTTATTATTACCTCTTGGTTGTTGTACATATTGTATATGACCCGTCTCTCCCTATAGCTTACCCCTACTTTTTTCAGAATCTCGAACAGCTTGCACCATTTTATATTGTCGAACGCTTTTTCCAGGTCGACAAATCCTATGAAAGTGTCTTGATTTTTCTTTAGCCTTGCTTCCATTATTAGCCGTAACGTCAGAATTGCCTCTCTCGTCCCTTTACTTTTCCTAAAGCCAAACTGATCGTCACCTAGCGCATTCTCAATTTTCTTTTCCATTCTTCTGCATATTATTCTTGTGAGCAGCTACGATGCATGAGCTGTTAAGCTGATTGTGCGATAATTCTCGCACTTGTCAGCTCTTGCCGTCTTCGGAATTGTGTGGATGGTGCTTTTCCGAAAGTCAGATGGTATATCGCCAGACTCATATATTCTACACACCAACGTGAATAGTCGTTTTGTTGCCACTTCCCCCAATGATCTTAGAAATTCTGATGGAATGTTATCTATCCCTTCTGCCTTATTTGACCGTAAGTGCTCCAAAGCTCTTTTAAATTCCGATTCTAATACTGGATCCCCTATCTCTTCTAAATCAATTCCTGTTTCTTCTTCTATCACATCAGACAAATCTTCACCCTCATAGAGGCTTTCAATGTATTCTTTCCATCTATCTGCTATCTCCTCTGCATTTAACAGTGGAATTCCCGTTGCACTCTTAATGTTACCACCGTTCCTTTTAATGTCACCAAAGGTTGTTTTGACTTTCCTGTATGCTGAGTCTGTCCTTCCGACAATCATATCTATTTCGATGTCTTCACATTTTTCCTGCAGCCATTTCGTCTTAGCTTCCCTGCACTTCCTATTTATTTCATCCCTCAGCGACCTGTATTTCTGTATTCCTGATTTTCCCGGTAAATGTTTGTACTTCCTCCTTTCATCAATCAACTGAAGTATTTCTTCTGTTACTCATGGTTGCTTCGCATCTACCTTCTTTGTACCTATGTTTTCCTTCCAAACTTCTGTGATGGCCCTTTTTAGAGATGTCCATTCCTCTTCAACTGTACAGCCTACTGCGCTATTCCTTGTTGCTGTATCTATAGCGTTAGAGAACTTCAAACGTATCTCGTCATTCCTTAGTACTTCCGTATCCCACTTTGCGTATTGATTCTTCCTGACTAATGTCTTGAACTTCAGCCTACTCTTCATCACTACTATATTGTGATCTGAGTCTATATCTGCTCCTGGGTACGCCTTACAATCCAGTATCTGATTTCGGAATCTTTGTCTGACCATGATGTAATCTAATTGAAATCTTACCGTATCTCCCGGCCTTTTCCAAGTATACCTCCTCCTCTTGTGATTCTTGAACAGGGTATTCGCTATTACTAGCTGAAACTTGTTACAGAACTCAATTAGTCTTTCTCCTCTTTCATTCCTTGTCCTTAGCCCATATTCTCCTGTAACCTTTTCTTCTACTCCTTCCCGTACAACTGCATTCCAGTCGCCCATGACTATTAGATTTTCGTCCCCCTTTACATACTGCATTACCCTTTCAATATCCTCATACACTTTCTCTATCTGTTCATCTTCAGCTTGCGACGTCGGCATGTATACCTGAACTATCGTTGTCGGTGTTGGTCTGCTGTCGATTCTGATTAGAACAACCCGGTCACTGAACTGTTCACAGTAACACACCCTCTGCCCTACCTTCCTATTCATAACGAATCCTACACCTGTTATACCACTTTCTGCTGCTGTTGATATTACCCGATACTCATCTGACCAGAAATCCTTGTCTTCCTTCCACTTCACTTCACTGACCCCTACTATAACTAGATTGAGCCTTTGCATTTCCCTTTTCAGATTTTCTAGTTTTCCTGCCACGTTCAAGCTTCTGACATTCCACGCCCCGACTCGTAGAACGTTATCCTTTCGTTGATTATTCAATCTTTTTTTCATGGTAACCTCCCCCTTGGCAGTCCCCTCCCGGAGATCCGAATGGGGGACTAATCCGGAATCTTTTGCCAATGGAGAGATGATCATGACACTTCTTCAAATACAGGCCACATGTCCTGTGGATACACGTTACGTGTCTTTAATGCAGTGGTTTCCATTGCCTTCTGCACCCTCATGTCGTTGATCATAGCTGATTCTTCCGCCTTTAGGGGCAATTTCCCACCCCTAGGACAAGAGAGTGCCCTGAACCTCTATCCGCTCCTCCGCCCTCTTTGACAAGGCCGTTGGCAGAATGAGGCTGACTTCTTATGCCGGAAGTCTTCGGTCGCCAATGCTGATTATTTATCAAAATTTAGGCAGTAGCGGGGATCGAACCCGGGACCGAAGACGTTTTGGTTATGAATCAAATACGTTACCCACAGACCACGGGAACATACATACATGTGTATGTGTGTGATCGCTACCTCCTAGGCGCAGTTTCCCCCAAAGGTTAGCGTAATGCCACCAGCCATCAGCAGTGAGCCTGGTTGGCGCCCGCTGGCGTGGCGTGCGCCGGCCCAGTGAAGACGTCGGCGTGACGTAACCGCTGGCGGCTGTTTCCGCCCACGCCACGCCAGCGTCCTCCGCGAGGTGAGCCTCCTCCAGACTTCCGGCGCTGCCACTGCCGCAGTGCTTCGCACCCCTAATTAGCTGCTGACTTGGGTCAGGCGCCCCGCGGCCTGTCCGACAAGAGAGTCTTCATTAACGAACATACACGCAACCTCGGCAGGCGAGAAGTTTCGCCGCGGCCCTTTACAACCCGATACTTGTAATGAAATCATAGCTCCAGAGGGAAAGTACCTCTAGCTTCGCTTCCTTAAATTTCCTCTGGAAACAGCTGCCAGATTCCTTCACTGAGTACCATGACGAGGACAGAGGCATCCGTCTTGCAGAGGCGTCCTCCTACCATTTCCTCCTAGCAGATTAAATACTTCGTCTTACAAGCTAGTCAACCATCTCTACCAGGACACGCATATGCTGTTCTCAGTATGACGCACGTATCTTTTTTTTTTTTTTTTTTAACGTGCTTATAAATCTGGAAGCGATTTTAAACGACTTGCTTACCTGCTACATGTAATTCTCAAACTAACGAGTAATATCAAGGTCAACATCCTCTTGTTGGTACCATTTGGTTTTTTAAATTGATTATTGAAGAGGAAGAGATAATTAAATGTACGCAACGCATATGTCGTTACGTCTGAAATGGGTCTGAGCATCTCAGTGACGTTTTCGTGCTTACTAAACGAGCATGTGACTTAACACTGTGCTCTTTTCTTTATCCTCTGTATTTTCTCCGTCTCCACTACCTGGAAACGATCATAGGCTGAGTAGCAGTTCTAAGATATCGGTCGAGGGAGGGTTTTCTAAACTGCCTCCTTCGTGTATGGACTGTACTTACTGACAATTGTTCCAATGAATCTCACAGTCTGTCATATGCTCTTGGCTACGATATTTTTACGTGGCAGTAAATATCTCTGTAAACATACGCTCTTATAGTTAATAGCGCCGAAGCGCTGTGACGAATATGTCTGAAAAGGACGCGCGCAGAATGGCAGTTTGGGTGGGAGGTGTGTCTGGTGCTCGGTTCCTATTTGAGTTAGGAACACGGGGTACAAAGTTTCTGATTTAGGCTGAACCAGCGACCAATTGTACAGCCATTTCAACATCTGTCTTCTTGTAGTTATGTTGCAGTGTACTAAGCAACGTTTGAACGACGAAACGGAGCTTGCGCCGAGGCAAATTGTGTGAATAAATTAATTCCTTTTGCAAAAGATTCAATTGAGTTGAAATTAATGCTCAGCTCTTGGCACCATTTGTATGTGCACCATTCGGATTTTACGTGCAAAAATAGTTGTCCTTGTGCAAAAAAAAAAACATGTTTTTCTGGGAGGGCCGGCCGAAGTGGCCGTGCGGTTCTAGGCGCTGCAGTCTGGAACCGCGAGGCCGCTACGGTCGCAGGTTTGAATCCTGCCTCGGGCATGGATGTCTGTGATGTCCTTAGGTTGGTTAGGTTTAACTAGTTCTAAGTTCTAGGGGACTAATGACCTCAGAAGTTGAGTCTCATAGTGCTCAGAGCCATTTGAACCTTTTTTTTCTGGGAGGTGTTAAAAGCGTGCCACTTCTGTGCTCCAAACTTGGACGAATCGGTTCAAACGAATAAAGTCAAAGCGAAATGTTCTTTATCCAATAATTTTTGTGCATTGTAGAGAAACTAATGTTTAACGTTTTTCTGCGAGGTTTTAGAAGCGCACCACATCTATATTTTAAACTTGTATGAATCGGTTCAAGTTCTGCACGAAATTAGGCAAATAGATAGAGTCAAAAGGAAATTTGTTATCCGATAATCTTTATCCGTTGTCAAGATACGATGGTTTAAAGTCGAGATAAATGTAGCACGTAAAAATCCTTACATAGTAAATGAATACGCGGAATTTGTTTAAAATGAATCAAATAAATAATAAATGCATTCTTGCGATGAATTTGAAAACTCCCTCTCAAAAACCTAGCTTCATTCCGATATTATGTGCAAAAAACCCGTTTTTTTTACGTGTGCCTCTTGCATACTTTAGACTTGGGCGATACGGTTCAAATTTTGTAAGAGGGTAGCAAGTACATGTAATTAATGGTCGTCGTGTTGTTTTGTGAAAGCTTTATCCGTTGCCACTATATAAGCAACATGGTTCGAAAGACTTCATTTGCCAAGGTATGGCGGTCTAACGTCAAAATTAAGGCAATGTAAAATTTAAGAACCAAAATGAAATAAAGGCGAATATGTCCTGAGCAGAGTTAGGGATGTAAAAGAAGGGAACTAGTTTGTCGACGCTAGCAGCTTCAGATACCTTTAAAAGTAAAACATCTTGCCATATTCACGCTTTTTTACGACTTAACCCTATGTACCGAGCGCATTGAGTTCTCTTAGACCCACTTCTTGTTACATATATCGTGAGGGGTGTAAGAGCAAATAGACACAAATGTATGTGTTTCTAGACACTGCGATACATCTACAATAGGATGTGTCCGAGAGTGGGGGTGCATCAGTAATAGGAAATATCCCAGAGTGAGGCTGCTTGCATCCTAAACTTTAATGACACGTTGTGTCATATTGCACGACATATCATGTAGCATGCTACATTACTTGACATGATGCTTTATATTACACAACATTGGTAAAGAAAGTGCGAGAGCGTCAAAATATATTGATATAAATGTCCTTGAAGTTCCCAGACAGATAGAAATGCTAGCTCCCTTCTCTTAAATTCCTAATTCTGCCGGGACAAATGGTTCAAATGGCTCTGAGCACTATGGGACTTAACATCTGAGGTCATCAGTCCCCTAGAACCTAGAACTACTTAAACCGAACTAACCTAAGAACATCACACACATCCATGCCCGGGGCAGGATTCAAACCTGCGGCCGTAGCGGTCGCGCGATTCCAGACTGAAGCGCCTAGAACCGCTCGGTCACAACGGCCGGCCTGCCCGGACATATTCGCCTTTTTTGTGCTTCGGTAGGGGTATTTTTCTTTCTGATATTTAATAGCTGTGACTGTTTCCAACGATGGTTCATGTAATGAAACATCATGGAGTCTTTCCAGCTATTTGGCGCAGAATATTATGAGGGTCAACTATGATCCCTGCAATCCCTGCAGCAAGCATCCACTCTCTACACCTCTTCCTGCATTTTGTTAAAATGGGCAGCATGGTCGCCAGATTTCTTCTTGTGAGCACATCTAAAGAATCGTGTTTATGTCACCGAACTCATAGGCCCAGACGGCTTCAAACCGCGTGTGGAGCAGAGACTTTTTTCTAACCTACCACAAGGTGTGTACTAGGAATGATTGCCGCCCTGTTCAGCCTTCCTGATAACGAGAAAGTGGCGCAGCAATATGTAATTCGTATTTCCGGCGGTAGGTTGAGATTGTACGCAGATTTACAAATCATTTGATGTATGTCCTGGATCAGTCCGAATAATTTTCCCAAAGTAGACGAAATTAATAATTAATTAAATGGTATCAAACTAATTTCCCCCGACATTTAGAGATCACCGTTGTATTGGCTAATCAGAGGAATTTTTCCAGCCTTCATTTAATTATCATATACAGGGTGAGTCACTAGCGATTCCCACCTAGAATAACTCCGAAAGTATGATGGTAGCTGAAAAGTTCGTGGGAGAAATTTTGGTTTGGATGCGGAGATGTGCCGTGGACGACTCGTTCGCCAGACTTGACGCCTCTGGATATATATATTTTTTTTTTCTTGTGGGGATTCGTAAAAGACATTGTGTATAAAGACGTTCCAGCTACACCTGAAGACATGCGAGAGAGAATTGTCACCGCTCGGGGTAGTCGCGCGGTCTTGGGCGCATTGCCACGGTTCACGTGGCTCCCCCCGTCGGAGGTTCGCGCCCTGCCCCGGGCATGGGTGTGTGTGTGTGTGTGTGTGTGTGTGTGTGTGTTGTCTTTAGGGTAAGCTAGTTTAATTAGTGTCTAAGCCTAGGGACCGATGACCTAAGCAGTTTGGTCCCACGGAACCTTACCACAAATTTCCAAATTACCAAAGAGAATCGTCAGAGCATGTGCCAAAGTGATAAGGAATACCACTCAATCCATGACAAGAAGATTCCAGCACTGCATTGATACCAGTGGTCATCACTTCGAACGCTTTCTGTAAGAGGACGTTCATGCCACCTTTGTGACCTTCGTTGACGTTCAAAGACCTTACTGTTACACATAATTGGATTCGTCTTGATAGCCGTTATCATAAAATAGGTCCAAACTATAGCATCCCAATTAAAAAGACAAAGTTGACCTTCACATCTCTGAAGCGACCCCGCCTAGCAACAAAAAATCGTCATATTATGGCCCCCGTTGTCCCATGCAACTTTTGTCCCACAAAATTTTCAGCTCGTATCATACTTTCGGAGCTATTCTTGGTGGCAATAGTTAGTGACTCACCCTGTATGTTGTTACTCAAACCAACAACTTTTTCTCCATACATACTAATCGGACACGGATGAATGAGGTACCAATAGAAAGATTTTTTAACTGTCTTCTGACACCGAATATCGATTTTGCACTAAAACTTACTAATTGAGGAAAATTTTAGCATAAAAGAGACTTAACTATCGTAGGCAAAAGGGCATCATGGTACCTCAGCTTCTCACCTATATTCTACGAAGCTAACTTATTAATCACGAATAGGAGACTCCCTTTAGATATTTGGATAATTCATATGCAGCATTGCCACAGATAATAACCGTGACCACTGCGGTAGACCATTACCTCTGCCTGTCGTACAAGTTGATCTTTCTGAACGAATATACTTTACGACCCGACAAACTTACATGTCATTGTCGCCTTGAGTTGTGATTTACAGACGGCTTCTAAAGCCTGAAGTGCTTACATAATTCACAATGTGCAATTAAAAATCTCAGAATACAATTAGAAGATATTGTGGCCTTAGTGATTTACCAGGAAAGATGCGAACATTACGTTCCGACCTATATATTTCGCATTCACTTAATTCTTTGCGTTTCATATTCGTATTTCTTATCAAACTTCTCTTCAAAAACAGGTAAATGTAAATTTTGCGGTCGAAAGTTAGAAATAACAAGTGTGGAAATGTATAGATAATGATGTATCACAAATTCATGTATATTATTATCTTACGTCCTTCGGTTCATTTTTAAAGATATTTCCCATTACTCCACACACTACCCTTATTCCGACAACCACACTGTCATTATTTAAAACTATAAAGTGCAGAAGTTTCGTTTGGATCCCCTGCTCCATAATTATTCGCAAAATGGCAAATAGCCACGAAGGCTGGTCGCGCCGTTACTTGGAATTCCTTGTCACGGTTTCCCCATGGCACAGAGACACTCGTCCGTCCCCCCTTTCGCCGATAATGATGATGATGATGATGCTTGACTTGTGGGGCGCTCAGCTGCGCGTTCATCAGACCCTTACAAAGTCCGAAGTTCTACTCAGTCCAATTTGTTACACAGTCCAATCTAGCCACTGTCACGAATGATGATTATGATGATGGCGAAACGATGAGGACAACTCAAGCACCCAGTCCATCGGCAGAGAAAACCCCGAGCCCGGACGGGAATCGAACCCGGGACCCCGTGATCTAGAGGTAGCAACGCTAGCCACCAGACTACGAGGTGCGGACCCCTTTCGTCGAATTGCCACCACTCCAACGATCCCTGGACCGTAGCCGAGGCTTTATTGGACGGAACAAATCCTAACTTCACCCTGTTCACGCCTCTTTCCGCCGGCGGGCGCATTCTGAGGTGCAGTGTCCTCGCTAACAAAACTGACGACAGATTCACTGTAACGCGACCGCGATTTCTTAGGTCGAGAATTCGTAGAAATGCAACGGTTTGCGTCTCAGTCGACAGGCACTTTTTTGATAGTACTTTGTCTGCCTTGGTTTCAGTCTCCTCAATTCTCGCGGCTACAAATCATTTTGACGAATTTGTCAGTGTAGTTTCTGTGGGATTAGGGGCTGGCCGAGTTATCAAAGGCTCATTCATGTTGCAATTACTTGTTTCTTTAGTCTTGTCCTGTGGGAAGAGTTTCCAGGCTAGATTAATCAACACTGTGTCGATAAGTCGCAATTAACTTGTACCAGGCTTCCTCTCCTTTTTTTAACAACGCGACGCAACTTCCAGTGTTCTCTGGTGTGCTTGCCGGATCCTCTCGCCGCAGGTGCACGATATTTCGGTGTATAACCGATCCTCCATCGTTAGGTGTTGATGACTGAATGATGTATCTGCTGTGTGCTAGTGGCATTTATGCCTACCGGTCCAGAGTTCGGGCCTCGCTGGCCTCTCGCCGTTCTCGGTGGTGATGGGCGTGCCGCTGCGTCGATTGGTGTGGGCAGGGGGGGGGGGCGGAGGGCGGAGCAGAGGGGAGTCTCAGTTGCCTTCCGCACGCCGTCTCTGTCGCATCTCGCGTCCGGATGTCGCGTTCTGTTCCGATGTCTCCCATGCCTTGCTGGATTGGAAGCCTGTGTCCTGTTGATTGAACTATCAGTCTCACGGATTTGAATCACTTCTCTGAAAATTGAGACCAAAAATTTATGGCGGTAGCTAGGACTTTCGTTTGCTGATAATTCGTTTTGTGCCCATTTTCAGTGCAGTGTACTGCTATTGCAGACTTCTTGGGCTGCAGTAAGCGGGTGTGACGCACTTTAGTCATCTGCCCGCATGGACCGGAACAATTACAGAAATTCTCAGATCTACATTCCATCACGAAAACATCCAGTTTACCATGGAAATAGAAGAAGATGGCAACCTTCCTTTTCTCGACGTCCTAGTTCAGCATAGTCTCGATGGCTCTCTTACACGCACTGTTGACCGTAAGCTAACGTGTACGAAAATACATCCCCATGCCTCCAGCAGCCACTAACCCTCGCAGAACAGTGTGTTCAAGACTCTGGTACACGGGACATACTCCTTTTCAGACGAACAAAGTCTGACGGCAGAGCTGCGGCACCTGTAATCCACCTCCCACGAGAATGGGTACGCCAACCAACAGATTCGGAGGGCTCTGCGGCGCAAGAACCCCAAGAACGGAACGAAAGCGAAATTCACAGAAGAAAACGATAAGAAGACCGATTTCATAACGTTTGCTGGCAACGTATCATCAAAAATTAGTAGACTACTGGGAAAACACCACATAACAACAGTTATCCGCCCACTATCCAAAATACGAGGGACAATGAAAGGCGATCTGGTTCTGAAAAAAAGCGACCATGTACCAAGTGCCGTGTGAATACGGGAAAACTTATATTGAACAAATGATCGGCACAATCGAGCATCGATGTACAGAATATGAGTGCCACACCCGCTTACTCAGCCCGACAAGTCTGCAATAGCAGGACACTAGACTGAAAATGGACATAAAATGAATTATCAGCAAACAAAAGCCTGGCTCCCACCATAAATTTTGAGTCTTAGTTTCCAAAGAAGTGACTGAAATCATGTGGCTGATAGTTTGATCAACAGGGGCACGGGCTTCCAATCCAGCAAGGCATGGGGGACAGTACTGAGTTCCATCAAAACAGAACGCGCCCTCTGGACGCTAAATGCAACAAAGATGGTGGATGGAAGACAACTGATACTCCCCCCTCTCCCCTCCCTCTCTCCCCTCCCTCTCTCCCCTAGATCACCGCAACATGTGCCCCACACTACTGAGCACGGTGCGGGGCCAGCGAAGCCTGAACTATGGACCGTCAGGCACAAATGCCGCCAGCACACAGCAGATACATCATTCCATGAGCATCACCTGATGATGGAGGAACGGTTATTTACTGAAATATCGTGGACCTTCGACGATTGGATCCGCCAGTACACTCAAGAACCTTGGAAGCAACGTATATGCCGGGGAAGCCTCAGAACATACAATACGACCCTCGAACTATTTTTTTTTTTTTAGCTGTCAGAAACCCCTGCTAGAAAAGATAGGGGTTCAATTGCGACAGCGTTCCAGACAGTAGTAAATTAGCAGTTACAGCTAAATGCATCTGTTTATTGGGAATCAGAGGTCATGCAATTTTCATCAGCTTCACCGTTAGTATCACCACTTTCTTTTATCGGAATACAACAGCATCAAAAAGCGTGTTGTCGATGTTAAACCCATCCCTAAAATATTAAACGTTTCTAATTCCCAGACTAAATTTAATGTAAGTTCATGATGTACTGTAGATTTAAATATGTCAGCTAAATGATAGAAAGAATAATTTTGTTGTAACTCTTTTCTAAAACTGTCTCGTAATTAAAGAAACCATGTTCACGGACCTGCAGAAAGAATAACGTTTCTTGCGCTTACCCATTTAAATTTATACCCATTTCACTTATTTTTTGTAAATTACAGAGAAAATACCCTATCTGAAACATCCTGTTGCGTAACACTGCCAGTGAGTATACGCAAAGCTACTTCCACGTCTAATGATGACCGGAAATCTACGTTATCTGTTCCTCAGAGACTCATGACATTAATATCGAAGAGGGATGATGAATCATCGTGTTAAAACCAAATCCCATCGAGAAAAACACCATGTACAGCTGCCAATCCGTGATCAATATGAAGCACAGGATGTTCGGCTCCGCAGTACCGTGCTGCAAAATTCATTGATGGAACTAAACACTGACTTCAAAATCATTTGACGCATTGGTTGCACATGTTGTTTATGACGGAAGTGTTGCTGCCCCACCAGAACTCCCCATACGGTACTCTCAGAAGTGTGCAGTCCACAGGAAAGCTGGCGGTTGCTTGTTGGTGAATCTTTTCCGACACTAGACAGCACCATCTCGTGAAATCTTCGCTGTCACTAACTCTTTCTCGAGGATCTTGGCTTGTGGTTTGAACGATCCACTTTCCCTCAAGTCTTTATCCACGGCTATACATATCTTAGATTTACAATGACACCTGCTGAGAACACATATACGTGTTCGGCTTCCAAGGCACTACATCTTGCTGCAACGTACGCTAGCCACATGTCTCAAGCTCGAATACCGAGTTATACTCCACTTCGACAATCAGGGCTAACCATAAATTGTAACAAAACTCCATCGTGTACACAATAGACAATTGTGTGATTTTTATAATGTGAACGCCACCAACGTTGATGCAGAAGGCAGTTATTAGTTGTGAAACATAAACCGTTTACAACCACATACCTCTTGCGTTATGCTCATTTGCGACATCGTACCACCTGAAATATGAGCTCTATTCTCACACGGTACTCTGCAATGTCCATGGAAGATGTATTGTTTGAGACGCCGTACATGAATATCCAAATAGTTTTATTGCAAAAAATAAAATCCAATAACTAACATAAAGTATTCAAGGTGTGTATATCTCCATACCGAAATTAGTTAATTATCACGGTACGCATATTACGAGACGTAGATTGCTCGGAGGTGAAGTTTTGAACAATAGTGAGAACCTGCAATTTCCACGGTCAGAATTCGTCGAGAGATTATATCCGAATTAATAAACTTTAACTTGCTAAATTGTCGTACCTACCATCCAGACTCATCAAACAACATAGCACACAATTGTACCGTACGATATGCGTAGCGAGTAAAGGCCGGTTCCCACTAGAGCGCGGCAGCGCGGCGTGCGGAAACGGCAGCGGCAAGCGTTTTCCGCGTTGACGCGGCGGCTCGCGGAATTGGCGTTCCCATCTGGAAGCGGCAGACGTTAGCGGTAGCCAATGACGGACAGCCACTGAGGTACGGGGCAGGACCCACTGAAACGCGCGGTGCGTTTGATTAACTATATCTTACACCTACATGAAGGAAAGACGAAGTTGGGTGAAGACATACCAATTTTTCATTTTCTGTACAATGTGCTCTTTCACATATTTCATTATTCATGTTTTCTCATTTCACCATAAACAGATTTCATGACTACCGTTCACGATTGTTCACTATCTCCTAACACAGTGAAACAATGTACAACAAGAGAGATTATTCAGATAGTTAAGCGAGACAAAAATTTAAAATGTGGTACGGTAGCAGGTACACGAAAACAGTAAGGACACAAAGGCTAGGTGGAAGGGATGAAAGTGGAAGCCACCTGATAGAATTTCCCACAGAGCATAATGTAATCATCGCCAGCACCTTGCTTAAGAATCACGAAAGAATAATATATATTTGGAACAGTTTTCGAAACCAGATTTTAAATTGTAAGGCATTTCCTGGTGCAGACGCAAACCTGACTGAAGACTGTCAATAGCAAGAAAAGCGTTCTGAAAAAGAAAATTTGTTCACACCGAATATAAATGCTAATGGTTGGATACTATTTTACAAAGGTATTTGTGTGGAGTGCAGCCTTGTATGTAAGTGAAACGTGGACGATGAACAGTTCTGTCAAGAAGACAATGGACGCTTTCAAAACGTGGTGATTCATAAGAATGCTGAACATTAGATACGAGGATCGTGTGACTAAAGAAGAGGTACGGAATTAAATAGAGGAGGAAGAGGAAATTACGGCACAACTTTGACAACAATAGGGGTTAGTTAACAGGACGTATTGTGGGGCGTCAAAGAGTGAGGACAAAGGGGTTGGGTGATAGTATTCTGATAATAATCATCTGTTGAAATACTATTCTACTATTTTATCTATTAATGTAAGCAGTGAATTTACTCTTCCATGCACTCCTTAAAACATTTAAACCAAAACTGAAATCAGCTGAACACCAAATCTTTCAACCACTGTCTGACAACTACTGGATTCAGTTTCAACTTTCTATAACTATCACTGGCTAGCCACACACACATACAGATATAAGGAGAACAAAAATAAACAAACATTAGTTTTCAGCATATAATTCTGCAGGTTGGCAACATGTACATAAACAAACCAGACAGGAAGGGACATGAGGTGAACACACTGTAGTTACGACTTTAAATCAGAGTTTTCGGTAAAACGTCTACTGCTAGTGACAGAAGAAAAAAGAGCGAACATGAAAATGTGCTTATGTTCCATAATCTAAGTTTTAGTTCAACCTCCAGCATGTGACCAGGTGAGGGGAAACGTATATGACCGCAAAAAACTCAATTCACTGTAAGTAATCAGCCATTCACGTAAAAAAAGATGTGAACTGTTTTATAATCTGCAAGTATCACAGATCAAAACAAAACTGAGTCATTCTAGATTCCACCGAAGATGCCTTAAAGTAAAAGGCGAAACGTGTGTTGAACCAATAAAGTACACTGGATAAAGAAAAAAATGTTTGTTACTTCCAAAGGAAATAATCAGTAGCTGTAGATAATTAGCAAATTACATCTTATGACATACCAGCAAATTAGTCTCGGTTTAACTTCTCATTACACACGCTATTAAATGCTGTTTAAAAAAATTCATCTATCCCTTCCGAAAAAACTGTAGTTTCTTTCATATCTTGGTAGTTAAACAGATTTTGGATATTTATCATGCGACGAAATACACGAGTTTTTACAAGTAATCGTTTGCAAAAAAACACGTTTCGATTTCTTGAACCGTTTACGAAATTTGCAGTTGATACAACCACATGGTTTACGACGAGCAGGACGAAAGTATCGGTCGCGTCGCGAGCGACCCGCGCGCGGTCACCGCACAGCCCGTCCGCCGACATATCATTCAATATCTTGAGAACGGTGATAGCTATCGTTCTGCTCTCAGCTTTAAAAACAATTTCGATATGTTGACTAAATTTCATACGCAATAATGTATTACCTAAAATGAACTGTACGCAAAGTCCACCCAATGCGTTTTTACCTCTGCACACTCATTCAAATTTCGTGTAAAGGTTTACGTAAATGCGATACAGCAAGTAACCACGACGAATAACGAAAAGAAATTCAGTCCTTTATCGAGAGAAGATATCAGGCTGTAACATGCCCAAGAATCAAATTTTTCTACCGAATAGTTTCCTTGGAATCGGATGATAAGTATTTCATAGCTGCCGCCGCGTCTGCGCCAGCGGTTCGGCGAAAGTTCGTGTGGCCCGGGGGTCGGTACCTGACGTCACGCTCAGCGCGTTCTGTGATTGGCGGCGCGCACCTGGAGCGCGGCACGCGGCAGCGGAAGC
Organism: Schistocerca americana; assembly: GCF_021461395.2. Lineage (NCBI taxonomy): Eukaryota > Metazoa > Arthropoda > Insecta > Orthoptera > Acrididae > Schistocerca > Schistocerca americana. The sequence continues at coordinate 757,590,738 of NC_060119.1, read as the reverse complement.
GGTTCGACATGGTCAAACCGCGACGCAGAGCCCGCCGCGCCTTGCCGCTGACGCCATTTCCATGGTAACCACGCCGCTGACGCGCGGTTTTGACGCGCGGCAGCCCTAGTGGGAACCGGCCTTAAAGGTTTTAGAGATTTCAGGTGAAGCAGATAACGAGGAATTTCCGCGAGATTGCCTCTGAGGAATACATCTCTTACTCTCCTGTCGTAATTAAAAATAAATATTTATGTTTTCCAGGTTTGCAGGAGAGTAAAGATAAAAGAAAATAGGGAAGCAAGCTAAACCAACTAAAACAATAACAAAACCAATAATTAAAATAAAAGCCCACGCTAAGAATATTTATTTATACTAATAAATAAATAATATTTTTAATTAACTAACCAATAATAAGATAAAGGACAATAGGAAGACTTCATATTCCTAGATTTCCGGAAAGCGTTTGACAGAGTACTACACTGCAGACTGTTCTTCGACTACATCTATAGGTCTACTCTGTAATTCACACTTTAAGTGCTTGGCAAGGGTTCTTCGGAACTCTCTGAGACTATTTCTCTCTAAAGCACGTGGAAAAAATGAATACTTAAATCTTTCTGTGAGAGCTCTGATTTCTCTTATTTTATTACAACTATCATCTCTCCCCATGCAGGTCGGCGACAGTAAAATATTTTCACATTCAGAGGAGAAAGCTGGCGATTGAAATTTTGCGAAAAGATCTCGTCTTTAATGTTTGTTGAAATGCATGATGAACACAACAGCGTCTTGTAAATCAATTTATTCACGACCGTTTTCAGTCATAAGACCATCTTCAAAGCAGAAAAATATCCTTTACTAAAGCACATCTTATGTCATTCATGCTTTTAAACATGACATGAAGAACAATGAATGACTTGAAAAACGTAAGAGTACTCCGCATCATTGCACTGGCTCAAACAACAACAGGTAGACTATGGAGTACTCTAATAAAATTTTGAAGTGAAGGAAGCCATTGAAATAAAAATTACCGATAATACACTAAATAGAGACGCTGGCCTGCAGCTCAGTGCGGAATGAAGATCTAGCAACCGCGTGACTGAAAGCCGAAAAGGCTAAGTTTCTAAACTGTCCGGGTGACGCAGTATTTAATGTATACCGTGCGTGGCAAAATGGCGCTATCCGAAAAGCGTGCCGAGTCAACTATGGTACACCATGTGCCATAAATGACAGGAGTGATCAACGACTGCGGAGATGTGTACAAGCTAATAGATTATGGATACTTTCATACTACCTTATCACACACACAGAGACATAAATGAGGAACAGAAGTCGTCGTAATTCGCGCTACAATTTTCATAGCCTTTCTCGCCACATGGCGATACACCTCTCACGACACACGTGAAGAGCAAGATGGCGTAATATTCTTGATCATAAACAAAGTGCGAAAGTTTTGTTTTTCTGAGGATAGAATCAGTTACATACCATCCATCGAATGTGAGTACACGAATAGCTAAGTAACAGCTCAGTACACACCAAATAACTGGACTCCACAACACTAACGCAACCAAATGGTTCAAATGGCTCTGAGCACTATGGGACTTAACTTCTGAGGTCATCAGCCCCTAGAACTTAGAACTACTTAAACCTAACTGACCTAAGGGATCACACACATCCATGCCCAAGGCAGGATTCGAACCTGCGACCGTAGCGGTCGCTCAGTTCCAGACTGTAGCGCCTAGAACCGCTCGGCCACTCCGGTCGGCACTAACGCAACCCCAAGTGTATATTGCTGACATACGAAGTTCACCTTTTAGTATTTTGTTTACTAACAGCCGCTCACACAGTTGCAAATGACATGGTATTTGAGGTGTGAAAACGACAACAGAGAATAAGTGCACAGAAAATATGTCGCAAACAGCGACAATAATCCTCAATAACATGCTGTAACATACTATAAATAAGATAGTATGGAAGTATCCATAGAAAAGTATATTTCAAAAAACGAATAGTAAAAGTGTAATAATGTGCCACTGTGTTTGTATAACCATGCTATTTTCTGCATGTTTAGGGTTTTAAAAAACCCTGATGATGGTGATATTTGTCGCCGAAACTAGTTTCGGAGAATTAATAAGTAAACGAATAACAAGGTGTTTTGTATCAAGGCGGACTCAATTTATGATATTGTTGAAAGGATATTAATGATACGATTCGCTAATGACGTTGCTTTCCTGAAGAAGAATTACAGGATCTACTGAATGGAATGAACACTCTAACGAGCACAGAGTATGGCTCGAGAGTAAATGAGAGAAAGATGAAAGTAATGAAAAATGGCAAAAACGAGAACAGCGAGAAACTTAACATCAGTATTGATGGTCACAAAGTAATGAAGTTAAGAAATTCTGCTACCTATCCAGCAAAATTGCTCATGGCAGACGGAACAAGAAAGTCAAAAGCACACTAGAACTGGCAAAAAGGGCATTCCTGGGCAAGAGAAATCTACTATTATCTAACATAGGCCATAATTTTAGGAAGAAATTTCTGAGAATGTACGTTAGGAGCACAGCATTGTATGGTAGTGAAACATGGACTATGGAAAAACCGGAACAGAAAAAAATCGAAGCATTTGAGATGTGGTGCTATAGACGAATGTTGAAAATTAGGTGGACTGATAAGGTTCAAATGGCTCTGAGCACTATGGGACTTAACTTCTGAGGCCATCAGTCCCCTAGAACTTAGAACTACTTAAACCTACAGGGTGTTTCAAAAATGACCGGTATATTTGAAACGGCAATAAAAACTAAACGAGCAGCGATAGAAATACACCGTTTGTTGCAATATGCTTGGGACAACAGTACATTTTCAGGCAGACAAACTTTCGAAATTACAGTAGTTACAATTTTCAACAACAGATGGCGCTGCGGTCTGGGAAACTCTATAGTACGATATTTTCCACATATCCACCATGCGTAGCAATAATATGGCGTAGTCTCTGAATGAAATTACCCGAAACCTTTGACAACGTGTCTGTCGGAATGGCTTCACATGCAGATGAGATGTACTGCTTCAGCTGTTCAATTGTTTCTGGATTCTGGCGGTACACCCGGTCTTTCAAGTGTCCCCACAGAAAGAAGTCACAGGGGTTCATGTCTGGCGAATAGGGAGGCCAATCCACGCCGCCTCCTGTATGTTTCGGATAGCCCAAAGCAATCACACGATCATCGAAATATTCATTCAGGAAATTAAAGACGTCGGCCGTGCGATGTGGCCGGGCACCATCTTGCATAAACCACGAGGTGTTCGCAGTGTCGTCTAAGGCAGTTTGTACCGCCACAAATTCACGAAGAATGTCCAGATAGCGTGATGCAGTAATCGTTTTGGATCTGAAAAATGGGCCAATGATTCCTTTGGAAGAAATGGCGGCCCAGACCAGTACTTTTTGAGGTTGCAGGGACGATGGGACTGCAACATGGGGCTTTTTGGTTCCGCATATGCGCCAGTTCTGTTTATTGACGAAGCCGTCCAGGTAAAAATAAGCTTCGTCAGTAAACCGCATGCTGCCCACATGCATATCGCCGTCATCAATCCTGTGCACTATGTCGTTAGCGAATGTCTCTCGTGCAGCAATGGTAGCGGCGCTGAGGGGTTGCCGCGTTTGAATTTTGTATGGATAGAGGTGTAAACTCTGGCGCATGAGACGATACGTGGACGTTGGCGTCATTTGGACCGCAGCTGCAACACGGCGAACGGAAACCCGAGGCCGCTGTTGGATCACCTGCTGCACTAGCTGCGTGTTGCCCTCTGTGGTTGCCGTACGCGGTGGCCCTACCTTTCCAGCATGTTCATCCGTCACGTTCCCAGTCCGTTGAAATTTTTCAAACAGATCCTTTATTGTATCGCTTTTCGGTCCTTTGGTTACATTAAACCTCCGTTGAAAACTTCGTCTTGTTGCAACAACACTGTGTTCTAGGCGGTGGAATTCCAACACCAGAAAAATCCTCTGTTCTAAGGAATAAACCATGTTGTCTACAGCACACTTGCGCGTTGTAAACAGCACACGCTTACAGCAGAAAGACGACGTACAGAATGGCGCACCCACAGACTGCGTTGTCTTCTATATCTTTCACATCACTTGCTGCGCCATCTGTTGTTGAAAATTGTAACTACTGTAATTTCGAAAGTTTGTCCGCCTGAAAATGTACTGCTGTCCCAAGCATATTGCAACAAACGGTGTATTTCTATCGCTGCTCGTTTAGTTTTTATTGCCGTTTCAAATATACCGGTCATTTTTGAAACACCCTGTAACTAACCTAAGGACATCACACATATCCATGCCCGAGGCAGGATTCAAACGTGCGACCGTAGCGGTCACGCGGTTCCACACTGTAGCGCCTAGAACCGCTCGGCCACCTAGGCCGGCCGACTGATAAGGTAAAGAATGAGAAGGTCCTGCGCAGAATCGGAGAGGAAAGGAATGTGTGAACGACACTGACATGGAGAAGGGACAGAATGATAGGACACCTGTTAAGGCATCAGGAAATGACTTCTATGGTACTAGAGGGAGCTGTAGAGGGCAAAATCTGTATAGGAAGACAGAGATTGGAATACAAATAGCAAATAATTGAAGGCGCAGGTTGCAAGTACTACTCTCAGATGAAGAGCTTGGCAATGGAGAGGAATTCCTGGTGGGCCACATCAAACAAATCAGAAGACTAATCACTCAAAAAAATTGTGACGTTATTTACATTGTCCATCATAATTCTCCGGGCTGCTATGCCGTGGTCGGTTGATGATTTCTGTGTCAATGAACAAACGGATGGCGTGGCCATGGGAAGCCCCCTAAATCCCGTAATTGCAAACTCCTTTATCGAGAAATTCGAAGAACAGGCCTTAGATACTGCCATCAAAAAACCAAATGCGTGGTTCCGATACGTGGATGACACGTTTGTGGTGTGGAGACATGGCAGGGAGGAACCAAGCCGGTTCCACGAACATCTGAATAGTATAAACTCGAGAATTCAGTTTACAATGGAGGAGGAGGTAGACGGAATATTACATTTCCTCGATGTGCTTGTTTTTAGAAACGAAAATGGTAGTTTGGGTCACTCAGTATACCGCAAACCCACGCACACGGACCGTCATTTGCACCGGGATTCGAACCACCACCCACAACAGAAGCGGAGTGTTATCAAGACGTTGGCGAACAGAGCTAGAAATATTTGTGAACCTGAGTTGCTCGACGCTGAGATGGAACATCTCCACAATGCACTAATGAAGAACGGATATTCGTCCGCCGAAATAATACGTGCGTTGAGGCAGCCACGCAGAAACCATAGTGACGTACAGGCTACTTCAAAATCTAAGGTTTTCCTGCCGTTTGTTAAAATTTAACGGAAAGAATAGGGAGGATCTTGACAAAGCGGAATATTACCGTAATTTACAAGCCCACCAGGAAGATACAGGGATGCCTTAAGCCTGCCAAGGACGCTCGCAAACCATTGGAAAAAGCTGGCGTGTATAGGATCCCATGCAGCTGTGGAGATGTTTATGTGGGTCCCACTAAAAGAACTGTTTCGAAACGTTTGGAAGAGCACAAGGGCAATTGTAGAAGAGGAGAAACGGAACGATCAGCGGTTGGGGAGCATGCTTTCCAACCAGGTAACCACCATATTCGTTTTGAGGAGACGCAAGCACTAGCGGATATTACGAAAGGCTCTACAGGGAGGCAATCGAAATCGCCAAACACCCCAATAATTTCAATCGAAAGGAGGAGGGCGTGAAATTAAGCGGTATATGGATGCCGGTGTTGAAGATGTGTACCAGCCGTCCACCACTGGGTGATGGCAACGGCGATCGACGGCAGCGGACAGCGGCCAATTGCTCTGACGTTTTCAAAACACGTGACGTCACGCCTCGGCGCGGGGGCGCGCGGACACGGAATTTAGCGGCAGTCAGTAGCGAGCCAGTGGGTTTGTTGGACCTTCCATCGAGCTACAGACCCCCTTGAAGATATCCTCCGCAGATGGGGACGAAACGTTAAAAATAAAAAGGGAATTGACACAGAATTCATCAACCGACCGCTGCATAACTGCCCAGATAATTATAATGGGCATGACATTTCCGGCCGTGAAAGTCTACATTTTAGTTATTTACATTCTTATTCTTGCGCCTTAAGCCCCTCCTCCCCCCTCGATGCACATGAGTTCTTAGCAACTAATTACATTTTGAGAAATAGTAATTGAAAGTCATCTTGTTGGTGAGTAAGTCTGACGGATGTCGTTTCGACATGAGGGGAAGGAAAGGGGGAAAATGCAAAACATCTGCCAGCTAAAGGAGAGACAGTACAGTTGAAGGAGTGTAGGGAGCAGTAAGAGTGGCAGGTGGCCGGGAGCGCGACATTATGTGGAGGCGCAGCGCTAAGAGCCTGCCACCGTCACCGCCGCCGCCGCCCCCCGCGGCGCGTGTCGCCGGAGGCGGCTGTCTGCGCCGGGTTTTACTGCTGGCCGCGGGGGCGGCACTCCGCCGCCTAATGGAAGGCGAGGCGGGGGCGCAGAGTGGCGCAGATTGCGACACATGTCTGGCCGGCTCCCCGGGGCGCCACAAGTCGCGCGATCGCCGCCGTCCGCGCCGCCTGCCCGCCGCCTCGCGACTTATGTACGCCGAAAAGTAAACAAAGGCGGCAGCGGTACTGGCCGCCGGAGAGCAACTCCGCCTGCGGGCGCCTATATTTTTTTCTTTTTTTTTTCATTTTCTTTTTTGTGCAGAAGCGTTGTAGCCTCTTGCCCTCCGGACATCTGCATGTCGCACTCTGTGTCTCCTCTCTGGGGAGGAAAGAGGGGACGAAAAACTGCCGGAGTTGGACAGCTGGATGGTCTTTTCACACGACAAGTGGACGGGGGGCGGCGAAATTAACAGCGACTACTAGCTCTGCACTTCTCTTTTCGTGCATCAGATTTCCTCGTTTTTCCACCAAGTATCTCTTTCTAGAGCATTCAGCATTTTTGCTTTCTCGCCTCTTCTGCATCTATCACTTGACGAAGGTCTAACTTCTCTTCACCCTCTTATCTCCGTATTTTCACTTTCTTCCCTCTTCTACATCTGTTACTAGAGAAAGGTTTAACTTCTCTTGACCCTCCTGTCTCATGTCCTAGTCCATTACTTTCATTTCTACTGCAACAAAATCCTTTCTCAGCGACCTCATTTCTTTCTTTTGGATGATAGTTTCTTCACTTGAGATGAATAGTTCTTCCGTTCGTCATTGCTGCCCTCACAACAATGTGTGACACATTGTTTTTCCTTTATCGTCAGTGGAATCCTTTTGCCTAATAACTCTTAACAATCCACTAATCGTTCATGTTCGGACTGTTGTTTTCTTTTTTAAGAACCTAAATAGCATTTTAACACTCGGGTAGCAAACTTCCTTTTTTTATTTATTTGCAACTTCCATAGAACATTTGAACAATTCTTTTAGCGAAATTATGTAGAACGAGTCAGCTTACATGATCAGTGTCGGTTAGACCGTCAGTGAGAGAGCAGCTCGAGCTCCTGCTCCTAATAAGGCGAATACACAGTTCGTTTGTTACATATTTTTACGAGTTTCAAACAGAAGCGACTTATTTTTAGCTATTTCTGTAGTTATTAATTTATTTTCATAATTTCTTGCGTGTTTGAGTGCTTACAAGACACAACATTTTATTTTAATAACAGTATAGCGTAGAGTACCACCGTTGATATCGACGCTTGTGTCGATGCTCGCATCGTACAGGCTTTTGTTTGTTTTGGTAAGTATGGCTCTCAGTGAGAGAGCACCTCGAGTTCCTGCTGCTAATAAGCCGATTGCACTGTTCGTTTATTGCATATTATTATGAGCGTCAAACAGGAGCGACTTCAGTAATGGGTAGGAACTGTGACTGCTGTGTAAGATGCGAACTGAGTTGGTAACCTTTGCTCACAGCTCCAGACGATGTTGGCTTCCGTCACACAACTTGAGGCTGCTGCCAAGGGGCATCACTGTGTGTGTTTGTGGGGGGGGGGGGGGGAGGGGGGGGGTTGACGGAGCGATGCGAGGGATTTTGAGCACATGCCACGTGTCCTCCGATCGGTCCAATGCTGTGGCCGCCCCGGGTACTGCCTGCACTGAGGTCGAACCCTCACCCGTGGTCGACTGGGATATCATTCCAAAGTCTGGCAGGCAGCGAAAGACTTTCTGAGGGGCCGATCGTAGGGCCTCCCTGGTTTGTTTGACGAACAGGTTTCGGGATTTACCTGTAGCTGACGAAGTCTCTAAGCCGGATGCAGTCGTCCACCATGGTCCAAAGGAAGTTCCCTTGCCCTCAAGGTCTGGGAATTCACAGAGGGTAAGTCTGCTGGTAGTTGGGAGCTCCAGCGTTAGGTGCGTAATGGGGTCCCTTAGGAACATGACTGCAAAGGAGGAGAAAGAAGCCAGTGTGCACTCCGTGTGCATACCGGGAGGAGTCATTCCGAATATGGAAAGGGTGCTTCCGGATGCCATGAGGAGCACAGGGTGCAGCCAACTACAGGTGGTGGCTCATGTCGGTACCAATCACGTAAAAAAAAGAGGTGGAGATGGTCCACGCAAACACCGGAATGACGGCCAAGACAAAAGGTCTACTGCCATCCCTGTATAATGGTTAGTTTTCACTAAAGTGAGGTCTCGCAGGATGTGGGTACTGCGATGTTTGCGTACGTCTGGTTAAGCTTAACCATTAACACACGCTCATCTGGAGATAGATTGGGTCGAAATTCGAACGAAGGGTAGCGGTGTGAAGGGCAGAGGGAAAAAAGTGCCAAGGCTTGTGCGAAGGGAAAAACATCTCTGCGATAGTTAGGTCGGGTGGTAAGAGCAGTAGCGCAATCTTGCTGACTGCAACGGGTCATGCAAGGATGGGTTAAATTATAACTGGTATCACCACGTGTGTCGCTTTGGATCGAAGGAGATTCTCTCTGGTTTCGGGCAACTAGCGGAAATGGTAAAGATTGCCAGTCTTGCTTGCGAGATTAAGGCGGACACCACCATCTGCAGCATCGTCGGTAGAACCCACTGTGGTCCTTTGGTGCAGAGCCGAGTGGAGGGTCTGAATCAGAGACTCAGGCGGTTCTGTGACGGTGTAGGCTGCATATTCCTTGACTTGCGATACTCGTTGGTGGGTTTCCGGGTTCCGCGTAATATTTCAGGAGTCCACTACACACAGGAGGCGGCTACACGCGTAGCGGGGGCTGTGTGTAAGGGACTGGGCGGTTTTTTAGTTTAGAGGGCCTCAGGAAACCACAGGAAGGGCGTCCGTCTAAAAGAGGGCAGGTAAAACACAGTAAGCTAGTTGTAGCAACAATTGGTATTGTAGTTGTAAACTGTCGTAGCTTTATTGAAAAGAACCAGAGCTCCAAGCTCTAATAGAAATCACTGAAGCTCAAATAGTTAAAAGTACGGAAAGCTGGCTAAAGACGCAAATAGGTTCGACCGAATTTTTTCAAACAATCTAACAGTGTTCAGAAAGGATAGATTAAATACAGTTGGTGGTGGAGTATTTATTGCTGTCAGAAGTAGTTTACCTTGTAGTGAAATTGAAGTAGATAGTTCCCGTGAAATAGTATGGGTAGGAGTTATACCTGACAATCGGACTAAACTATTAATTGGATCGTTTTACCGGCCCTCCGACTCAGAAGATATGGTTGCTGAACAGTTCAAAGAAAACTTGAGTCTCATTTCAAACAGGTACCTCAATCATACAATTATAGTCGGTGGTGACGTCAATCTACCCTCGATATGCTGGAAAAATTATACGTTTAAAGCCGGTGCCAGACATAAAACACCATCCGAAATTGTACTGAATGCTTTCTCAGAAAATTATTTTTAACAATTAGCTCATGAGCCCAGTCGAAGCGTAAAGCAACAAATAATGCAAGACAAATAGGGAGTATCGTGACGGATACAGGTATTAGCGATCACAAGGCAATTTCTGCTAGAGTGAATACCGTAACACCCACAACCATAAAAAAGAAACGACAAGTACACCTTTTTAGAAAAGGCTGGTAAAAATGCTCTTAACGTCTTTTTAAGAAACAGCCTCCACTCCTTCTGATCTGATCATGTAAGCGTAGGAAAGATGTGGCATGATTTCAAAGAGATAGTATCGACGGCAATTGAGAAATATAAACTGCATAAATTAATAAGTGATTATACTGATACCCCATGGCACACAAAACGGGACAGATCGTTGTTGCAGAAGCAACGAAAAAAGCATGCCAAATTTAAAAGAACTCAAAATCCCCAAGATTGGCAAAGTTTTGCAGAAGTTCGAAATATAGCGCGTGCTTCAATGCGAGATGCTTTTAATAATTTCCACAACGAAACTCTGTCTCGGAATCTGGCACAAAAACCAAAGAGATTTTGGTCATCCATAAAGCATACCAGTGGCAAGAGGCAATTAATACCTTCACTGGGCAATAACAACGGTGAAGTCAGTTTTCCAAAACTCCTTCACCAAAGAAGACGAAGTGAATATTCCTGAATTCCAATCAAGAACAACTGCCAATATCATAAACATAGAAGTAGATATCCTCGGTGTAGCAAAGCAGCTTAAATCGCTTAAAAAAGGCAATGCCTCTGGTCAAGAGTGTGAAACGTCCCCTTTGAACAATTATACAAGACTGTGCTTATACTGGCACACAATATTTTTAGCGCAACGCAGTCTGACTTTCAAAAATCCCTACAAAAGAATGGCCCTGACTAACATTAACCTATACGTTTCACAAATCACTTACCTCACAAAAATCTTCGTTACTCGAACTACTGCAATACAGCGAGCGCCACTACTGCCAGCTAAATAAAAGATTCAAACTACTGAAGGCACTAACTACTGATAGGCATAGTTAGCAAATGAAAGATTTTGATAGAGAACAGACAATGTATTTACTTTAAAAGTGTTCAAAAGTCATAATATATGTAGCAGTTCATGGCATCCATTCTTACAAATATCCTGTTTCTGATAGACATACGTCGAGATCATCCGCTCTCAAAACACTGCCTTCTCTCTCCCCCATCCACCACTGCTGGCGGCTCACCTCCAACTGCGCAACGCTACGCGCTGTTAACAGCCAACAGCCCAACACTACAATGGCAGACAACAATGCAAACTAGCCACCGACTGCACACAGCACAGCCAGTGATTTTCATACAGAGCGCTACGTGGCGTTACCAATAAGAAAACCTAAACAGCCTACTTACAAGTGTATTCTAGTCAGGTTCCTCTAAGAGTATGCAGATACTATAGCTCCATATTTAGCAACTATATACAACCGCTCGCACACAGAAAGATCCATACCTAAAGACTGGAAAATTGCTCAAGTCACATCAATACCCAAAAAGGGAAGTATGAGTAATCCGCTGAATTACAGGCCCCCATATCACTAATGTCGATTTGCAATAGGGTTTTGGAACATATACTGTGTTCGAACATTATGAATTATCTCGAATAAAACGATTTATTGACACATAGTCAGCACGGATTCAGAAAATATCGTTCTTATGAAACGCAACTAGCTCTTTATACTCATGAAGTAATGAGTACTATCGACAGGGGATATCAAATTGATTCCATATTTTTAGATTTTCAGACCACCCCCGCCCCTCACCCCCCAATCGTCTTCTGACCAAGCAACTTGCCTACGGAATATAGCCTCAGTTGTGGGACTGGATCCGTGATATCCTGTTAGAAAGATCACAGTTCGTAGTAATAGACGGAAAGCCATCGATAAAAATAGAAGTAATATACTACGTTCCCCAAGGAAATGTTGTAGGCCCTCTATTGTTCCTAATCTATATTAACGATATAGGAGACAATCTGAGTAGTCGTCTTAGATTGTTTCCAGATGACCAAAACGAATTGGAAAATGATTTAGATAAGATATCTATATGGTGAGGAAAATTGACATTGACCCTGAATAAAGAAAAAGCACTCCGTCTTCAGGCCACGAGTGGCCTACCGGGACCATCCGACCGCTGTCTCATCCTCAGTGGAGGATGCGGATAGGAGGGGGTGGGGTCAGCACACCGCTCTCCCAGTCGTTATGATGGTATTCTTGACCGAAGCCGCTACTATTCGGTCGAGTAGCTCCTCGATTGGCATCACGAGGCTGAGTGCACCCCGGAAAATGGTAACAGGGCATGGTGGCCTGGATGGTCACCCAGCCAAGTGCCGACCACGCCCGACAGCGCTTAACTTCGGTGATCCCACGGGAACCGGTGTATCCACTGCGGCAAGGCCGTTGCCTGAATAAAGAAAAGTGTGAAGTTATTCACATGAGTACTAAAAAAAAATCCTCTAAATTTTGATTACGAGGGAAGTCACACAAATCTGAAGGCTCTAAATTCGACTAAATACTTAGGGATTACAACTACGAGTAACCTAAATTGGAACGATCACATAGATAATGTTGTGGGTAGAGCCAACTAAAGACTGCGATTCATTGGCAGAACACTTAGAAGGTGCAACAGGTCTACTAAAGAGACTCTTACACCACGCCTGTCCGCCCTATTCTGGAGTATTGCTGTGCGGTGTGGGATCCGCATGAGATGAGACTGACGGATGACATCGAAAAAGTACAAAGAAAGGCGGCTCGTTTTGTATTATCGCGAAATAGGGGAGATAGTGTCACAGATATGATACGTGAATTGGAGTGGCAATCATTAAAACAAAGGCGATTTTCGTTGCGACGGGATCTTCTCATGAAATTCCAATCACCAGTTGTCTCCTCTGGTTGCGAAAACATTCTGTTGGCACCCACCTACATAGAGAGAAATGATCATCACGATGAAAAAAGAGAAATCAGGGCTCGCACAGAAAAATTTAAGGTGGAACGGTAGAGATTATTTATGGATAATTTCATTAGCGAATATAACTATTGTGACTGCGAAGTTAAAATGCCTAGCGCCTTGGAGTGGTACCTACAAGGCGCACGTTGGTGAACACCAAATATACTCAGGTGACGAAAGTCATGCGATACCTCGTAATATCGTCTCGGACCTCAAGGTACCCGTCGTGGTGCAGCAGCTCGACGTGCCATAGACTCAACAAGTCGTTGGATGTGCCCTGCAGAAATACTGTGCCATGCTGCATTATAGACGTCCACAATCGCGAAAGTGTTGCCGGTGCAGGATATTGTGCACAACCTCCATTATGTCCCATAAATATTCGATGGGATTCATATCGGTCTATGTGGAGGGCCAAATCATTCGCTCGAAGTGTCCAGAATGTTCTTCCATCTGCGAACAATTGTGGCCCAGTAACATGGCGAATTGTCACCCACAAAAATTCCATCGTTTTTTGGAACATGAAGTTCATGAACTACTGCAAATGGTGTCCAAGTAGCCGAACATAACCGTTCCCAGTCAATGATTGGTTCAGTTGGAACAGAGGATCCAGTCCATTCCATGTAACCACAGACCACAGCACTATGGAGCCATCACTAGCTTACACACTGCCTTTTTGACAACCTGGAGCCATAGTTTCGAGGGGTCTGCGCACACTCGAACACTACCGTCAGCTCTTACCTACTGAAATCGCCACTCATATGACCAGACCAGGTTTTCCGGTCGCCAAGGATATTTTCATGAGTCCAGGAGAGGCGCTCCAGGCAGTATCTTGCAGTTAGCAAAGGCACTCGCGTCGGTCGTCTGCTACCATAGCCTATTAACGCCAAATCTTGTCGCACTGTCCTAACAGATACGTTCTTACATTTTACATCGGTTTCCGCTGTTATTCCACGCATTTTGCTTGTTGTTAGCACTGACAACTCTACGCAGACGCCGCTGTTCTCGGCTGTTGAATGAAACTTGTCGCCACTGCGTTGTCTGTGGTGAGAGCTAATGCCTGAAATGTGATATTATCGGCACACTCTTGACACTATAGATCTCGGAACATTGAATGCCTTAACGATTTCCGAAATGGAATGTCTCTTGTATCTAACTCCAACTACCATTGTGCGTTCAGAGTCCCCTAATTCCCGTCGTGCGGCTGTAATCATGTCGCAAAATTTTTCGCAAGAATCAACTGACTACAAAGACGGCTCTGCCAACGCACTGCCCTTTTATACCTTGTGTACGCGATACTACCGCCATACGTATATATGCGTATCGCTATCCCATGACTTTTTTTTCCCCCTTCAGTGAATTATTCTTACTGCTGGTTTTTGTACAAGCAATATTTCCTGTTTATGTGATGAGTTACCCCAGAAGATTATCCCGTAAGGCGTTATTGATCGGAAATACGCAATCTAGCAAGTTCACACGTTTGTTTCCAAAATTATCAATTATATAAAGAGTAAAAGTAGCTGAACTTAATTGTTTGAGGTTCTCAGTAACATGCTACTTCCCGTGATTCTTGAAGTTTTCTCGGCGGACATAATGTTCCATCATCTTTCGGGCGTGCACTCGGGACAGCGACAATTCTTCTTGCGATATTTCGGCTAGAAACCTCCCAGCCATCTTCAAGGCGAGTCAGAGACTGCATTCATAGCGTTTGCGCGTGTCTATTTATACGGAGAGTCACGTGATACAAAGCTGCTGAGGATTGAAAGCGCATGCGTCAAAAATATCAAAGTCGCCACTACTGCGCTAGTCATAGATAAGATGTATATAGCAAAGATGAAGCAGTAGTTAAAATCTTAACATCTTTATAATCCATGGCATGGCATCTTTCTGGGACTCAGTTGTTAAGGAAGCTGTAGAAGTACAACTAGCCGGCAACCTGCTAAACCGTGACGAAAGATTTCATCTTGAAAATGCTTGGAAACCGCTTATTTCACACCTTCGTTCGGAAAGAATTTCTGCATCTTCGCTTCCGACAGATGTTACCACTTTTAAAGATTAATTATTTTATTTACAAGCACGGTGGATTCGCAGCAGCTCTACTTTGTTTGCACTCTGCGCTTATATGTTTATCTTTGCTATATACATCTTATCTATGACTAGCGCAGTAGTGGCTACTTTGATATCTTTGACGCATGCGCTTTCAATCCTCAGCAGCTTTGTATCACGTGACTCTCCGTATAAATAGGCACGCGCAAACGCTATGAACTCAGTCTCTGACTCGCCTTGAAGATGGCTGGGAGGTTTCTAGCCGAAATATCGCAAGAAGAATTGTCGCTGTCTCGAGTGCACGCCCGAAAGATGATGGAATATGCTACTTCCTGTTCAGGTTTTCATCAATGTGTATTGTGGTTTGTTGCGAATAAGCATATTACCAAGAACTGTATTTAGAAAAAAAATGTGGTGATGTGTTAGGTAGAGCACTAGGACCCTAGACACAGGCTCCCGAGGCGATTTGCCCAATCCCGGATCGGAGCATGGGTATTTCCTCGTTCCAGTCTCTCCAGGACGGTCCCAGGACCAATCATCCTACTATCAAATGAGTGTGTGGTTCTTCCTCAGGGTAAAAGGTGGCTGGGAAGATAGGTCCGTTAGCCTCCCCATTTAAGTGGTACGGCGAAGGAAGCTGCCTTTTACCTGTAATCAGGACGATATCCCAGTCACAGTCTTGCATCCGAAAAAAAATCGCAACGCCACGAAGGAGGTTTGCGACATAAACGAAAATTGGTAGGCGTGTTTCTACATCAGAAAGATGATGTCTATTAAATATTCGCACCAGGCTCATAATATGCAAATCGGGTTTGCTTTAAACACACACTCAAATGGTCCTCAGTGTCAGCTGCCTTTGAGATTGGACGTGGGGAGTTGATGTTAGTCAAGAATGCCTTTAAAGCAACAAAGCCGCCATTATCAATACTTACTGAATCTGGACGAGGTAGAGTAGTAGTGCTATGAGAAGCTGGATGTTGCTTCTGCGATATTGCAGAAAAAAGACATGGCAGGAATGTAGCCGCTGTACAAGATTATTGGCAACAGTGGTCACGATAATGTATGGTCGCAAGAAGACCGTTCTCCGGATGGCCAAAATAACACAACGAACAGTTACAAATTGGTTACTTCAAGGACAGCTCGAAGCCAGATGCCTTGTAGGGTACATTCCACTGATCCCGAACAACCCGCTTCAGTGATGTCAAGCGAGAGCTGATTGGAGCATGGTAGTGTCTTTTGTGTTTTATGATGAAATCCGGTGCTGACTTGGTGCCAGTGACGACCATGTGTTGTTTATAAGGAGGACAGTTGAGGATCTGCTGCCAGCTTGTCTGCGTGCTGGACACTCTGGACCTACACCTGGAGTCATGGTCTGGGATGCGATTTCGTACGACAGCAGGAGCACTCTCGTCGTTATCCCACGCACCCTCACAGTACATTTTCTGTCTGATGATTTAGCCTGTTGCTCTGCCATTCATGAACAGCATTCCAAGGGGTGTTTTCCAAGTGGATAACTCTGGCCTACATACCGCTGTTGTAACCCAACATGCTCTACAGAGTGTCGACTTGTTGTCTTTGCCTGCTCGATCACCAGATCTGTCCCCAATCGAGCACATTTGGTACATCATCGGATGGAAACTTTTGCGCACCAAAAACATTATCTTAACTGCATTTCCCAGGAAAATTATTCCCCAAATTTCATTACTTTACATTAAGAATTTTTTTTGGTGTTGCGATTTTTTTTCCGTCAGTGTATATAAACTGATGGATATTTTCCATGCTGTGAAGGGCCGTTCCCTTCTCATGTTTAGACCACGTTGTCTTCTTCGGAGGTTCAGTATTCATTGGGTTAACACGGATGTATGTAACTTAAGCACGTTGAGAAACCTCGGGCAAATAATTTGAAACACTCCGACTACAACCTTCAACATACATTCCTCCTGAAAACTCATTTCATCGAGATTCGTGAACGTACTGGATGTTACGTGTACGAGTGTAGTGTCATTTTCTCCTGTGCACCTAAGTGTCCAGTGGTCCTTATCTTCATCCGGTTTACCATATTGCGGTAAATTAAAACTCAATAAATGTTCTCAAGCTCTTTTCCGATCACAGTTTTGCATTGAGTGAATCGTCTTTCCCCCTCTCCGTTCTTGTAATTATCATTATAAAATTGTGTTGAGCTTTTCACGAAACTCAGATACATGAATACTGCTCAGATGACTGTCTGTAGCTTGTCTCTCCTTTTTGCCCTTGTACAGTCCTATTCTTGTTTTGGAATGTAGCACTTCTGCTCTCTTCAAGAAACTCTTAAGTTATCTACAGATAAGCAAGCTAGTTGACGGAGTGCGCTGACACTGTACCTAAAATAAAAGAAATCCCTCTACAGTTAAGTTTCCTGCTTGCACTATCCACTTATCTCTATGAAAGGACAGAGCTGCTATTTTTAATGGTTCTGGTCGATTAGGCAAACGTTTTTCTGTTTCCAAATGTAGGGATCATAAGTGCAGCCAAGTGACTGAGTTCGTCAACTAAGAAATGAATAGTCTAAGCCTCCTACGATTCATGTCTTGTTTCATCGTACGGCTTCTTTTCTTCTTAGAATTTCTTTCAAGGGAGGCCTTAATCATGTGAAAAACTGAATATACTTTTACCCCAACTGGTTGCCTCATGTGTTTAGGATGAAATACAATATGAGGATTGGTAACAATACACCAAACGTTTGAGGGTGGTGTTGTAGCGCATATGCAACGTAACGTGACTTCGATGCATGTGTACAAGCACCGACATGTAGGCAAGAGATAAGTGTGGGATCGTGTTTTTCCGACGTGCGTGCGCTAAATGTGGAACTATGGCATCGTTATTACCAAACATTGTTACACAACTAGCTCTTTATTCACATGAAGTGGTAATTGCTATTGAGGAATTTCAGATCGATTCCGTATTTTTGGATTTCCGGAAGGCTTTTGACACTGTACCACACAAGCGGCTCGTAGTGAAACTGCGTGCTTATGGAATATCGTCTCAGTTATGTGACTGGATCTGTGACTTCCTGTCGGAGAGGTTCGTAGTAATTGACGGAAAGTCATCGAGTAAAACGGAAGTGATTTCTGGTGTTCCCCAAGGTAGTGCTATAGGCCCTTTGCTGTTCTTTATCTACATAAAGGATTTGGGAGACAATCTGAACACCCGTCTTCGGTTGTTTATCGACTAATTAAGTCATCAGAAGATCAGAACAAACTGCAAAACGATTTAGAAGAAATATCGGAATGGTGCGAAAAGTGGCAGTTGACCTTAAATAACGAAAAGTGAGAGGTCATCCACATGAGTGCTAAAAGGAACTCGTTAAACTTCGGTTACACGATAAATCAGTCTAATCTGAAAGCCGTAAATTCAACTAAATACCTAGGTATTACGATTACGAACAACTTAAATTCGAAGGAACACACAGAAAACGTTGTGGGAAAGGCTAAACAGAGACTGCGTTTTATTGGCAGGACACTTAGAAAATGTAACCGATCTACTAAGGAGACTGCCTACACTACGCTTGTCCGTCCTCTTTTAGAATACTGCTGCTCGGTGTGGGATCCTTTCCATGTAGGACTGACGCAGTAAATCAAAAAGTTCAAAGAAAGGCAGCACGTTTTGTATTATCGCGAAACAAGGGAGAGAGTGGCACGAACATGATATAGGATTTGGGGTGGACTCCATTGAAACAAAGCCGTTTCTTGTTGCGGCGGAATGTTCTCACGAAATTTCAATCACCAACTTTCCCCTCGGAATACGAAAATATTCTGTTGACGCTGACGTACATATGGAAAAACGATCATCATAATACAATAAGGGAAATCGAAGCTCGCACGGAAAGATATAGGAATTCGTTTTTTCCGCGTGCTGTTCGAGAGGCGAGTAATAGAGAATTATTGTGAAGGTGGTTCGATGAACCCTCTGCCAGGCACTTAAATGTGATTTGAAGAGTATCCATGTAGATGTAGATGTAGAAATGCGTCCGAAAAGGACCAATGTGCTGTTATTATTTTCTTGGTTGCCGAAGGACAAACACCGACCGACACCCACCGGAGAACGAAGAGTGTGCATGGGCCGGCCACTCTGTTGAAAACTAACGTCGTGAAACGGAGAGCAAAGTTCTGTGCTGGTCGCGACTCAACATAATACGCTGATCAACGTGGGATGCCAGCGTCATCACGACAGCTGGTGCCACCACTGGGGAACGGAGTCGAAAGCGTTGACAAAGAAGTGGTATTAACCATTGTCCTCTCGTCGTAAGAAGTTCAAAGAGTCAGCCATCCGCTGGAAAGTGATGCTCACACTCTTCCTTCAGTACTGAGACCTATTGCTAATTAACTGCAAGGCACCTCGGTGTCTCCATCACTGGAGAACGGTGCTGTGCAACGCTTCAGAAATTACGACTCGCAATCAAGGCGAAACGTCCGGGAAAACTGCAACAGGTGGTTCTGCTGCTTCATGATAATGCACGTCCCCATATCGCAAGTGTCGTAACGCAGAAGTTGCGACAACTCAAGTGGGACATACTCGAGCTGCCGCCCTACAATCTAGATCTCCCCCCATGCGATCATCACGCTTCGGTCCCTTAAAAAACGCCTTGATGGCTCGATGGTGCCTGTCGGACGAAGATGTGCAGCACACAGTTACGGACTTCTTCACCCAGCAGGACACGATGTTTTACCAAACGGGTATCATCACCTAGCATGACTGCCTCAATTCTCACGCCGATTTCGCCTGACTGGCTTACATATTCTCGATTGTACAGCCTTCGAACAGAGACCTTCTGATCGCCCTTATACATCTCCGTCTTCCCCTACGGTTTTTCCCGTTACAGCACCCTCTAGTACCATTGAAGTAATTCCCAAATGTCGTAACACATATCCTACAATCCTGTAGCTGTTTTCCACATATTCCTTTCCTCAACGATTGAGTGGAACACCTCATTTCTTCATTTAACTTGACATTAATAAATACACTACTGGCCATTAAAATTGCTACACCTCGAAGATGACGTGCTACAGAAGCGAAATGTAACCGACAGGAAGAACATGCTGTGATATGCAAATGATTAGCTTTTCAGAGCATTCACACAACGTTGGCGCCGGTGGCGACACCTACAACGTGCTGACATGAGGAAAGTTTCCAACCGATTTCTCATACACAAACAGCAGTTGACCAGCGTTGCCTGGTGAAACGTTGTTGTGATGCATCATCCCATGTAGGCTTTCACGGCCGGCGTCTTTATCAGTAAAAATATCAGTAAAAATTGAACAATATATGGCGGTCGACGTTGCATCAATCACGTGACAATCGATTGCCTACAATCGAGAGAACAGACGATAGCCAGAGATAGCCACACATCGACGCCACGTGACGTGTAGTGGCGCCCTCTACGATCTCCATATAAGCGGCAGCCCCAGCTCCTAGCAGCCAGTCGTCGACTCACCTCGGAACATGTTCTCCGTAGCTGAGAACGAAACGTCAGGGAGAAGAATTTCTACAGATCGACTACGGCAACTTAGCCCGGAAGTGTTTACTGATAAAGACGCCGGCCGTGAAAGCCTACATGGGATGATTCGACGCCTCTACGGGGAGGAAATGTCAACTAGGGTACGACGACTGGAGAACCTACGCAAGAAGAAAGATCAACAACTTTGCTCACTCACTTTTCTGCTACGTTGTCGTGATACCGGTATAGATCCCAAGTTTTTAAAAGTGAGAAGAATGTTTCATTCAGCACAAGCTAACCGTATTTATTCTCGTATGGAACTGGCATTACTACGTGAGCGGATGCATCAGACACGACGAGGACTGGCGGTATGTGATAGTCAACTGCTAAATCTTCATTTACTTATTAGCAATAGTATGCAGTTTTGCCATTGGAACAAAGTGGACAGTTTAACATTTAGATCTATGGAGATTAGTGCAGAAGTGTCTTCCAATAGGCAGAAGGAGAAGTTTGATCGTCTACAAGAGGGTCGACAGGAAACACCGATTCCAAACAATTCCCAAACGGTTATTAATTTATCGGAAAAAGAATTGTCTAAGGAAGAACTTTCTGTTCTGTCTAAAGGAGGGAATTTTGCAATCACTCCATCCAAGGTTCCTATGGAGGACATTATTGCTAATATAGAGGCAGGAAATCGTCAGTTACCATCATATTCTTCTGATGAAATTAGGATGGAAACGTCCAGGATACTACGTAAAGCTAAGCCACCCAGCAGCAATCTGTCTCAAGGAGAAAGGAAGGCATTGCGGGAGATCAATGCAGACAAGAATGTTATTATAGTTGCCGCTGACAAGGGAAATGTTACTGTTTTAATGAATACTGAGGATTATCACAAGAAGATCAGTGATCTCCTGGAACCCAGCACATATAAGAAGTTGAAAAAGGACCCCACAACGAATGTGCTGAATGCCACCAATCGTCTGATAAAACAGTCTTCCATTCCTACAGAAGTTAAAAAGTATCTTTGTAAAACGGAGGCTTATCCTCCGAGATTATATGGATTACCAAAGATACATAAGCCTGATGTTCCTTTGAGACCAATAGTCAGCGCAATTGGAGCTCCTACCCAAGAACTAGCCAGACACCTTGCCTCTTTGTTACAACCTTACATAGGCAAAACTGAGAGTCATATTAAAAACTCTCTACACTTCATTGAGAAATTGAGGGAAATTACTGTCGGTCCTAATGACATCCTTGTCAGCTTTGATATAGTGTCTTTGTTCACTATGGTTCCATTTGATAAAGCTCTCTCTCATATAGCCGATATGTTCCCTACTGATATAATGGCCTTGTTCCAACACTGTCTATCCTCGACCTATTTTCAGTACAATGGTGAATTTTATGAACAGATCGATGGGGTAGCCATGGGAAGCCCCCTAAGCCCCGCAATTGCGAATTTATTCATGGAATCATGAGGAAGAAGACTTGAATGATTTCCTGGTGCACTTAAATAGCATCAACCCAAAGATCAAATTTACTACGGAAAAAGAGAAGAACGGACAACTTAACTTTTTGGATGTATCAGTAATCAAACGGGCGGATGGGACCTTAGGCCATAAGGTCTACAGGAAAGGTACACATACTGATCGCTACCTCCATAAGAACTCAAACCACCACCCTAGGCAAAAGAGTGGAGTCATAAAAACACTAGTGGATAGGGCCAATAATATTTGTGAACCAGGCTACTTACAAGAAGAACTAAATCATTTACGAATGGCTTTTGCGAAAAATGGTTACACGAAAAACAAGATTAACCGAGCACTTCACCCAAGTAGAAAAATGCCTAAAAATAGGAGACAGCAACAACCATCAGCTGGAAAAGTATTTCTTCCGTTCATCCATAACACCACTGATCGCATTGGAAAAGTACTAGCCAAGTTTTAGGTGGAGACTATTTTCAGACCTACTAAGAAAATTAGTGAATGCCTAAGATCAACAAAAGATGCTCGTCACCCCCTAGCCACCCCAGGGGTAAATAAAATTCCGTGTAGTTGTGTCAGGGTTTACATAGGAACTACACAAAGAAGCATCAATACACGGTTGACGGAGCACAAAAGAAACTGTCGCTTGGGACATATCGACAAATCGGCAGTAGCGGAACATGTTTTTAAGGATGGAGATCACGAAATAAAATTTGGTGAGACAAGCGTGCTAGCGAGGACGTCGCACTATTATACACGTATGTATAGAGAGGCAATTGAAATCCACAAACATCAATACAATTTTAATCGTAAAGAAGAAGAATTAAAATTGAACAATACATGGCGGTCGACGTTGCATCAATCACGTGACAATCGATTGCCTGCAATCGAGAGAACAGACGATAGCCAGAGATAGCCACACATCGACGACACGTGACGTGTGGTGCCGCCCTCTACCATCTCCATACAAGCGGCAGCCCCAGCTCCTAGCAGCCAGTCGTCGACTCACCTCGGAACATGTTCTCCGTAGTTGAGAACGAAACGTCAGGGAGAAGAATTTCTACAGATCGACCACGGCAACTTAGCCCGGAAGTGTTTACTGATAAATTTGTTGTGATGCCTCGTGTAAGAAGGAGAAATGCGTACCATCACGTTTCGGACTTTGATAAAGGTCGGATTATAGCCTATCGCGATTGCGGTTTATCGTATCGCGACATTGCTGCTCGCGTTGGTCGAGATCCAATGACTGTTAGCAGAATATGGAATCGGTGGGTTCAGGAGGGTAATACGGAACGCCGTGCTGGATCCCAACGGCCTCGTATCACTAGCAGTCGAAATGACAAGCATCTTATTCGCATGGCTGTAACTGATCTTGCACCCACGTCTCGATCCCTGAGTCAACAGATTGGAAGCGTGTATTCGTCATCGCCATACTGGCGTATCACCCGGCGTGATGGTATGGGGTGCCATTGGTTGCACGTCTCTGTCACCTCTTGTTCGCATTGACGGCACTTTGAATAGTGGGCGTTACATTTCGGATGTGTTACGACCCGTGGCTCTACCCTTCATTCGATCCGTGCGAAACCCTACATTTCAGCAGGATAATGCACGACCGCATGTTGCAGGTCCTGTACGGACCTTTCTGAATATAGAAAATGTTCGACTGCTGCCCTGGCCAGTAATTCTCCAGATCTCTCACCAATTGAAAACGTCTGATCAATGGTGGCTGAGCAACGGGCTCGTCACAGTATGCCAGTCACTATTCTTGATGAACTGGGGTAGGGTGCGAAGCTGTATGGGCAGCTGTGTACCTGTACACGCCATCCAAGCTCTGTTTGACTCAATGCCCAGGCGTATCAAGGCGGTTATTACGTCCAGAGGTGGTGTTCTGGGTACTGATTTCTCAGGATCTATGCACCAAAATTGCGTGAAAATGTAAACACTTGTCAGTTCTAGTATAATATATCTGTCCAATGAATACCTGTTTATCATCTGCATTTGTTATTGTTGTAGCAATTTTAATGGCCAGTAGTGTATAAAAATCCGTAGCTTTCGCCTTATGCATAGCAGGAACATCAAAGGAGCTTTCAGCTATGCGATACGACTACGTGCAGTGTGTGTCCTGTCGGCCGACACTGCTAGCGAGTGGCGCGAACCCGCGGCGGGCGGTGCGTCAGTAGCGCTCGGCGGACGGGCTATCCATTTCGGGCTGTGGCGTGCCCGCCCGCGTCAATTAATGATCGACCGCGGGCGTCAGTAAGGCGGCTCATTTGTTACGTCACCATGTCGGCCACACATCAAAGTCATCGGCGCGCTGCGGGTTTCCATTAAGCCAGCGGGCGGCAGCCAGGATCAGTGCGCACCGACTTGTGCCACTGTGTCTGCGACAAATTACTCTTGTAACAGCCGCTGACCAGCTAATGCAACACCGAGAAAGTCCAAAATGCATCTGCGTTGCGAATAAATCTGGAACTACTGTGCTCGTGCATAAGTTCGTAGCGTTTTCCCATAAGTTTAATAAACACAACAGATACATATAACTGAGACATCCAGCAGTCTGCCAAATGAAACGCCCCCTCACCCCTTCTTGTTGTCGCTGTTGATGTTGAGCCGCTACTGCTGCAGCTCGGTCGGTGGAACGGAGACACGACGCGCAGTGATGGTTGTCCCGTCGGATAACGTGGAACAGCACCTGAAAACCTCTAAAGAAAATTGTTCCTCGCGTAATGTATGAAAGTCCATTTGCGAGTCCGCACAGTCTTCTCAGCGATGCGAACTGCCGATTTTAATTGTCTGTTATGGTTTTATGATGATTTGCTATGCCCAGTTAGTTAGTTAGTCAGTTAACTGCAGTGAATCATTCACCACCGGCGTCGTTTCACAACTCTGAAGCGAGGAAAAATTCCTTTGCGGTTCAGTATCAGTAGTTGTTGTTACGTTGCTAGGCAGAATTATTCACTACGGCACGACGCAGATCCAAAGATAATCTATAATGCTATCTTGCTTTCGTTCGTCGTAATCTTATTTCGGCAAAACACTCCTTTCAATGCTCAATGTTCATCAAGTTACTCTTTCAATTAAAATGTTCACAGTTAATTAATTTTGATCAACTATCACACAGTTCAATTAATGATGGAGTCAACACGTGAGATTTCCATTACTGACGAACACCACACGCACACCGATGGATCAGATCAATTACGATTCTTTTCAGTTCGGTGATCGAGACAATTACGACGGCTTTAACACTCGGCGTATTTGTATTATCTTCGTGTGGTCGTATTAATGTTTCCTACTCAAGGCTAATCAGGTATTGCAGTCTTCAGATACTATGTCCATTCTTCGTTGTAACTGTTCACTTTGATGAAGGTTGAGTCCAACAATAATATCTCCAATAATTAGAGCTCATTAACACGACGTACACTATCAGAATATCACTTCAGTTCGTTCTCAAGTCAGAATAACTGAGAACAAAGTCCGCGCGTCTCTATCACACAATATTACTTCTTTTTTTTTAAAGAAACAATCTCGTAGCGTTCCGTTTGTAGTACTATAACAAACGGTGCTCTCTTTCAACTTGATAGCAAGCAAGCTAGCAAGCGAATCTTTTTCCATGATCGAGCATTGTAGACGCACTGAATTTCCTTTTCGCCGCGTTTGCAACTCTCTTTCACAATAAATGTTATCTCTGACCGACATATTAATTTAGACTTAACTTTCGTCGTACTGATTTGCAGTTACTACTTAGTTGATAGCTAATTAAAAATAACCTTTCTTTCTTTCTAGCTTTATATCATGACATACCCAGTAATTATTGAAACTCGTGTTCATCAAAACTTTAAAGTGTTATATTATTGTCAAAGTTGTCGTACCTGCCAGGATAACACTGTTCCCTACTTTAAGTTATCATGACATTCTTATTTGGGTTTTCAGGTTTCTTGGGGTGTTACACAAAACAGGGGTATCTTTTCGATTCAGTATGTGTAGAAATCACGTGGTTTTGAGGCGAAGAAGTCGCCGAACCATGTTCGGAGCGCATTTTCATTCGGAAAGGAATTTCCTTCAGAGTTGTTCGACAGAGAGATGAAAAGGTCAAAATCTGAGGGCGCAAGACGAGATTAATAAGGTGAGTGCGGAATGGCTTCCCAATCCGACTGCTGTATAGCGTTTTTTGTCAGTCTAGCATAATGCGGGCGGACTTTATCGTGGAGTAGCGTCACTTCACACAATCTTCCTGGTTCTTGTTCTTGGAATGTGTCCGCAAGATGTCCTAGTTGTTGACAATAAATGTCAGCAGGGTTGGTTACACCTCGGGGAAGGAATTCGCAGTACACCACACTGTCGCCGTTCCATTAGATGCATAACATTATCTTTTGTGGATGCTCACAGGGCTTTGTATGAGGAGCTGCTGCTTTGTTTCGGCTCAACCATTTCTTTCTTTTCCGTATGTTACCAGAAAGCCACCATTCCTCTTCCTCAGTAACGATAAAGGATGGGTATGGTCGTAGTTGTTCATGAGCCAACTGCTGATACACAAGGAGAGAAGGACATATGGCCACCGGCTTATTTTTGTGATTTTCGCTTAGAGCATGCGGTTCTCATACACACGATTTTTGAAGCTTGCCTATTGCATGCAAATGTTCCTCAAATTTGCCAGTTCACGAGTACACTGACATGGATCGTTACGTTTGGACTGTATTGGATTAATGTGTTTAAACGCTCTTCATCAAACTCTGTAAGTCTTCCTGACCGCAGAGTGTCACTAATATCAAAACGATCTTCCTTAAGAAGAGAAAAAAAATTCCCTCCGTGCTCTGTCCAGTGGCATTGTCAACATGCACCGTGCAAATGATACTGGCTGCTTCCGCTGCAGCCACCCGTCAACTGAACTCAAACAGAAGAAAATGTCGGAAATGTTACGATTCTCCACTTGGCACTTCATTTTCTAGCGTTCACAGCTCCACTCACTATCTCCAAATGACAAAATGACAAAATGACAATCAACAAACTCAAATAGCAATAGTGAATTACGATACGAATAAAAATGACAATCGCCAAATAAAACCTATATCAATCAGAAGACTACTACGCACAAAATGCCATGAACTTATGCACCAGTCTAATAGACAACGAGGCGATTTTTTGCGTTGCTACGTATAAATATGATAGAACCTATAAGAACAATCTACACTGATGAACCATCATTGCCCATCGCGAGAAAGAATGGTGCCTGGTGTGGGCGCGATTACGTGACGCGTTGATGAAAGTATGTAAGGTGAGCAGAGACGAAACATTCTAATGACGATACGGGTACTAACTAGGGAAATCCACCGACATAGCCGAAGTTGAAAAAAGGCAGAATTTTGCAGCTCAGCGCCTGCGAACGAGCATCTCACAAACGGCAAAGATGATCAGCTGTGTGCACGCTACTGCCGCAAGCATGCATGAAAAGTGGTTAACGACGGTGAAAAAGCGAGTAGGGGACAAAGCGTTGGAAAACGATGCCTCGTTACAGATCGTGGAAGTCAGAGGCTTGTCTTCGCTGTAAAGCAGGATAAAATGGCGATCTGTGACAGATCTGATGACGAAGTGCAATGATGGTCCAGGTGCAAGAGTTTTGGAGCACACCGTGCAACTCACATCGTCCAACGTGGTGTTGTGCAGCAGACGACCACTAGGTAGGTATCACCATATTGACCCAACGACATTATGAGTTACGACTGCACTGGGCTTGGGATCGTCAAGCATGGACCGTGGACCAATGGAAACGAGTCGCCTGGTCGTATGAATCATGTTCCTCATTACACCAGGTCGACGGTCGTGTTTACATACACTGTCCATCAGACGAATGGCTGCTTGAAACATGCACCAAGCCACAGACGCAGGCCCAGTGTATCCAGTAGATTTCGTTTTGTGATGTCCATCTATGACTGTAAAAGTGATACATGTAGGTAGCAAATGCTAAATATCTCACTAAAATTTCTTTCTTTTCTGTTTTAGTCATCAGTCTTCTGACTGGTGTGATGCGGCCAAAACGAATTCCTCTGCTGCGCCAACCTTTTCATTTCACAGTAGCACTGGCAATCTATGTCAGTAGTGGAAGAAAAAGAGTACATAATGGCGCACTGCGGGTTGCTTACATCAGGGGCATGTATACATTCAGGGGCAAATCTATTGTACTCTTTTGATTGACAGATCCGTAACCTATTTTCTGCAAACAGAATCATGACCCCTTTCGGGATAATCTATCCCTTTGATTGACAGGTCCTTAACCTGTTGTTCGGTTAAGTGGTTTTTCAAGAAATTCTGACCCTTCCCCTCCCCCTCCTTCACCCCACCTCTTCCACCACCACTCTGGGAATGTACGTCTCCAGTACAACAACAAATGGCTCTGAGTACAATGGGACTCAACATCAGTGGTCATCAGTCCCCTAGAACTTAGAACTACTTAAACCTAACTAACCTAAGGACATCACACACATCCATGCCCGAGCCAGGATTCGAAACTGCGACCGTAGCGGTCGCGCGGTTCCACACTGAAGCGCCTAGAACCGCTCGGCCACGTCGGCCGGCGGTACAAGAACACTTTTGATATCAATTTAATTGACTAATTAATTAAACCGGTCAATTAATTAACCCTCCTCCTCCCCTCCCCCACCTGTAAATTGAGAGAAAAAGACTCACTTGATTGACTATTTGGTGGGAAAACGATTGCAGTTTATAGAATACTGTTTAAACAGATTAGACAAACTGTGGAATATTGGTTATTTAAACAATTTACGGGATACAACGTGGTGTATGGAATATTTAAACAGTTGTGGCGCTTTTTCACGCCGATCGCATAAGGAATCACGCTATTACACCATCACAGATCGCTTAAACATATCTGAAAAACTTTCTCACATCTCGCCACCCGCGCGGGTTGCCCGGAGTCAGGGTGTACAGGAGGTAATGGTCTCTCCACACTGCTGCCGGCTGTCTGCTCCCATCTCAAGTGACCACAAACTGTTTCAGCATGCGTGAACCATCGTGTCAGACACCAGCGGACGTGAGGCACGCCTTCCTCCCAAAGCAAATACCAAACTGGGATTCGATCGTGAAATACTGCTGAAGTTAATAAATAATTAACTTCCGATCACATGATCGTGATGTAGGGAATATAAGGCGGACACAGTAGCTATTTCACACACACACACACACACACACACACACAAATTGACGATGTCACAAAACCAGTAGCAAGATGACTCGAAATACACTTTAAAAAAGATCACAGCAGACAAAGAAAGAAAGACAGAGAGAGAGGGAGGGAGGGAGAGCTGCAGCTTTTTTTACAGATACACAGGAACTAGCATGGGATATTTCATTCTACCATTGACTCTGAACTGCCCCACCCTTCCTGGAGCACCTTACTGTGGTACACCTAAGGAACTTCTTGAGGAGTTATTTCATCTGGTGTGGAATATCACATCTTGAAGATGTTATATATGTTGCTTCGGAAGATACGCTGGAGGAAACATTAATTAAATCGTTAATATAAGCATTTAAAAAATTTGCTTCACACAGTTTAAAATTACTCGAAATAAAAAACGGTACACGGTAGTCTGTGTGCATAAACAACAGTGATATGTTTTTGATGAGATATGTCATTAAATAATCTAAACTTCTTATCATTTGACGTCACGATTGGAAGCGGTGATGTATAAAATGATAGTTGAAATTTCTAATTTCGACATGACTTTATACCGTCAGGGTTCCTAAATTGGTTCTCTCTCTCTCTATACCAGACAGAAGAAGGAGAGAGGAAAGGGTCTACCACGCGATGGGATCGTAATACAACAACAACAAATACCTCTGCAAGACAGAGTGCACTGCGAGGTATTAGGAAGTACTAAATATGACACACTTAAACCGTGATCCAATCCGTAGTAATACGTTGCCGATGCTACATGTCAGAGATCGCTATCAATCGCGATTGGTTTTGTCAAGCGCTGTAGAATTCCTAAACTGGTTCTCTTCATTGTATCGTGAAGGAGGAAGGCCCACTGCATGACAGGATAGAGACAACATCAAATTCCATTACACAACAGAGTCCGCTGTGATTTATTGAATAGCGTTAAACACGACACACTTTTTTTAAATTGCGCCAACGTTTCGGCCAGCGTTGCAGCTAGCCTTCATCAGGGCCTTACGTTAACTGCTAAATGAACACACTTGGATTCCTTAAATAGCTGCACGAGAAAACCGTGTCGTTACTTGATTGGCTGTACTAGGAGGAGGAGGAGGGGTGAAAGGTATGCTTTATTGGTGTTTCCTTTATTATCTGTTATTGGCTGAAATAGCTGTTTTCTATTGGTCTTTATATTAATCCACCCCATTGGAGGAGACGGACGAATAGCGAACAGGTGATGGCTGTGACGTCACACTGTTTCCATGCTGTCCAGAAGCCGGCTGCGGCGTGCCATTGCTTTGTGTGCTCGCGACCACTACTGTGGCTCTCCGCGTGTCCGCATGGGCCGCCACGGCACTGCCGCCGCTCCGTAGCCCTGCTATTGCAGGCAGCCAAGACCTCGGAAGCTTGTACCCGTCCTCTCTATTCATGTTGGCGGGTCTTTTGGCTATTTCTATCGCCTCTCTAATCTTTCTTTTGAAAGTGAGAGGCTGTTTCGCCAGGACGCGGGCTTCTTGAAAAAATATTGGTTTTCCGCACTCGTCCCGGTGTTCCGCCACTGCTGACTTAGTGTGTTGTTTCAGGCGGATATATCTTTCATGTTCCGAGAGCCTAGTGCTGATCGGACGTCCCGTCTCACCTATGTAAACTAATCCACACGCACAACCAATTTCATACACGCCAGCTGTGTGTAGTTTGTCAACTGCATCCTTGGTAGAACCGAGTATGTCTGATATTTTGTTTCTGCTTCGGAAAATTGGTTTGATGTCGGCTTTTCGTAGAATTTTGCCAATACGTTCGGTGACCCCTTGTACATATGGTAACACAGCAATGCTCTGTGCCTCCTTCTCCTCTTCCCTATTAGTCTTCTCCCTTGTCGACATGGTGCTGTCTATCATCTGCTTCCCATAGCCATTAGTTCCGAAGATGGACCTGAGGTGTTCAAGTTCTGTCTTCAGATGTTCTTCGTCGCTTATCCTGTACGCTCTCTTCGTTAGCGTGTGCAGGGCGGACTTCTTCTGCGTGGGGTGATGGTGGGAGGAGGCGTGAAGGTACCTGTCCGTATTGGTTGGTTTCCTGTACACTTTGTGGCCAAGTTTACCATCAGGTTTTCGATAAACTTCCACGTCGAGAAAAGGCAGCACCCCATTCTTCTCTGTTTCCATTGTAAACTGGATTTTTCTATGCTGTTGGTTAAGGTGCTTGTGGAAGTTCTGTAACTCCTCTTCTCCGTGGGGCCAGATGACGAAAGTATCATCGACATAGCGAAGCCAACAATTTGGACGTAATGGTGCGGACTGGAGGGCTGTTTCCTCAAATGCCTCCATGAAAATTTCTGCTGCGATAGGCGATAGGGGTGAGCCCATAGCTACACCGTCAGTTTGTTCATAAAATTGACCTCTCCACCTGAAATAGGTGGTCGTCAGACAGTGGCGCACAAGCTCACATACATCAGGTGCCACGCGTTCTTCTAGGATGTTCACAGTATCTGACACTGGGACATTCGTGAATAGGGATTTGACGTCGAAGCTAACCATCAGATCTTGGTCCGTAACACGCATTTCCTTTAGGAGAGACACGAAGTGAGTGGAATCCTTAACGTAGGACTCGGTTTGATGCACTAGGTGTCGGAGCCTAGGTGCCAGTTCTTTCGCTAGGTAGTAGGTCGGCGAATTTATACTGTTTACTATGGGCCTTAAGGGGAAGTCGGTTTTGTGTACCTTCGGTACACCATATATCCTTGGTGCCTGTGTCACTTGCGGGATGAATCTTCTGGCCTTGTCGAAATTGATTCTAGAGTGCTTGAGCAGTGCCTGCGTCGTTTTGATTACCTTGGCCGTCGGATCTCCCTGAAGTTTCTTGTAGATAGGTTCTGCGAGAATATCTTCCATTCGTTTGTTGTAATCAGTCGTGTCCAAGACTACAGTGGCGTTGCCCTTATCTGCCTGTACCACTACTAAGTGGGGGTTGTCCCTGAGTTCCTTAATGGCATGATATTCCTCAGCGTTGATGTTTTGCTTCGGTGGCTTTGCTTTATTCAGAACTCTGACCGTTTCCTGCCGGATCTTCTCCGCCTCGGCCTGTGGCAGATGACGTACCGAAGCCTCTACGGATTCTATAATATCTTCTTTTGGAACTCGCTTAGGTGCGACTGCGAAATTCATCCCCTTGGCGACGGACAGTGGTCAACCTCTCCAGTCACACCTTGAGCGAAGCAACCACAGCAATCCTGGCCAAGGGGATGAATTTCGCAGTCGCACCTAAGCGAGTTCCAAAAGAAGATATTATAGAATCCGTAGAGGCTTCGGTACGTCATCTGCCACAGGCCGAGGCGGAGAAGATCCGGCAGGAAACGGTCAGAGTTCTGAATAAAGCAAAGCCACCGAAGCAAAACATCAACGCTGAGGAATATCATGCCATTAAGGAACGCAGGGACAACCCCCACTTAGTAGTGGTACAGGCAGATAAGGGCAACGCCACTGTAGTCTTGGACACGACTGATTACAACAAACGAATGGAAGATATTCTCGCAGAACCTATCTACAAGAAACTTCAGGGAGATCCGACGGCCAAGGTAATCAAAACGACGCAGGCACTGCTCAAGCACTCTAGAATCAATTTCGACAAGGCCAGAAGATTCATCCCGCAAGTGACACAGGCACCAAGGATATATGGTGTACCGAAGGTACACAAAACCGACTTCCCCTTAAGGCCCATAGTAAACAGTATAAATTCGCCGACCTACTACCTAGCGAAAGAACTGGCACCTAGGCTCCGACACCTAGTGCATCAAACCGAGTCCTACGTTAAGGATTCCACTCACTTCGTGTCTCTCCTAAAGGAAATGCGTGTTACGGACCAAGATCTGATGGTTAGCTTCGACGTCAAATCCCTATTCACGAATGTCCCAGTGTCAGATACTGTGAACATCCTAGAAGAACGCGTGGCACCTGATGTATGTGAGCTTGTGCGCCACTGTCTGACGACCACCTATTTCAGGTGGAGAGGTCAATTTTATGAACAAACTGACGGTGTAGCTATGGGCTCACCCCTATCGCCTATCGCAGCAGAAATTTTCATGGAGGCATTTGAGGAAACAGCCCTCCAGTCCGCACCATTACGTCCAAATTGTTGGCTTCGCTATGTCGATGATACTTTCGTCATCTGGCCCCACGGAGAAGAGGAGTTACAGAACTTCCACAAGCACCTTAACCAACAGCATAGAAAAATCCAGTCTACAATGGAAACAGAGAAGAATGGGGTGCTGCCTTTTCTCGACGTGGAAGTTTATCGAAAACCTGATGGTAAACTTGGCCACAAAGTGTACAGGAAACCAACCAATACGGACAGGTACCTTCACGCCTCCTCCCACCATCACCCCACGCAGAAGAAGTCCGCCCTGCACACGCTAACGAAGAGAGCGTACAGGATAAGCGACGAAGAACATCTGAAGACAGAACTTGAACACCTCAGGTCCATCTTCGGAACTAATGGCTATGGGAAGCAGATGATAGACAGCACCATGTCGACAAGGGAGAAGACTAATAGGGAAGAGGAGAAGGAGGCACAGAGCATTGCTGTGTTACCATATGTACAAGGGGTCACCGAACGTATTGGCAAAATTCTACGAAAAGCCGACATCAAACCAATTTTCCGAAGCAGAAACAAAATATCAGACATACTCGGTTCTACCAAGGATGCAGTTGACAAACTACACACAGCTGGCGTGTATGAAATTGGTTGTGCGTGTGGATTAGTTTACATAGGTGAGACGGGACGTCCGATCAGCACTAGGCTCTCGGAACATGAAAGATATATCCGCCTGAAACAACACACTAAGTCAGCAGTGGCGGAACACCGGGACGAGTGCGGAAAACCAATATTTTTTCAAGAAGCCCGCGTCCTGGCGAAACAGCCTCTCACTTTCAAAAGAAAGATTAGAGAGGCGATAGAAATAGCCAAAAGACCCGCCAACATGAATAGAGAGGACGGGTACAAGCTTCCGAGGTCTTGGCTGCCTGCAATAGCAGGGCTACGGAGCGGCGGCAGTGCCGTGGCGGCCCATGCGGACACGCGGAGAGCCACAGTAGTGGTCGCGAGCACACAAAGCAATGGCACGCCGCAGCCGGCTTCTGGACAGCATGGAAACAGTGTGACGTCACAGCCATCACCTGTTCGCTATTCGTCCGTCTCCTCCAATGGGGTGGATTAATATAAAGACCAATAGAAAACAGCTATTTCAGCCAATAACAGATAATAAAGGAAACACCAATAAAGCATACCTTTCACCCCTCCTCCTCCTCCTAGTACAGCCAATCAAGTAACGACACGGTTTTCTCGTGCAGCTATTTAAGGAATCCAAGTGTGTTCATTTAGCAGTTAACGTAAGGCCCTGATGAAGGCTAGCTGCAACGCTGGCCGAAACGTTGGCGCAATTTAAAATTATGACGATGCGGTCTGATACCCTGAAGAATTTTATTGAAGAAGACAACGGCCGCGGAAGCCTACGCTTACACGACACACTTAAACCACGATCCAGTCTGTAGCAGTAAATGCCATGGGTAGATGGCATAGAATGTTGAAACATTCACACATCCCACATGCTCATGTCCCGAGATCCACACATAGGGCGCTAACCACCTCATACACTGCCGTCGGTAACGCCCAGAGGTCGGTGAAAATTACAGCCGTCATCGCAGTTGCAGTCGTGGACGCACGTGAATGCCAGAGTGCACCACCCGCGGCCATGGAGGGCGTCCAGGGATGATTGGAGTCTTAGGAATTCGAACGTTATCAATACATCCAGCGCAGTCTCTCTCGCAAACAACACACACGTCAAGTTCTGTCGAGTTCACCCAGCACATTGATCATTTCACCAGCCCACCCTGCCGTGGGCAAGATCAGACAATTTGGTACATTCTTTGTACCAAAACAACCATCACAGGCTGAGCTAAGCCGTTACTTCGATTGCCGACCCCTAGTGATCGCCCTTGCAGCCCGCTCCAGTGCACTGCGAAACAAGCAGCTACAACTTGGAAGTATACAGCATTCTAACCAATTCCACCCCGACATACCCCGAAGTTTATAAAATCCACTTTACCCGATCCGAGACAGCGATATTGTTGACCATGAAACTCGAATTTCTCATGCGATATGTAGATTTCTCTCTTTTACTCAATCATTTTCGAAGACGGAAGAAATGAGAGCATACATGGTTTTTCACATCGCTGAAATATCGTTACCTGATGTGAAATCCTGTAACAGTATAGCATAATCTACATTTCCTCTAAGTATTTTATCATCAGGTAGGAAAAAAATATTTTCTTATCCGTTACGTCATGCATGACAGGACTAAAATATTAAACTAATTTTTGGCTCATGATGGAGCGCTAAGATCTACCTCTGTCACAAGACGTCCGCTCATTTTCAAACTCTTTCGAGGAACAGTATTAAGAGCCGACATTTGAAGCTGACCGCAGAAGGATTTTACCACTGGCAACATACATTTCGCGTAAGGACCGCGCTGTTAAAAACACGATACAACGACTATATTATCGTCACCGAGCATAGTCTTAGTTCTACAGGCACTCTCAAGACTCGCTGATAGCTTTACACTTTCTGGTAAAAATGCGGTCTGCGATTTGGAGTCAAGTCTACCCATTCAACCACATACTTCCGTTGCATCCTATGGGGACGTCTTTTAATGATTACAGTCACTGGTGAATCACATTCATGTTATTCTCACCTAACGAACGAGTCACCTTTTTGGAAACTATCTGCTAAGGATCCCATACAGAAAAAACTCAAGCGCGGTATTTCAGACAGTCCCTCAGCATCTTGTAACTACTCTTCAGTCTCTGCCCTGCCGTACCTGCTGCTTCGTCCATGTGATCGGTCCAATTTGAGTCGGAACTGAACGGAAGTCAGAGAGCGCTGTATCTAAGATCTTCTCCATCTCGTGGAGAAATAGGTTGGGCTGAGTTAATGCAACAGGACCGCTTTTTATGTCCACGCGGTGGAAATGGGGACATTTTGTCGTAGCTCTGCCAATCATGTACAACGTGAAGGTCAGCGCCAAATGAAGCTTTCACCTGCAACACTTCGTATTAGTAGAAAAAGACAATACGGGAACTGAAAGAAGGACGAGGATTTTGCTACTGCATTGTGGTACTTCTCTAAACTACATACAGGTACTACAGTGCGAAGGAGATCTGCCTCTCGTTGGGTGCATTCATGTCAGTCGGCCAAACACTCTCTCTGTTCTCATTATCTTGTGCTATCCAACTGAGAAGTACTACGAAGTATTAAAACTCTGCTAACTCATCCGGTAGAGAACTCGATAAGATATTACAATGACCCTCTCTTCAAATATATTGAAAACAAATACAGCCTACATATTGCAATGAACCAATTACTGCATATTTAACAGGATCGTCACACATGCTCGATGGCAGCAGACAGCTGGCAGCAGTGCGGAGAGACCAGTGGTGCTTCAGTATCCCCGACACACCCTGACTATGGGGAGCCTGCGCGGGTGGCGAGATGTGAGAAAGTTTTTCAGATATGTTTAAGCGATCTGTGATGGTGTAATTACATGCTTCCTTACGCAATCGGCATGAAAAAGCACAACAATTGTTTAAATATTCCATACACCACCTTGAATCTGTAAATTGCTTAAATAAACAATATTCTACACATTGTCTAAATTGTTTACACAATATTCCATACACTGCATTCGATTTCCTGTAAAATTCTTTAAGTAAATGAATAAACTGTATTCCATACACTGTCTTGTATCCCACAAGTTATTAAAATAAACAATATTCACACTTTCTCTAAATTGTTTAAACATATTCCATACACTGCAATCTGTTTCCCACCAAATGGCCACTCAACTGAGTTTTTTCCCAATAGTTTCCAGGGGGGGGGGGAGGGGGGATCGCTGGATGATTTTCCAGAGGGGGAGAGGTTAATTAATTGATCGATTTAATTAATTAGTCAATCAATTTGATATCAAAAGCGTACCTGTATGAGCGAGGAGAATTCCCAGAGAGGTTGGGCATGAGTATGGCGAAGAGTAGGGGAAGAAGGAGGTGAGGAGTGGACATTTCTTGGGAAATCACTTAACCAAACAAAAGGTTAAGGATCTGTCAATCAATAGGACAGATTATCCCCAGGCAATCATAATTCCATTAGCAGAACCATAGGTTAAGACCTGTCAATCAAAAGAGAACAATAGGTTTGGCTCTGAATGTACACTTGACCCTGATGTAGGCAACCCACAATGTACACTGATGCCAGCTTTGTCCCAATACTTACATCCTCAATTCCTTGCTGGTTGTATTTCACTCTCGGTCTTCGTCTATAGTTTTTATCCATTACAGCTTTCTCTGAGCTGGCTGCTGAGGCTGAGTGGTTCTAGGCGCTTTGGACTGAAACCGAGCAACTGCTATGGTCACAGGTTCGAATCCTGCCTTGGGCATGGATGTGTGTGATGTCCTCAGGTTAGTTAGGTCTGGCATGGATGTGTGTGATTTCCTTAGGTTAGTTAGGTGTGGCATGGCTGTGTGTGATGTCCTTAGGGTGGTTAGGTTTAAGTAGTTCTAAGTTGTAGGGGACTGATGACCTCAGATGTTAAGTCCCATAGTGCTCAGAGCCATTTGAACCATTTTTGAGCTCTCTCTAGTACAAATGAAGTTATTCCCCGATGTCTTAACAGATGTCCTATCGTCCTGTCCCTCCTTCTTCTCCCTGTTTCCAATATATTTCTTTCCTCGTTGATTCTGAAGAGAACCTCCTCATTTCGTACCTTACCAGTCCACCTAATTTTCAATATTCTTCTGTAGCACTACTTCTCAAATGCTTAGGTTCTCTTCTTTTCCTGTTTTCCCACAGTCCATATTCCACTACCGTGTTGCAAATGTACATTCTTCAGAAATTTCTTCCTCAAATTAAGGCCCATGTTTGACACTAGCGGAATTTTCTTGCTTCATCACTCACTTTGAATCAGATAAGGAAACTAACAGACAGTACAACACAACAGTAGCAGCACAATGCATACTACAGTGCTGTATAAAAACGTAAATGTCGTGTGACTAGGGTCTCCCATAGGGTAGACCATTCGCCAGATGCAAGTATATCGATTTGACGCCACTTCCGCGACTTGCGCGTCGATGGGGATGAAATGATGATGATTAGGACAACATAACACCCAGTCCCTGAGCGGAGAAAATCTCCGACCCAGCCAGGAATCGAACCTTCGAACCTGGGCCCTTAGAATTGACCGTGCTGACCACTCAGCTACCGACACACACACACACACTCATAGTGCTCCATATAATATCATTATTATTATTAAATGCTCCATATAATATCATTATTATTATTACTACTATTATTATTATTATTAATATTGCCAACGGCCTTTCTGCAGTGATAACAACAGTTCGTGGCAGATTACCAAAGTTATTATCTTCGGGCTTGGCTACCACTTGGATGGATAATCGTC
Organism: Schistocerca americana; assembly: GCF_021461395.2. Classification (NCBI taxonomy): domain Eukaryota; kingdom Metazoa; phylum Arthropoda; class Insecta; order Orthoptera; family Acrididae; genus Schistocerca; species Schistocerca americana. Next base: position 757,552,257 of record NC_060119.1, on the reverse strand, counting down.
CGGGTCTGCCGAGCATTGTTGGCAAGCTGGGTGCCTTCATCCTTCGTGGGGCCATTTGGTCAGCAGGTGAAACAATGGTGCATCAGTTCATGGCAGGAATGAAACAGCAATGAAAGCAGTGAGTGGGTGGAATCCTTTGATCCTGCACTGAGAGAGGTGAAGCAGATTCTTCGTTCCCGAAAAACTGCGCTTATTATTTTCTAGAATTCAAAACTGACTCTCCTTTGCAAGGGAAAAACAAGTATTTTGGACAAACTGAATGAAAAAAAATCACATGAGGCTTTGGAACACAAAACTTGCCTCGTCAAGTCACATACGTACATCAACAACTGCAATTTACAAAAAAAGAAAGAAAGAAAAAGAAACAAGCAATTTGGTAGTAAATGTTTTTTTACTATAATTAGAAGGTTATGCTGTACTTTTAGGACCTATTAGTTTCTTACTTTGGGGACGTAATTTATTCAGTGCTTGAAATTCAAAATGGAATATGCTGAAAAACAAGAGCATTTTAACGATGCAAAACACAGTGTTTCACTGCCAGGACTTGACTCTTTAATCGTGTTCTCGTATTTAACTCATACATTAATGAGCAAAAACATTATCATCATCTGTTTAATAGAGTGCTGGTCTATCTTTGGGACGCAATACAGGAGCGATTCTGCATAGCATGGCTTCAACAAACTTTTGGTATGCTTCTGGAGGTACGTGGCATCAGATTGTCTACCCAGACGTCACGTAGTTCTGTAAATTACGAATCGGCAGGTTTGTGAACCCAGAGCTGAAACCCCCTAGCGTCGCCTGACGTATTCCATCGGGTTCAGACCAGACTTTGATACAAGTCCACTATGGTGCTCCTGAAACCACTGCACCAAGATTCTGACCTTGTTCTTTTAATTTGCAATTAGGGGAAGTCCATATGTGACTGGACGAGAGAAGTTTTGTGTCCCAAAGCCCCACTCGATTTTTTCATTCAATTTGTCCAGAATACTTGTTATTCCCTTTGCAGAGGAGAATCAACATTGAATTCCAAAAAATAATTACTACAATCTTTCGGGAAAGTAGAATCTGCTTCACATCTTTCGGTGCAGAACCATCGGATTCCCCCCACTTACTGCTTTCATTGCTGTTTCATTCCTGCCCTGAATTGTTGCACCAACGTTTCACCCACTGTAATAAACATGTGCACCTTTTCCTTAATTCTGTATAAAATGGTCGAAATATTTAAAAAAATTACTTTCGCGTTTGCTTTTGGTGAATAAATGCTGTTCGCATCTTAGAAAATGATTTATCATCATTAATCATTCGTGTTACCTTTCTTCTGATACACTTATTGCATATATCGTTTATTGTCGACATTTCCATACTACCAAGGATAGAAGTATGAAACCGTTTGCAATAATTACACGTCTGTTGTTTGAAACTGACAAACAATATTTTATTCAAAATAATCTCCAATGTTATTTATACATTTCTCCCACCTCTCCGGGAGGCTATGAATGCCGCGCCAAAAGAACTTCTTTTGAAGCGAATCAGTCAGCGAGCCATTTTCTTACATTTTCATATGAAATGAACCGTTTTTCAGCGACAGCTTGTTCCAGTGATTCAAATAGATGATAATCGGACGGAGCCAAGTCTGAAGAAGAAGCCGCATGCCCTATAATTTCTCAACTGAACGCCTCGATCGATTCCCTGACCGGTTTTGCTGTGTGTGATGGGGCGTTATCGTGGAGCAATATGACTTTGTATTCCCTTTTTCCATATTCCGGTCATTTTTCACGTAATGCTCGATTTAAATAGATCATTTGCTGTTGGTAGTGAACATTGTTAACGGTTTCACCAGGTTTTAGCAGCTCATAATTGATGACACCCTTCTGACCCCACCAAACACAGAGCATTTTCTTCTTTCCAAAGCGATTTGGTCTTTCAGTGGATGTCGATGGTTTGCTTGGATTCATCCATGATTTACGACGCTTAGTATATTCAAAATATATCCATTTTTCATCACCTGTCACTATTCGATGGAGAAATGACTTTCTTTTGTATTTGGCGAGCAGCATTTCACAAGTAGTCTTTCGATTTGCTTGCTGTTTTTAATTCAGTTCATGCGGACCCATTTTCCCACTTTCTGCACCTTTTCCATAGCTTTCAACCGAAGGAGAACAGCTTTTGCGTCACATTCAATTGTTCCGCGAGTTCCTGTTGAGTCTGAATATCATCTTCTTCCAATAAGGCGTGCAATTCGTTTTCTTCGGACTTTTTCGGTGATTTCCAGCGCTAGTCGTTTCTCACGCAAAAATCACTACTTTTGAATTTTTTGAACCACTCGAAACACTATGTTTTCCCAAGAGCATGTTCACCGAAAGCTTCGACAAGCATTCGATGCGATTCTGTAGCTGTTTTCTTCAAATGATAACAGAAAACCAGTGCTGTCCGCAAATTGTAGTTTATAGGCACAAAACTTAACATGTTTACGGGCTTGAAAGAGATACCGATGTATGGAACTTGAGTTACTGTGGGTTGACATTCGTCATCAACCGTTACAGGAAGCAGGTGGCGCTGCAGACGCGGTCTCACGGGCCTTATACTGACGTCTGGCACCATCTAGAGGGAAATTCCGGTTTCATACTTCTACACCTCGTATATTATGCATTTTCTCTATGTTTCCAGTTCTGTAGCATCCTTCACTTGGTTCGTCGTAAAACAAGGAATTCAGCCATCCATTTCTTAACTTTAAAAATAAAGAATTACGCTGCTCATAGACTTTCATCAGCATTGGCTGAAATGTCTGTCCCAATATGACTCTCTGAGTCAAAGAATTTTATGACTGCACAGTATTCAAGCTTATGCCGTCGAATATAAAACACACACCAATGCTACTTTAAAAGACCTTATGAATAATGTTTTCCTACAAATCAAGTTTCCAAATGACACGCAATGTTGAGCACGAAACAAATTCATTGATAAACGTGGCATCTGTGTCCTAGGGTGAGAAGTATTCAACTTTCCTGCATGTGGGTTGAGTGTCTCTTCGTCGTCGTCATCGCCGCCGCCGTTGTCGTTGTTGTTGTACTCCACTAATCAGTCCGAAGCTAAGCCCTCCACACAAGTCATGCCTACGATACTACTGCATCCTAAATTCATTTAAAAGTGTTAACTGTATTCACCCGTTAGTCTCATTCTACAAACTTAACCACCTCCTGCCACACTGCTCTCCGTTGCCAAATTAGCTATTCCTAGATATCTCAGGATGTGTCCTATCAACCAATCCCCTCTTTTAGTCAAGTTGTCTCGTTAACGTTTTTGGCTAAATCCGATTCAGCCACTCTTTATTAGTAAACTGATCTACCCAGATTCTATTCCTTTCTTGCTAGTTTGTACTTGCCTATGATGCTACGGGTGTCAGTCAGGCTACACTAGGTGGTTTTGCCAAAGTTCGTGCCTTCTACGGGACTCGCTAAGATCGACAGAAGAACTGTTCCCATCCAGTTTTGCAATGTAGACTGAGGAAGGACATTATATGTCATCTTTCTTGGTCATTTCGTGATTGCTGCAAATAATTACCAGAGAATCGAAAACCCATGTGTGAGCAGATGTCATCTTCCTTACCTTACAGCCGGACGATGTGTATCCGCAGATTTTGTTGTTATGTCCACACACTTTAATGGCTGAATTTGAGTCCAATGTTCTGCTTACTGTTCCGTCTCCAGTCGTTACGAACGCGACTGTTTGCTACGGTATGATGCTCTTTGGTCTGTGGTACGCTCAAATAACAGCAGCGTAGAAACGTGCAGGGTGATTTTGGCCCTACGGTCAATGGAAGACAAGCTGAAGACATAATGCAGCATAGATTAGTGAATATAAAAAGCAACATGGTATATGTTTTAAAACATACAACACGAACATAATAACCATTAAGGAAACACTCCAGCGGCACGATACAATGAACGAAGAAGCAGCTTCAAAATGGCCGTAAACTAATGAACTATGAATGTAACGACGAAAGTATACAAGGACTGACAGGTTGTGCCCTCACTATTACTATGTTGATAGCTTGACGCGGTGAGCTATATATTTGTCATCGCGATGGTTTTAGAGATGAAAATTTAAAACTGTCAAACATGAACATCAATGATAAAACTGAGCATTATGTATGATAAGTAGACGTTTCTACCCTTTTTCCATTAATGTAGTTTAAGTGTAAACAGAACTTACAGTTTATACTCTCTCTCTCTCTCTCTCTCTCTCTCTCTCTCTCTCTCTCTCTGCCATTGTAGTTCTGTGTCCCTTGTAAAGTTTTATCGTTCCGGACCTGTTTCCAAGTTACACGCAATTTGGATTTCACGTTTAGGATTTACCAGTATATCTCATGACGGTTCAGCGAATAGGTGGTTGTTCTTCGGAAAGCTAGCTTCTGACTGGAAAAGTGACAGAAATACTGACGGTGAACTCTTCCTGGTATCCGAAGAAACCGAGAGGCTGAAAAACAGTATGCTCACAGCCTTTCCTGCAGCACGGAAGGAAGTGAAATTGCACAACATAATTTAGAGCCTAGCACTTACCACCTAGCACTTACCACCCGCTGGCAGCGTTCCGTCCTTTGGAACAAAAGCTTTTATCTCGGCAATTGACCATGCTGTAAACTGTAGAATAGCCTCTCTGCCTGCTCAACATTCAACAAAGCGCCTTTTGCCCCCAACATTTTTATGCAGCTGTACCTGCTCCTTTCCGTCCTGCAGTTCTGTGAAAGCTGCAGGGCCCACAGTCCTTGTGGCTAATTTGACCAAGCCTCACTACAAGTCACCTGTCTCATGTTTACAGCTTTCTTTGCTTTCAAAGCTCGGCCATAAAGCAAACTGATGTACCCAGTACCATGTTAAATTACAGAAATTTAATAAGAGGAAGTAAAATCAGCTCATACAATCACTGTGATCTCATTAATTCAATTCACCTCCAGTTCCATAATTAAAGTTGAAAAAGTGAAAGGAGATGAGGCAAAGGGCTTGTGGCTTCTCAAGCCTTCCTCGAATACAGGTTCTCTAAAATCACTCAACAGGGTTTGGCGACACAAGTTTGCCATTTTTCGGAACATTTCCTTTTAACTACCCCGAATATCAGTGTTATATATGCTACACTAATCTTCAAGCAGGCCATCCGCACGTCTCCATACTCGCTCCGTTCTGTTGTCTTGTCCGCATGATAAGAAGTTCAAACTCTGGAAAACTGCCCTTCTTTGGGTGATCTGTCATATCTGAAGATTATATGAATGGGATAGTATTTCTGTTTCATATGACCTATCTACACTGCCACACAGGAATTTTTATTATGGTATCTAAATGTTAGGGAAGAGTTTTTGGTGTGTTCTCAGGCCGGGTGACCAAAACCAAAAGAGAGGAATTACACACAACGCACATTAGACTGGTACATACCAGTAACACCTAAGTATTAGAAGGAATATATAGAGAAGCTGTACAAAGGAAACGAACCTGAAGACAGTACTATATAAAGAAAAGAGGAATTAGATGCAGAGAACTGGAGGACATGATACTGTGAGAAGTACTGAAAGACCTAAGTGGAAACAGGGCCCTTGGAGTAGACGACATTCTCTTAGAATTACTGAGATCCTTCGGAGAGCCAGCCGTGATACAACTATTTTACCTGTTGTGGAAGATATATGGGATAGGCGAAATGTCCACAGACTTCAGGAAAAATGTGAAAACTGGAATGTCAAAGAAGGCAGATACAGACAGGTGTGAATATTACCGACACATCAGTTCAATAGGTCATGCTTGCAAAATACAAACGCGAATTATTTACAGAAGAACGGGAAAACTAGTAGTAGCCGATCATGAAGACATGAAACTGATTAGTTCGGGTTCTGGAGAAATGTAGGAACACGCGAGGCAATATTGACACTACGGGTTATCTTAGAAGAGAGATTGAAGACAACAAACATAAGCTTACAACTTTTATTGGAATACGTTCTTAGATATTCTGAAGGTATTGTTGGCATAATTCAGGGACGCAAAGGTTATTTACAACTAGTATAGAAACCAGATTGCAGTTATAGGAGTCGTAGGACATGAAAGGGAAGCCATAAATGAAAAGGGCGTGAGAAGGCTTGTCGAGTATTCCCGATATTATTCAATCCGTACATTGAGCAAGCTGTGAAGGAAAGCACGGAGAAATTTGGGAAGTGAATTAAAGTTCAGAGACAAGAAATACAAAATTAAAACAATGATTTTCGGATGACATCGTAATTTTATCAGAGACGGCTAATACTTTTAAGAGTAATTGAATGGAAAAGATAGTGTCTTGTAAAGAGATTCTAAGGTGAACATGGGCAAAAGTAAAACAACGATAGTGGAATGTAGCCGAATACAATCAGGTGATACTGAGGGAAGTGGATTAGTAAATGAGACACGAAAAGTGGAAGACGAGTTTCGTTATTTGGGCAGCAAAGCAACTGATGACGGCTGAAGCAGGAGAGATACAACACGAAAATCGCTTTTGAAAAAGAGGAATTTGTTGGCATCTAATATAAATTTAAATGTTAGAAAGTCTTTTCTGAAGGTATTTGTCTGGAGTGTAGCTTTGTATGAAAGTGACTAGTGGAACTAATGAGGAGGCACTGAGTCGAACTGAGCAAAAAAGAAATTTATGACACAACTTGACCAAAAAAGCGTGTTGGTTGATGGGACACATCCTGAGTCATGAAGGAATAGTCAGTTTGGTAATAAAGGAAAGTGTGGAGGGTAAAAATCGTAGAGCAAGAGCGAAGGATGAATACAGGAAGCAGGGTCAAGTGGAAATAGGCTGCAGTACTTATCAGGAGATAAAGAAGCTGGCACAGGATTGATGTGTGCGGAGAGCTTCGGGCTGAGTGCCACAACAGCAACATCCACTATCAGCAAGAAATGAGCCCATTGTATTGTATGCTATCTGTTACCGTTCACAAGGCTTTGGAAGTCAAACTCATGTTCTGTTTGCGGCAGAAGAAAAGAAGTAGACGGAAGCGAACAAGGTGGCTGTTGAATGGTCGCTGACAAGCAGCGAGCAAAAAGCGGATGCAACAGACAGGTGTCCAAGCAGCTGACGCGAGAGAACGCTACTTCAGGTGCCTCAGCGCGAATCTGGGCCACCGCAAGGCGCCAGTCTGCTCACGTCTCGCATCACTGCTGCTTCTGGCGAGCGATTTCCTTTTTAAAGTAGTTAATTCTATCCCATCCAGAAACCAGTGGCTTCAAATGTTACTTGTGTGTCACAGACTTGTCTCATACGGGCATCAGAAATTGACTGATGCAGTGGCGCAGCTGTTTTGAAAGTTCCACTTTCCTCAAAAACCATGTACTGGAGGCTCAATGCAGTTGATGTCTGTGGCAAATATCCGACAGTGTGGGTGACTGAACCATCGGTGAAAGAGGAAATACATTATATACAGATTAATTTGACTTATGCTATTTTGTCTAAAACTGACATGGTGAGACCGTCGCTGTGTACAATTAATGTAGGTCAATTCTTAAAAAGAAGAAAGCAGCAACCACCCACTATTAATACTGCCATTTATTTAGGTAAATAGCGCCGTTACCGGTTTCGAACTGGCAAGTTCATCATCAGACGGCGGTTCACATGATTTTCAAGATACATTTTACATTATCGTCCTTTTCCGATTTTTATTGTTCCACTGTGGCGAAGTATTTTTGGTGTGTTGTTGCCGTCACGGAATTTTCGACGGCAACAACACACCAAACATACTTCGCCACAGTGGAATAATAAAAATCGGAAACTGATGATAATGTAAAATGTATCTTGAAAATCGTGTGAACAGCCGTCTGATGATGAACTTGCCAGTTCGAAACCGGTAACGGTGCTACTTACCTAAATAAATAGCAGTGTTAATAGTGGCTGGTTGCTGTTTTCTTCTTTGTAAGAATTAACCTACCTTAATTTGCCTTCACTTTGCATAGAGAGTCTCAACAAACATTCATCTGAAAGGTAAGTGATTGCTGGTACAATAGCAATCTTTAGAATAATATTAGGGTTCTCACTTGCGCCTGTCCTCGGCTACGGCGCCACCAGTACTCTGAAGGAAGAAAGAGTAAGCTAGTGGTTTAACGTCCTGTCGGTGAAGAGATCATTAGAGACGTAGTTAAAGCACGATGTAGGGGGAAGTCAGCCAATTTTTGTCAAAGGTACCATCTCACCGTATGTCTTAGTCGATTTAGGGGAACAGTGAGATACCTGAAGCTGAGCGGCCACAAGCGGAATCTTGAATCACCATCCTTCTGAAAGCGAGTTTAGTGCCTTACCACTGCACCACCTCGCTCGGTCGATATTATGAGTTCGTCGCTGATTTTATGTGTGTAGTTCATTACAGATCTCCAAGGATTGCGACAACACTCTGCCAGTGTCTTACAGTATGGTGGCTTATATCTGCCTTGTGGTGGTTGCTGCGGTGTTCAGTCAAAAGACTCATTGGGTATAACTGTCCTTGCTAGTCTGTCCTGTGCAAACTTCATAAATCTGTGCTTATCTACCGCATCCTACATACATTCGAACCCGCTTACTGTGTTCAAGCCTTGGTCTCCTTCTACAGTTTTTACTCTGGAAAAACATCCAATACCATATTGAAAAGTCTTTGATGCCTCAGGATGTTTCCTGTTAACCGATCACTTCTGTTACTCAAGTTGTGCCATAAAACTCTTCTCCCACATTCGATTCAGTACCTCCACATGTATTATTCGACTAACTGAGAAATCCGGTGTTGCCTGGGTATTTATTTATTCATATCTTCTGTTAGATCATCTCCTCCTCCCTACTCACTCGGTCCTTGTTCCCCCTCCCTCTGTCCATCTCCTTTTGCCCCTATCTCCGTCCATCCCCTCCTCCTCTTTCTCTCTATCTTTTCTTACCCCCTCTCTTCATCCACCTCTCATCTGTCCTTTCTCTATCCATCCCCCCAGCCCTGTCCATCACCTCAACCCCTCCCTCTCTCTGTTCATCTCCGCTACCCCCTCTCTCTGTCCACTTCCTTCACCCCCACTCTTTGCCCATCTCCTCCTGCTCCTCTCTTTATCGATCTTCGTCTGTCAATCTGCTCCTCCTCCCCCCTCTGTCCATCTGCTCCGTCCCCCACTGTCCATCTCTTCCTTTCCACTCTAATTACATCTCCTACTCCCCCTCTCTTTGTCAACATCTTCCTCCCCATCTTTCTGTCCATCTCTTCCTCCTCCCTCTCTGTCTATTCCCTTCTCCCCTTTCACTGTTCATCACCTCGCCTTTGATTTCTGTGTCCATTTTCTCATTTCTCCTCTCTGTGTCCACTCCTCCTCTTCCGTTTCTCGGTCCATCCCCTCCTCCCCTCTGTCTGTTTTGATCCCCTCCTTCCACATCTTTCTGCCTGTCTCTTCCTCCCCCTTTCTCTATCTCCTCCTCTTTCCTTACTCTGGCCATCTCCTCCACACCCCTCTCTCTGTACATTTACCCTTTCCCAGTCTATGTCCATCTCCTGTTGCTCCTGTCTGTGCCTATCTCCTTCATCCCATCACTGTCTGGCCAACTCCTTTCTCTCTCCATGTTACCACACTCACCACAATAGGAAGCTGGTCGTTCCTACCCATAAAGTATTTCTTTCCAGAGTGGACTAACATGCCTGCCAAATTTGAATGAATTCGTTCGAGGGGTTTAGGATGGGCTTTTTACCTGCGACTTCGCTCGCATACGCGCATCTCAAATATATTTCATACACGTTTAACATACTTTACTCATATTAGTACATATATTTCACCTGTATATCTAGAGAATTCCGCCCTGCAGTTTCATTTTCACGCAAAGTAATGATTATGCCGTCGTATCTCCTAAACTTTAAGCTGTCCAATAATATAATTTTGCAGCTTGAGTGAGACATCTGGAGAAAGTGCAGTCAAAGACCCACTATATCGAGAAAGGTCAGGGCTGCACGGGCAACATGTAGTATTGCATTATCTTGCTGAAAGATGTCACGGAGACCTCGAAGATAGGACATAACCACCGTCCGTAAAACGTCAAAAATGTAACGGCAGCTGTCAAACTTACCAACTAGGCGAACGATAAGTCATTTTGTTGAGTAGCCACTAGTACCCAATACCATCACACTCATTGCAACGTTTTTCCTTAGAAGCTCCACACACGGGTACGTTATCCCGTTCCTGCATCCATTAATGTCGTCACTGGACGCACCAATGTCACTACGCCTCACTATGGTGCCGCGTCAAGGGCAGCGGCAATCCTCGCGGTGCTGGGAGCCCGTGGTGCTCATAAACTGTCGCACTACCTGTGTGGATACTTGCCACATCCTGACTCAAGGAATGTAACGTGCCTGTATGATCCCGTACGGCCGGGCGAATAATACACGCTGTCCACGTTCAACATACAATAATATAAAATGTAATAACTTGAAAAGTACTTGATATATTTACTGGTGGTATGTTTCTAAAGTATGGTAACTAAAAATGTATTTTTACACACCTAATACACCTCAATATGGGCTACCATTATTGGCGCGACACACATCCTTTCTGCATTCCACTTCTCTCCTACTGTTTTTTAGCACTGTAACCGTAACATTCGCGATATCTGCGTGAATGCGATGGCGCAGGTTTGGTAGACCTCGAACTCATGTCAGATACACTTGATTCTTGATACAGAAAAAGATCAAGTGGTTTAGTGTCTAGGCTTCTAGGGGACCAAGCAAAATACGGCCTACTTCTCTCAATCCAGCTCCCTAGGAACTCATGATCCAAGCAATGCTTCACATGGTTCGCAAAATGGCATGACCCGCCATCTTGTTGAAAGATCGTGTCACGAGGAAGTTGTCGCCCTACACACAGCTCCAACTTGTCTACGTACGTTGTTGCAATAATTGTAGGCTCCGCGAGGAAGAAGGGCCTGTAACCATATCATTCAACAATCCACATTCACGTTCGGAGAACCATGTTCGCACTCTGTCACTCCGTGGGAGGGGGCGGGTGGAGGGGGTGGGAGGTTCAATTCCCCATATGCGGCGACTGTGTGTATTTACCGTGACGGAAGTATGGAACGTAGCCTTGTCCGTCAAACAGACGAAATTGAGGAATGCGTCGTTTTCATCTGTTTTTACTGGAATTGTCTCCGCGAGTATCTTCGTCGCGGCATGTCCTCAGGCTTGATTTTGTGGCGAAGCTGCAGCTCGCACGCCCGTAAGCGCAAACTTTCACAGACAACATCGTGTACAGTCCAAGGAGACAGCTATAACTGCCTACTTGCTTTTTGGATTGGCTTACGAGGGCTCCGCTGGAAGGACGTAGGGAGTAATTCAAAAGTAATCTCTGGAATTGCGTGCTTGGCATGGGGGCCTATCATCGAAAGCAAACTCACAATTTCCCGAAGCCTCTTGCCCCATTTCTTGATTATTACGTTAAGTGGGAACATCGTCAGTTGGTCGTAGTCCATACTGACGCTGAAATCGAAGTTTTACCAGTTTAACAGACTTTACGTCAGCGAGAGAAAGCACGACATAACACCTCCTGCTGTGGTCCACATAGCTACCGACGCGCGTTTATGTGAACGAAGCAAATACGCGAATACGCACGCAGTACCAACTGCCGCATGCAAATACAGGAAACATTTTTAGTTACCGTACATGTAGAAGCAAATCGCCAATAAATATCTGAATTAGTCTCAAGTTACTACATTTAATCCGGACACCCTCTACGTCTCACCTCTCAGGCGATAGTCACGTGAGTCCGTTGAGGTTCTGCATGGTGTTGCGAAGGACCCTACTGGACCCATCGATACCACTTCCGCATGACAACTGTGGGATCACGACCAGTGCCAGCAACGATATTGCAGGCTTTGGGGATTTATTATTGATCGATTGGATGAAAGTGAGATCTACTGCCCGTAACTGGTTCCCTATCAGCAGATAAAAACACTCTCACATGCCAGTCATCTGTTCCCTGGACCGTGGAGACATCAGCCCTCTTCTCCTACAGTGCTTGTTTCTATTTCCTGTATTAATGACTTAATTAGGGAACGGGACAGGAGGCAAACTACAAACCAGTAAGTCACAGTGAATTGGAAATAAATAATATACACTCCTGGAAATTGAAATAAGAACACCGTGAATTCATTGTCCCAGGAAGGGGAAACTTTATTGACACATTCCTGGGGTCAGATACATCACATGATCACACTGACAGGCACAGGCAACAGAGCATGCACAATGTCGGCACTAGTACAGTGTATATCCACCTTTCGCAGCAATGCAGGCTGCTATTCTCCCATGGAGACGATCGTAGAGATGCTGGATGTAGTCCTGTGGAACGGCTTGCCATGCCATTTCCACCTGGCGCCCCAGTTGGACCAGCGTTCGTGCTGGACGTGCAGACCGCGTGAGACGACGCTTCATCCAGTCCAAAACATGCTCAATGGGGGACAGATCCGGAGATCTTGCTGGCCAGGGTAGTTGACTTACACCTTCTAGAGCACGTTGGGTAGCACGGGATACATGCGGACGTGCATTGTCCTGTTGGAACAGCAAGTTCCCTTGCCGGTCTAGGAATGGTAGAACGATGGGTTCGATGACGGTTTGGATGTACCGTGCACTATTCAGTGTCCCCTCGACGATCACCAGTGGTGTACGGCCAGTGTAGGAGATCGCTCCCCACACCATGATGCCGGGTGTTGGCCCTGTGTGCCTCGGTCGTATGCAGTCCTGATTGTGGCGCTCACCTGCACGGCGCCAAACACGCATACGACCATCATTGGCACCAAGGCAGAAGCGACTCTCATCGCTGAAGACGACACGTCTCCATTCGTTCCTCCATTCACGCCTGTCGCAACACCACTGGAGGCGGGCTGCACGATGTTGGGGCGTGAGCGGAAGACGGCCTAACGGTGTGCGGGACCGTAGCCCAGCTTCATGGAGACGGTTGCGAATGGTCCTCGCCGATACCCCAGGAGCAACAGTGTCCCTAATTTGCTGGGAAGTGGCGGTGCGGTCCCCTACGGCACTGCGTAGGATCCTACGGTCTTGGCGTGCATCCGTGCGTCGCTGCGGTCCGGTCCCAGGTCGACGGGCACGTGCACCTTCCGCCGACCACTGGCGACAACATCGATGTACTGTGGAGACCTCACGCCCCACGTGTTGAGCAATTCGGCGGTACGTCCACCCGGCCTCCCGCATGCCCACTATACGCCCTCGCTCAAAGTCCGTCAACTCCACATACGGTTCACGTCCACGCTGTCGCGGCATGCTACCAGTGTTATAGACTGCGATGGAGCTCCGTATGCCACGGCAAACTGGCTGACACTGACGGCGGCGGTGCACAAATGCTGCGCAGCTAGCGCCATTCGACGGCCAACACCGCGGTTCCTGGTGTGTCCGCTGTGCCGTGCGTCTGATCACTGCTTGTACAGCCCTCTCGCAGTGTCCGGAGCAAGTATGGTGGGTCTGACACACCGGTGTCAATGTGTTCTTTTTTCCATTTCCAGGAGTGTATATTGATGATAAAAACATGGTAAACGCTAAGTAGTCTCGGCACATACATTGGAATTTAGCCAGCCCACAATTTTAGGTTATTTGGCGAACTGTCATCTAGCTGCAGGACAAGAAAAAATATACGGAAAAATATTGAGAAACAAATGAGAAGCAATGATAAGTCGTCCAGTCTCCAGACACAGGCAGAACTTGTGTCCTCACGCGTCGACGTGGCTGCAGGTTGAATTTGAAAGTAACAGCCACGAACTTCTACTGATTTTCGCCATCTCGTGTGTTTTCTGAATTCACTGAAAACTGCTACCCCTCCCCCCTCCCACACGCACACACAGATACACTATTCGATGGCCTTTTTTCAGGCAAGCCATGGGTGGTTTCATTTGGTCGGGGAAAATTATTTTTAACGCTTAAATTATAGCTAAACTAAACTCCTCCCGAACAGGCCATGAAGGCCCAACGGTACTGACCGGCCGCCGTGTCATCCTCAGCTCAGAGGCGTTACGGGATGCGGAGACGGAGGGGCATGTGGTCAGCACACCGCTCTCCCGGCCGTAGGTCAGTTTCCGAGACCGGGGCCGCCACTTTTCAATCAAGTAGCTCCTCAGTTTGCCTCACAAGGGCTGAGTGCAACCCGCTTGCCAACAGCGCCCGGCAGACCGGATGGTCACCCATCCAAGTGCTAGCCCAGCCCAACAGCACTTAACTTCGGTGATCTGACGGGAACCGGTGTTACCAATGCGGCATGGCCGTTGGCAACACGTAAATTAACTGGTTAAAAATCAAAAGGTTCTGAGCACTATGGGACTTAACATCTGAGGTCATCAGTCCCGTAGAACTTAGAACTATTTAAACGTAACTAACCTAAGGACATCACACACATCCATGCCCGAGGCAGGATTCGAACCTGCGACCGTAGCAGTCGCGCGGTTCCGAAGCGCCTAGAACTGCACGGCCACAACTGGTTAATTTCATCGACTTTTTAGTTGCTTGCCTACTATCACTGAACTCACTTAAGCATTCGATTCCGCTATTATTAGACACTCTACTGAGGCTTTGCCATGTTATTCATATAAGAGGCGATCAAAAAGTTTCCTTTTGACGACATTGCTACAGTGTATAGGCAACGTAGCGCGCCTCCAATGCTGTATATAAGCACTGACGCGTAGGAAAGGGTTCAGTCTGGCATTCGCGTCTTTCCGACGTGTGTGACGTAAATGCAGAAACGTGAACGATGGTATCGTTATTACCAGATGAGTACAAATAGGACCAAAGTGAAGTTATTCTTTTCTTTGCTGCCGAAGGAAACAAAGCGGTACACGTCCTTGTGAAGCAGTGCGACAAGGGGTGATGCTCCTTCATTATACAGCACGTCACCAAATCGTAGCAAAGGTCGTAACGCAGAAGTTACGGCAACTTGAGTTGGGAGACGCTCGAGCGTCCGCCTTATAGTGCTGATCACTCCGCATTGGGATTGCCACGCCTTCGGTTCCTTCGAAAAGGCCTTGGTAGGTCAACGATTCCTGTCCGGCGAGAATGTCAAGCAGGCAATTACTGAGTTCTTCATGCAGCAGGACACGGTGTTTTACCAAATCGGTATCGTCAACCTGCTGCGTTGGTGAGATGACTACTTCAACGCTCAAGTTGATTTTGCCGACTGGCGAACCGATTCTGGACTGTGAGGATTTCAGACGGAAACTTTTTAATCGCCCCTTATACCAGTATATCTGAGGAATGCGTCCGGGTTACAACATCATGAAACGCTAAACTGCAGTCTCTATAGGCCACGACCTCGCCGCAGGCGAACTCCAAAACGTGCTAGTAGATGTTTCTCCTTCTTCCCACATACAAAGTCGATTCAGATGAGATTTGTGAATGAGAAACCCACTGCTTAATCTTTCTTTATATACAGGGTGGCCCACGATAAGACACCTGATTTGTTTCATGAGTAACACATTTGTTGTTGACAAGATTTGTAATTTATTGATGCTGAAGTAAAGAATACAGCTTGAAAATGCAGCCTAATGAATCACGTGTTCAATATGACTGCCGTTTTGGTTTACAACTTCCTCCAGTCGCACACGTGCATTTGGGACGACTCTGCGACACAAATCTTCTGGAATGGCGCGGTATAGCTCCACAATTATGGCCCTAAGTTGCAATGCATTTTCGAGTTTTCTGTGGTTCACCTTCTCTTTAAGGAACCCCCAAAGGAAGAAGTCACATGGGTTAACCTCCGGGTTGAGGGGCGGCCACATTCGTCTTCCTGCATAATGTTCTGGAAATCTGTTTGACAATACCCTAAGGCCAAGTCTTTCGTGTAGGAAATCAATCACAACGTTGGCAGTATGGGGGGAGGGGGGGGGGGGGGGTGCTCCGTCCTGCATGAACCATTGTTCCTTCAACGGAAGACATGAGGCCATGTGTAAATAGCGTTCACCGGTTACTGTAGCATCGGAGAAGAACGGACCGAAGATTCCATGGCTTGACATCGCGATCCACACGTACATCTACATCTGCATCTACATCTACATGACTACTCTGCAATTCACATTTAAGTGCTTGGCAGAGGGTTCATCGAACCACAATCATACTACCTCTCTACCATTCCACTCCCGAACACCGCGCGGGATTTTCTACCAAATTTCGAGACAATGTTTCTTTGTGGAACCTATTAAAGGCATCTCGCATTGAAGTCCGTGCCCAGTTTCGCGCGTCTGTAAATTTTAGCCAATCTTCGGGATTTCGCGTTCTTCTGAACTTCGCATGCTTTTTCCGTTGCCTCTGCAAAAGCATTCGGACCTGTTTTGTGTACCATGGGGGATCAGTTCGATCTCTTACCAATTTATGAGATATGAATCTCTCAATTGCTGTTGTTACTATATCTTTGAATTTGAGCCACATCTCGTCTACATTTGCAGAGTCAGTTCGGAAGGAATGGAGATTGTCTCTTAGGAAGGCTTCTAGTGACACTTTATCCGCTTTTTTAAATAAAATTATTTTGTGTTTGTTTCTAGTGGATTTGGAAGAAACGGTATTGAGCCTAGCTACAACGACCTTGTGATCACTAATCCCTGTATCAGTCATGATGCTCTCTATTAGCTCTGGAATGTTTGTGGCTAAGAGGTCAAGTGTGTTTTAGCAACCATTTACAATTCGCGTGGGTTCGTGGACTAACTGCTCGAAATAATTTTCGGAGAAAGCATTTAGGACAATCTCGGAAGATGTTTTCTGCCTACCACCGGTTTTGAACAAGTATTTTTGCCAACATATCGAGGGAAGGTTGAAGTCCCCACCAACTATAACCGTATGAGTGGGGTATTTATTTGTTACGATACTCAAATTTTCTCTGAACTGTTCAGCAAATATATCATCGGAGTCTGGGGGTCGGTAGAAGGAGCCAATTATTAACTTAGTTCGGCTGTTAAGTATAACCTCCATCGCGCCGGCCGGAGTGGCCGAGCGGTTAAAGGCGCTACAGTCTGGAACCGCACGACCGCTACGGTCGCAGGTTCGAATCCTGCCTCGGGCATGGATGTGTGTGATGTCCTTAGGCTAGTTAGGTTTAAGTAGTTTTAAGTTCTAGGGGACTTATGATCACAGCAGTTGAGTCCCATAGTCCTCAGAACCATTTGAACCATTTGAACCATAACCTCCATCCATACCAATTCGCACGGAGTATCTACTTCGACTTCACTACAAGATAAACCACTACTGACAGACACAAACACTGCACCACCAATTCTGCCTAATCTATCTTCCCTGAACACCGTCTGAGACTTCGTAAAAATTTCTGCAGAACTTATTTCAGGCTTTAGCCAGCTTTCTGTACCTACAACGATTTCAGCTTCTGTGCTTTCTGGCCTCTCGATTATGTCCCATAAATATTCGCTGGGATTCATGTCGAGCGATCTGGGTGGCCAAATCATTCGCTCGAAAATGCCCAGAATGTTCATCAAACTAGTCGCGATCAACTACGGCTCAGTGATATGGAGCATCGTCATCCATAAAAAGTCATCATTTTTTGGAAGCGTGAGTCCATCAATGGCTGTAAATGGTCTCCAAGTAGTCAAACACAGCCATTTCCAGTCAGTGATAGATTCAGTTGAACCAGAGGACCGAGGTCAGTCTATGTAAACACACCCCACGCCTTTATGAGCCACTACCACCTTGCAGAGTGTCTTATTGACAACTTGAGTCCATGGATTCGTAGGGTCTGCGCCACATATGAACCCTATCATCAACTCTTACCAATTGAAATCGGGACACATCTGACTAAAGCCACTGTTTTGAAGTCGTCAAGGGTCCAACCGATATGGCACGAGATCAGGAGATGAGCTGCAGGCCATTTCGTGCCGTTACCAAAGGCACTACATCTAAATCTACATTTATACTCCGCAAGCCACCCAACGGTGTGTGGCGGAGGGCACTTTACGTGCCACTGTCATTACCTCCCTTTCCTGTTCCAGTCGCGTATGGTTCGCGGGAAGAACGACTGCCGGAAATCCTCGAATCCCTCTAATTTTACATTCGTGATCTCTTCGGGAGGTATATGTAGGAGGAAGCAATATATTCGATACCTCATCCAGAAACCCACCCTCTCGAAACCTGGACAGCAAGCTACACCGCGATGCAGAGCACCTCTCTTGCAGAGTCTGCCACTTGAGTTTAGATGCTAAACATCTCCGTAACGCTATCACGCTTACCAAATAACCCTGTGACGAAACGCGCCGCTCTTCTTTGGATCTATATCTCCTCTGTCAACCCGACCTGGTACGTATCCCAAACTGATGAGTAATACTCAAGTATAGGTCGAACGAGTGCTTTGTAAGCCACCTCCTTTGTTGATGGACTACATTTTCTAAGGACTCTCCCAATGAATCTCAACCTGGCACCCGCCTTACCAACAATTAATTTTATATGATCATTCCACTTCAAATCGTTCCGTACGCATACTCCGAGATATTTTACAGAAGTAACTGCTACCAGTGTTTGTTCCGCTATCATATAATTATACAATAAAGGATCCTTCTTTCTATGTATTCGCAATACATTACATTTGTCTATGTTAAGGGTCAGTTGCCACTCCCTGCACCAAGTGCCTATTCGCTGCACATCTTCCTGCTTTTCGCTGCAATTTTCTAATGCTGCAACTTCTCTGTATACTACAGCATCATCCGCGAAAAGCCGCATGGAACTTCCGACACTATCTACTAGGTCATTTACATATATTGTGAAAAGCATTGGTCCCATAACACTCACCTGTGGCACGCCAGAGGTTACTTTAACCTCTGTAGACGTCTCTCCATTGAGAACAACATGCTGTGTTCTGTTTGCTAAAAATTCTTCAATCCAACCACACAGCTGGTCTGGTATTCCGTAGGCTCTCACTTTGTTTATCAGGCGATTGTGCGGAACTGTATCGAACGCCTTCCGGAAGTCAAGTAAAATGGCATCTACCTGGGAGCCTGTATCTAATATACAGCGTCGGTCGTCTGCTGCTGTAGTCTTTTGATGCCAGATTTCGCCGTACTGTCCTAATGGATACGTTCGTCGTAGGTCCAAAATTAATTTCTGTGGTTATTTCAAGCAGTGTTGGTTGTTTGTTAGCACTGGCAGCACTACGCAAACACCACTGATCTAGGTCGTTAAGTGAAGAGAGTGGTGAGAGGCAATACGTAAAATTCGGTATTCTTGGCACACTCTTGACACTGTGGATCTCGGAATATTGAATTCCCTAATGATTTACGAAACAGAGTGTATCATGCGTGTTGCTCCAACTACCACTCCGTGTCCACAGTCATAACTCCGGTCGTGCGAGCATAATCACGTCGGACACTTTTTCACATGAAACACTTGAGTACAAATGACAATTCTGCCAATGCACTGCTCTTTACCGTGCGAATGCGATACTGTTGCCATCTGTATATACAATGCGAAAAGTATTCAAACCGACATACTCTGGGAGGTTGTTGGCGACATCAAAACAAATATTTTCCCCTAATGTCTTTTTTCCTACGAGGATTATTTAAACCGTTGGAGGCCGTATTACGCTCTTCAGTTGATAGAGGCAGTATTGGTTCAAATGGCTCTGAGCACTATGGGACTTAACATCTATGGTCATCAGTCCCCTAGAACTTAGAACTACTTAAACCTAATTAACCTAACTAACACCCAGCCATCACGAGGCAGAGAAAATCCCTGACCCCGCCGGGAATCGAACCCGGGAACCCGGGCGTGGGAAGCGAAAACGCTACCGCACGGCCACGAGATGCGGGCAATAGAGGCAGTATTACGATCTTCAGTAGTTAGAGGGCGTATTATGCTCTTCAGTTGTAGGCAGCTGCTGTCCACCAGTGTAGTAGTGCACTAATGGAGCGAGTACACTGACATGATTGGTGCGTACTACATAGCGCACCACAACGGACGAGCTGCACAGCGGGTTTATCAACAACAATATCCTGATCGCCGTATCCCGCATCATACGACATTTGGTGCTGTGTACCAACGTCTGCGCGAGTCCAGGTCATTTAGCAGATTACCTGGACAGGGATGCCGTCGCACGGTAAGAACGCTGGAATTTGAGGAAGTTGTCTTGCAGCATGTGGAGCGGGATCCTTCAATCAGCACTCGTGCAATTGCACGTCACATGGGGACGAATCAGACGACTGTAAGAACAGTCCTTCGAGAGCAATTGTTACGTCGATTTCACTTACAGCGTGTCCAAAACCTGGAACCAGTTGATTATCCACCGAGAGCACAGTTTTCGCAATGGTACCTGGAACAGTGTGAAATGCATCCTAGATTTCCATCCTCTGTGTTGTTTACCGATGAAGCAACGTTCGGGCGTGATGGAGTCTTCAACATGCACAATTCGCATGTTTGGAGTGAGGATAACCCACATGCCACAGTTACTAGCGCTCATCAAGTGCGGTTCTTCGTTAATGCGTGGGTCGGTGTTGTTGGAGACTGTTTAATTGGGCCGTATCTGCTACCTAGTTGTTGTCTCTTGGTCATAAAAAAGTGGAAAAGTGTTAGTTGGTTTAATTAATTTGCTGCCAGAGAAATCTTCCTCTACCGGTTTAAATACTCCTCATAGGAAAAAATGACATTAGGGAAAAATATTTGTTTTGATGTCCCCTACAACTTCCCAGAGTTTGTCGGTTTAAGGGGATACGGAATTACCTATCCCCGCAATGTTAATATATGCCTACTATAGGGAACATTTCCTCACAAGCTACTGGAGACAGAGAGGTAAAAATTTTACTGTATGTGCACTCATATGTTACAACAATACTGAAACAACAGTTTATTGTCAAAGTATTTTCTTACAGAGATATTGTACATTTATTTTTAAGTAAATTTTTTCCATCGCTTTTTACTAGACTATCACCCCTAAGTCTTTTGTAAATCAAGTAATTAAAAAATCGTTGTTTCAGTATGTAATAGGGACCTATGTCACTACGTCATAAAAATTTCAGACTTCTAGGTTGACCAGTACCTGAGATAATGTTCCTAGATGAAGTAAAAAGTAAACTTACGGGAAACGGAGAAAGAAGATTAAAACATTCCTGATCCGTAGCTAATACCCCCTTCACAGTCTTCATAATCATCTTCAAGTCTTCTTTTGGCACCCCTCTGCACCTGTCTTGCTTTTTTCACTAATGTCTTGATTATATTATCAGCATGCCTTAGTCTGTGCTGATCTAAAAAGAACATAGCACGTACCGTACGGGAACCAACACACATACCCAACTTTTGAAGGACTTGGCATTTAGTTATATTTCCAAGATTGAAGGTTGCCACAGCATCATACACACCAAAATGTAGTGTATTAATTCCGACAAACACTGTTTTTGGGAGACGATGCCATATCACACTATTGAAGCACTCGTTGGGGTTCTGCGTTTTTCCGTGAAGACATTTCATCAGAAGACTTCTGTCAGCCAGATCTCTGAAAATGGGCTTTATTTCTGCCATGATGGCTGATGGTAGACTGTGGTGGTGAATGTATTTCTCTCCTGTTGTTAGTCCCCTATTGTATTTACACCAGCTGTTTTCACCTTTGGGGCACAAACCATGTTGTGGATGCTCATCCGTGGATGCGGTGTGGAAATATAAAGCCCATATAGCTCTCCTCATTTCTTCAAGATTGCCTGTATTTTGCCTGATTGCAAGGCCATAGCAGTTCTGAATGTGGTCTATTATGGAATCAGTCAATCTTCCTCTGCCATCCAAGGTTTTCCCATCATCTAGTTTTTTCCCTTTCATAACTGATTTTAACCTTCTCAGCCTGGCACCCATTCTCTTCTGCACATGTCCTATACATTCAAGTTTGCTTATATTTACACTGTTCCCATATGGTTTGCTTTCCAAAACTTCTTTGAATGCTTTAGAGTCACCATCTCCCAGATATTTGACATAGCGAACATTATACCACTGTGAAGAGCGATGAAAAATTTTCTTCACCCCAGCAACCTCCATGCCACCACTACTACCATAATAATTAGCAATACAGTCATCACTGTGTTCATTTTTCAGCCTGCCTGTGCACCTACAGTATTTAGACATTATTGCAACATCAATAACCTTGCCAGTATCAACACTAGTTGCTGTTAGAACACCATTGTTGGAGGTGTGGCCCCTTTTCTGCCACGTGCCATCAAACGCCACTGTGAGGTCACGACTGCCGTCATTTTCTTCCACTGCTTCTTCCACAGCAACCTGCATTGACTTCTGTGCTACATCTTCAACTGCAGATCCTAGTACATAATTGTAAGCTTCAAACTTTGAAGGTGCACTTGGAAGATTTAGAACACCACATAGCATATCACCAGCTGCTTTGCCCTTACCAATTGCTCGCAATCCATAAACTAACCTAATATTTACACTATAAAGTTCAGTTTTCTTGTATCCATTATTTACAGTTACTGAAACCGAACTTGGAAACTTACAGCTGTATTTACAAACACTGCATATTAAATTAAACTGGGCAGCCAGGCCAACATGGGATTCTACTTTCAGAGAAACGTTTCCATGACATTTTTTGCAGCACAAACTGTTTTCAAGAGCTTCACACAATATATTCGTATCAATGAGTTCAAAAACTTCATTCCCTCTATCAAGTAAATTATATTTCTCTTCCAAATCTCTTAGTTTTTTTATGAGAAGCACTGTTTTCATTTGGTGTAAGTTCGTTCGGCAAATCAGTAATAAGTGGATTCACATTTTCCAACAGTGATGATGATGAACTGCTTTGCTTTGCTAATGAATCATTATTTCTTTTCTTTTGCCAGTTCACACGCTTTTTAAATACTTTTGCTTTAGCTCTAGGCATTTTCACTGCGAAAAATGAAGCACTAAATACGCAATAACTCAACAACAACTACTTTCTTATATCACACTGTTTACAAAACAGTCCCGCCACAAAGTCAAAGAGTAACTTGAGGAAACCAGAGAGAAACATTTTCAGGCAACTAGTGTATAAATAGTCGCTGGAAACCGGGATATTTGAATTCATGTCACTTTAAAGGTACTGCCAAAAAGTTCATGGTCAGCCACGAGAGACGTGTATAACTAAAGCGCAATACCCGATCTCACAAATATATAAAAATAAAATAGTTATAATTGTAGTAGAGCTATGTATGATACGTCATTTTAAAGAGGAAACGTGGCAGAATATAATACGCCAATAAAAAAAAATTCGATTTTTTAACCCAAAATCCGATTCCGTATCCCCTTAAATACTTTTCACCCTGTATGTTTACCCCTACCCCATTACTTTTGCCACTCCAGTGTACTCGCTCTTAAGAAGCAGCTCTATAGGTCGGTACGATTTCTCGCGAGACTCGCTCCAGACGTGTAGGAGGTGCGGAGGCGCGTGGTCCGGCGGGTGTGAGTGGCCGGGTGACAGTGGGACGTGACAGGGCGGAGGCAGCGGCGGCTGCAGGTGCCGCGCGGCGCTGCGCGGCCTGATTGGACATTAATCTGGCCTGAGCCGGCTGCAGAGCCAGATAAGCCGCGACACGGCGCCGCTCGCCGGCCGCCGCTGATTAGTCGCTCGCCCGCCTATAAACAACGCAGCGCCGGCCGATCGCCCGGATTAACCGGACACGGCCGGCGCGCGCTCAGCCCAAACGGATGTGCCCGCCTCCGCACTAAAGACACTGCCTGCCGCCGCTCCTCGGCCTAGCTGCGAGCGTTGTTTTCCATTTTCCTCTCCGAGCATTCCACAACATTTCCCACCGAAATGACGGTGTGCTCCTCCTTTCGGCTGTAGCAAAGCCCTCACTCTTTCGGACTATCGCTCTAATATACAGGGTGTTTCTTTAAATTTTAGACAACAAAATATTTCGAAAACGACGCATCGTGCGAAAAAAATGTTCTAGGTGAAAAGTTAATACCAGTAAAGGGGACGTCTGCCTATGCTACACGTGGCAACTTGCTAAGCAAACCCCCTCCTCAGAGTGGGCGGGCTCAAATTTGTTTTTTCAAATGGAAACCCCCATTTTAACATAGTCGTATTCTACGCCAAAAAATACGTAGGGTTTACTGAAACCATTCTTTTTCATTCGTGGTAGGTGGCGTTGTATTCGGCAAATATCAAGTGTGCATGTTTTTGCGATTAAGAATCGATGTATTTGACTCCACATTTCATTTACGATGTGAATGAAAACCTTTGTGTTCCATCTGCTGATATTTATGTTCGAAATTTACTTTAGCGCTGAAAATTTGATTGTACAATATAATATGACATACCTTTTCAATGTCTTCTTAGAAAATACGTTTAGCGGGATCAACGAACAACGCCGTGGCTATAATAGTTATCTATTCCCATTGCGATACTTGATTTCGGTGATTCCCCTTGCCTCTCACCAGTGGGCTGCTTGATTTCGGTGAGTATCCATAGCAGCTGCACCTGTCATGGACATGTTGCGTTATTACAATAGTTACGATTTATATTCTGCCGGTAGCCCCGTATAGTCAGCGTGCCAGTTACGACAGTTGGATGAAAACACACATGGAAATCATTCACCCGGGTGGCAAGGTCCGACGGCGGCCACTGAAATAAAGCTTTCCGGTGGTTTGTGAACTCATCACGATCAAACCTGTAGGGAACATAAACATACAAGTACTTTATTTGCCAGAAATATCAATGTGCAGCCATATTCACAATCACTTTTGCAACACACAAGTAAAGTTTCATCACCAATACCAACTTTCCGAACACAAAACTATACAGCATTTACATCGTAAATGAAATGTCGAGTCGAATGCGTCAATTCTTAATTGCAAAAACAGCCACAATTGATATTTATTGGCTACAGCACCATCTTCCACGAATGGAAAACAATGGTTTAAATAATCCAGACGTATTTTTTTGGCTTAGAATCCGAATATGCTATAAAAATGGGGAGAGGGGGGGAGGGTTCCCATTTGAAAATACAAGGTTGATCCGGCCCACGCAGGAAAGGTGGTTCGTAGATGGTCAGGATGGACACATGTCCCCTTTACTAGTGTTAACGTTTCACGTAAAACATTTTTTTTCGTACGATGCCTCGTTTCCGAAATATTTAACTGTCTGGAGTTCAAACAAACCCCCTATATATCGAACGGCACTCATTAGGATTCATAAAAGTAAGTACCCATTCACCCATAGTCATCCTTTGCCTTGAATGCAATAGATTATTTCAGTTTCAGACAATACTGTGCGAAACCTCCTCCACTCTGACACGAACTCAGCAAAATCCCAGTACATGTCGCAAAAGTTTGCTAGTTACGGAATTATTCATCTTCAGAACCTCGTTCGGCATCACATCCGAGGGAGTGAGATGCTGTTGTGGTTAACCACTTGACAATTCACGCAGGTCGCAGATGGACATAACGGTCAGGCCAGAATTTCATTCCAGACGTGTAAACGACTTCAGCGCCGTAAGTACGGTGGCAGCTTGAACTGACAACTACAAACAACAAATGTGCATTCGACCCTCAGTGGTGAGCAGGCAGTGTTAACCAGTAGACGTGCAGCCATAGTGAGTCAACGTTGTTGTGTCATATCGCAATAAAAAGCGTTCAAGACATTCCCCAGAATGTTACCAAGAAGAGAATAGTGTTTGCAAAGTTTCTCCCACACAGGTTGCTCCCAAATAACAACAACGACGCGTAGGCGACTGCCGCGACGTGACTGAAATGCAAAATGCAGACATTCTTTTCTGCAAAAATTATCACTGATGACGAAACTTGGTATTACTCGATTAAACTATGGCGAAACAGCAAAGTGCAACATTCACCTGAAACGTCGACTCTTTGACGACATAACCGCCATACAACCAACGTGACGTACGACTTGAGCAACGTCGCAAAGAAGTTCATATGCTTGAATGAACGTTCTGTGTGTTGTGCTAAAGTGTGGGAAGAGTATGTAGAGAACCCAAAGCACATAAACCACCATCTCACACATTATATATATATATATATATATATATATATATATATATATATATATATATATATATATACACTCCTGGAAATGGAAAAAAGAACACATTAACACCGGTGTGTCAGACCCACCATACTTGCTCTGGACACTGCGAGAGGGCTGTACAAGCAATGATCACACGCACGGCACAGCGGACACACCAGGAACCGCGGTGTTGGCCGTCGAATGGCGCTAGCTGCGCAGCATTTGTGCACCGCCGCCGTCAGTGTCAGCCAGTTTGCCGTGGCATACGGAGCTCCATCGCAGTCTTTAACACTGGTAGCATGCCGCGGCAGCGTGGACGTGAACCGTATGTGCAATTGACGGACTTTGAGCGAGGGCGTATAGTGGGCATGCGGGAGGCCGGGTGGACGTACCGCCGAATTGCTCAACACGTGGGGCGTGAGGTCTCCACAGTACATCGATGTTGTCGCCAGTGGTCGGCGGAAGGTGCACGTGCCCGTCGACCTGGGACCGGACCGCAGCGACGCACGGATGCACGCCAAGACCGTAGGATCCTACGCAGTGCCGTAGGGGACTGCACCGCCACTTCCCAGCAAATTAGGGACACTGTTGCTCCTGGGGTATCGGCGAGGACCATTCGCAACCGTCTCCATGGAGCTGGGCTACGGTCCCGCACACCGTTAGGCCGTCTTCCGCTCACGCCCCAACATCGTGCAGCCCGCCTCCAGTGGTGTCGCGACAGGCGTGAATGGAGGGACGAATGGAGACGTGTCGTCTTCAGCGATGAGAGTCGCTTCTGCCTTAGTGCCAATGATGGTCGTATGCGTGTTTGGCGCCGTGCAGGTGAGCGCCACAATCAGGACTGCATACGACCGAGGCACACAGGGCCAACACCCGGCATCATGGTGTGGGGAGCGATCTCCTACACTGGCCGTACACCACTGGTGATCGTCGAGGGGACACTGAATAGTGCACGGTACATCCAAACCGTCATCGAACCCATCGTTCTACCATTCCTAGACCGGCAAGGGAACTTGCTGTTCCAACAGGACAATGCACGTCCGCATGTATCCCGTGCCACCCAACGTGCTCTAGAAGGTGTAAGTCAACTACCCTGGCCAGCAAGATCTCCGGATCTGTCCCCCATTGAGCATGTTTGGGACTGGATGAAGCGTCGTCTCACGCGGTCTGCACGTCCAGCACGAACGCTGGTCCAACTGAGGCGCCAGGTGGAAATGGCATGGCAAGCCGTTCCACAGGACTACATCCAGCATCTCTACGATCGTCTCCATGGGAGAATAGCAGCCTGCATTGCTGCGAAAGGTGGATATACACTGTACTAGTGCCGACATTGTGCATGCTCTGTTGCCTGTGTCTATGTGCCTGTGGTTCTGTCAGTGTGATCATGTGATGTATCTGACCCCAGGAATGTGTCAATAAAGTTTCCCCCCTCTGGGACAATGAATTCACGGTGTTCTTATTTCAATTTCCAGGAGTGTATATAATATCCAGCCACGCAGAGTGGCCGCTTGGTTAGAGGCGCCATGTCACGGATTGCGCGGCCCCACCTGCCGGGGATTCGAGTTCTCCGTCGGACACGGGGGTGTGTTGTTGTTCTTAGCATAAGTTAATTTAAGAAGTGTGTAACTTGGTTCAAATGTCTCTGAGCACTATGGGACTTAACATCTATGGTCATCAGTCCCCTAGAACTTAGAACTACTTAAACCTAACTAACCTAAGGACAGCACACAACACCCAGCCATCACGAGGCAGAGAAAATCCCTGACCCCGCCGGGAATCGAACCCGGACGTGGGAAGCGAGAACGCTACCGCACGACCACGAGATGCGGGCGAAGTGTGTAGCTCTACGGACCGATGACCTCAGCAGTTTGGTCCCTTAGGAATTCACACACACACACACACACACACACACACACACAAATCCAGGCACAGATCACGAAAGTTATAAAGTCTGTCATATTCTATCTTCTAAATACACTACTGGCCATTAAAGTGGCTACACCACGAAGATGACGTGCTAAAGACGCGAAATTCGACCAACTGGAAGAAGATGCTGTGATATGCAAACGATTAGCTTTTCAGAGCATTCACACAAGGTTGGCGCCGGTGGCGACATCTACAACGTGCTGACATGAGAAAAGTTTCCAACCGATTTCTCATACACAAACAGCAGTTGACCGACGTTGCCTGGTGAAACGTTGTTGTGATGCCTCGTGTAAGGAGGACAAATGCGTACCATCACGTTTCCGACTTTGATAAAGGTCGGATTGTAGCCTATCGCGATTGCGATTTATCGTATCGCGACATTGCTGCTCGCGTTGGTCGAGATCCAATGACTGTCAGCAGAATATGGAATCGGTGGGTTCAGGAGGGTAATACGGAACGCCGGGCTGGATCCCAACGGCCTCGTATCACTAGCAGTCGAAATGACAAGCATCTTATCCGCATGGCTGTAACTGATCTTGCACCCACGTCTCGATCCCTGAGTCAACAGATGGGGACGTTTGCAAGACCACAACCATCTGCACGAACAGTTCGACGACGTATGCAGCAGCATGGACTATCAGCTCGGAGACCATGACTGCGGTTAACCTTGTCGCTGCATCACAGACAGGAACGCTTGCGATGGTGTACTCAACGGCGAACCTGGGTGCACGAATGGCAAAACGTCATTTTTTCGGATGAATCAGGGTTCTGTTTACAGCATCATATTGGTCGCATCCGTGTTTGGCGACATCGCGGTGAACGCACATTAAAAGCGTGTATTCGTCATCGCCTTACTGGCGTATCACCCGGCGTGATGGTATGGGGTGCCACTGGTCTCGGTCACCTCTTGTTCGCACTGACTGCACTTTGAACAGTGGACGCTACATTTCGTATGTCTTACGACCCGTGGCTCTACCCTTCATTCGATCCCTACGAAACCCTACATTTCAGCAGGATAATGCACGACCGCATATTGCAGGTCCTGTACGGGCCTACCTGGATACAGAAAATGTTCGACTGCTGCCCTGGCCAGCACATTCTCGATATCTCTCACCAATTGAAGACGTCTGGTCAATGGTGGCCGAGCAGCTGGCTCGTCACAATACGCCAGTCATTACTCTTGATGAACTGTGGTAGCGTGTTGAAGCTGCATGGGTAGCTGTACCTGTACACGCCATCCAAGCTCTTTTTGACTCAACACCCAGGCGTACCAAGGCCAGAGGTGGTTGTTCTGGGTACTGATTTCTCAGGATCTATGCACTCAAATTACGTGAAAATGTAATCACAGGTCAGTTGCAGTATAATATATTTACCCGTTTATCATCTGCATTTCTTCTTGGTGTAGGAATTTTAATGGCCAGTAGTGTATGTACCATCAGACACTAAGTAGCGGGGTGGGTGCAGATACGTTTATGACTCACCTTTCAGAGAGTCCGGATCGGTTCATAAAAAATATGAATTATAGGAAAACAAAATGTTAGAATCATTGTTGAGTAATAGTCACGAAAACTTCACGAAACTTCCCGGAGAGTTAAACCTGTGTGCACGACTGGAATATAAATATCATAAGCCTAGAACCTTGATTTTCACAGGCAGTCCTCTTTAACAACTCAGCTATCCATGTACCACTTTTGACACACACAGAGCACTATACACCTTCTGGAATGGTAATTGGAACTACACGCATGACATATTCCATTTCGGAAATCATTAGGAAATTCAATATTCAGGGCCTCAGTGTGAAGAGCTGCTGAGAATACTGAGTTTTACATGTTTTTCTTGTTGTTGTTGTTGTGGTCTTCAGTACTGAGACTGGTTTGATGCAGCTCTCCATGCTACTCTATCCTGTGCAAGCTTCTTCATCTCCCAGTACCTACTGCAACCTACATCCTTCTGAATCTGCTTGGTGTATTCATCTCGTGGTCTCCCTCTACGATTTTTACCCTCCACGCTGCCCTCCAATACTAAATTGGTGATCCCTTGATGCCTCAGAACATGTCCTACCAACCGATCCCTTCTTCTAGTCAAGTTGTGCCACAAACTTCTCTTCTCCCCAATCCTATTCAACACCTCCTCATTAGTTATGTGATCTACCCATCTAATCTTCAGCATTCTTCTGTAGCACCACATTTCGAAAGCTTCTATTCTCTTCTTGTCTAAACTATTTAGCGTCCATGTTTCACTTCCATACATGGCTACACTCCATACAGATACTTTCAGAAACGACTTCCTAACACTTAAATCAATACTCGATGTTAACAAATTTCTCTTCTTCAGAAATGCTTTCCTTCCCATTGCCAGTCTACATTTTATATCCTCTCTACTTCGACCATCATCAGTTATTTTGCTCCCCAAATAGCAAAACTCCTTTACTACTTTAAGTGCCTCATTTCCTGATCTAATACACTCAACATCAACCTACTCAATTCGACTACATTCCATTATCCTCGTTTTGCTTTTGTTGATGTTCATCTTATATCCTCCCTTCAAGACACTATCCATTCCGTTCAACTGCTCTTCCAAGTCCTTTCCTGTCTCTGACAGAATTACAATGCCATCGGCGAACCTCAAAGTTTTTATTTCTTCTCCATGGATTTTAATACCTACTCCAAATTTTTCTTTTGTTTCCTTCACTGTTTTCTCAATATACAGATTGAATAACATCGGGGAGAGGCTACAACCCTGTCTCACTCCCTTCCCTACCACTGCTTCCCTTTCATGCCCCTCAACTCTTATAACTGCCATTTGGTTTCTATACAAATTGTAAATAGCCTTTCGCTCCCTATATTTTACCCCTGCCACCTTCAGAATTTGAAAGAGAGTGTTCCAGTCAACATTGTCAAAAGCTTTCTCTAAGTCTACAAATGCTAGAAACGTATGTTTGCCTTTCCTTAATCTAGCTTCTAAGATAAGCCATAGGGTCAGTATTGCCTCACGTGTTACAATATTTCTACGGAATCCATACTGATCTTCCCAAAGGTCGGCTTCTACTAGTTTTTCCATTCGTCTGTAAAGAATTTGCGTTAGTATATTGCAGCCGTGACTTATTAAACTGATAGTACGGTAATTTCACATCTGTCAACACCTGCTTTCTTTGGGATTGGAATTATTATATTCTTCTTGAAGTCTGAGGGTATTTTGCCTGTCTCATACATCTTGCTCATCCGATGGTAGAGTTTTGTCAGGACTGGCTCCCCTAAGGCCGTCAGTAGTTCTAATGGAATGTTGTCTACTCCCGGGGCCTTGTTTCGACTTAGGTCTTTCAGTGCTCTGTCAAACTCTTTTCGCAGTATCATATCTCCCATTTCATCTTCATCTACATCCTCTTCCACAATATTGTCCTCAAGTACATCGCCCTTGTATAGACCCTCTATATACTCCTTCCACCTTGCTGCTTTCCCTTCTTTGCTTAGAACTGGGTTTCCATCTGAGCTCTTGATTTTGCAAAAATAGACATAATTTCTTATGGGATAACAGCAGTCAGTTATTTTATAATGTAACTTAAAATCCGTCTTGATTGCAATTTTTTTTTATTCATATGACCGGTCATATGAATAAAAAAAAAATTTGCAATCAAGACGGATTTTAAGTAACATTATGAGCTCTTGATATTCATGCAAGTGGTTCTCTTTTCTCCAAAGGTCTCTTTAATTTTCCTGTAGGCTGTATCTGTCTTACCCCTCGTGAGATAAGCCTCTACATCTTTACATTTATCCTCTAGCCATCCCTGCTTAGCCATTTTGCACTTCCTGTCGATCTCATTTTTGAGACGTTTGTATTCCTTTTTTCCTGCTTCATTTACTGCATTTTTATATTTTCTCCTTTCATCAATTAAATTCAATACTTCTTCTGTTACCAAAGGATTTTTACTATCCCTCGTCTTTTTACCTACTTGATCCTCTGCTGCCTTCACTACTTCATCCTTCAAAGCTACCCATTGTTCTTCTACTGTATTTCTTTCCCCCATTCCTGCCATTTGTTCCCTTACGCTCTCCCTGAAACTCTGTACAACCTCTCGTTCTTTCAATTTATCCAGGTCCCATCTCCTTAAATTCCCACCTTTTTACAGTTTCTTCAGTTTTAATCTACAGTTCATAACCAATAGATTGTGGTCAGAGTCCATATCTGCCCCTGGAAATGTTTTACAATTTAAAACCTGGTTCCTAAATCTCTGCCTTACCATTATATAATCTATCTGAAATCTGTCAGTATCTCCAGGCTTCTTCCATGTATACAACCTATTTTTATGATTCTTGAACCAAGTGTTAGCTATGATTAAGTTGTGCTCTGTGCAAAATTCTACCAGGCGGCTTCCTCTTTCATTTCTTACCCCCAGTCCATATTCACCTACTACGTTTCCTTCCCTCCCTTTTCCAACTACCGAATTCCAGTCACTCATGACTATCAAATTTTCGTCTCCCTTCGCTATCTGAATAATTTCTTTTATCTCATAATACATTTCTTCAATTTCTTCGTCATCTGCAGAGCTGGTTGGCATATAAACTTGTACTACTGTAGTAGGCGTGGGCTTCGTGTTTATCTTGGCCACAATAATGCGTTCACTCTGCTGTTTGTAGTAGCTTACCTGCATTCCTATTTTTTTATTGATTATTAAACCTACTCCTGCATTACCCCTATTTGACTTTGTATTTATAATCCTGTATTCGCCTGACCAAAAGTCTTGTTCCTCCTGCCACCGAACTTCACTAATTCCCACTATATCTAACTTTAACCTATCCATTTCCCTTTTGAAATTTTCTAACCTACGTGCCCGATTAAGGGATCTGACATTCCACGCTCCGATCCGTAGAACGCCAGTGTTCTTTCTCCTGATAACGACGTCCTCTTGAGTAGTCCCCGCCCGGAGATCCGAATGGGGGACTATTTTACCTCCTGAATATTTTACCCAAGAGGACGCCATCATCATTAACCATACAGTAAAGCTGCATGCCCTCGGGAAAAAGTACGGCTGTAGTTTCCCCTTGCTTTCAACCGCTCGCAGTACCAGCACAGCAAGGCCGTTTTGGTTAGTGTTACAAGGCCAGATCAGTCAATCATCCAGACTGTTGCCCCTGCAATTACTGAAAACGCTGCTGCCCCTCTTCAGGAACCACACGTTTGTCTGGCCTCTCAACAGATACCCCTCCGTTGTGGTTGCACCCACGGTACGGCTATCTGTATCGCTGAGGCACGCAAGCCTCCCCACCAAAGGCAAGGTCCATGGTTCATGGGCGGGGAGTTTTACATATTGCACTCTTAATGTTATCACCCTTGCTTTTAATTTCATCGAAGTTTGTTTTAACTTTTCTATCGGATTCTTAACATTTTTCATACAGCTATTCTGTCTTAAATTCCCTGCACTTCCTATTTATTTCATTCCTCACTGAGTTGTATTTCTGTATTTTTGAATTTCCCTGAACATTTTTGTACTTTATTCTTTCATCCATCAACTGAAGTATTTCTTCTGTTACCCATGATTTCTTCGCACTTACCTTCTTCTTACCAATGTTCTTTTTTTCAACTTCTGTGATTGCCCTTTTTAGAAATTTTTTGTCCTCTTCAACTGT
Organism: Schistocerca americana; assembly: GCF_021461395.2. Taxonomy (NCBI): domain Eukaryota; kingdom Metazoa; phylum Arthropoda; class Insecta; order Orthoptera; family Acrididae; genus Schistocerca; species Schistocerca americana. The sequence goes on along the minus strand of NC_060119.1, from coordinate 757,518,731 downwards.
ACTGCCTATTGAGCTATTGTTCATTGCTGTCTGTATAGTCTTAGAGAACTTCAAGCGTATCTCGTCATTCCTTAGTACTTCCGTATTCCGCTTCTTGTCTTATTGATTCTTACTGACTGATTTATTAGAATTCAGCCTACTCTTCATCACTACTACATTGTGATCTGAGTCTGTATCTGCTCCTGAGTACGCATTACAATACAGTACTTGATTTCCGAATCTCTGTCTGACCATGATGTAATCTAACTGAAATCTCATCACATCATTCGGCCTTTCCCAAGTATACCTCCTCCGCATGTGGTTCTCGAACACAGTATTCGCTATTAATAGCTGAACCTTATTACTGAACTCAATTAGTCTTTCTGCTCTCTTATTCATTATTCCTAGCCCATATTCTCCTGTAACCTCTTCTTGTACTCCTTCCCCTACAACTGCATTTCAGTCCCCCGGGACTATTACAGTTTCATGTCCCTTTACGTAATGTATATTACCCTCTCATTATCCTCAAATACTTTCTCTATCTCTTTATCTTCAGCTTGCGACGTCGACATGTATACCTGAACTATCATTGTCGATGTTGGTTTGGTGTCGATTCTGATAAGAACAACCCTATCACTGAACTGTTCACAATAACACAGTCTCAGCCCAACCTTCATATTCATAACGAATCCTGCTCCTGTTGTACCATTTTCTGCTGCTGTTGATATTATCCTATATTCATCTGACCAGAAATCCTTATCTTCTTTCCATTTCGTCTCTCTGAACTCTACTATATCTATATGGAACCTTTGCATTTCCCTTTTCAGATTTTCTAGCTTCTCTACCGCGTTCAAGCTTCTGTCATTCCATGTCCCGACTAGTAGAAGGTTATCCTTTCGTTGGTTATTCAGTTTTTTTCTCATGGTCACCTCCCCCTTGGTATTCCCTTCCCGCCGGCCGCTGTGGCCGAGCGGTTCTAGGAGCTTCAGTCCGGAACCGCGCTGCTGCTACGGTCGCAGGTTCGAATCCTGCCTCGGACATGCATGTGTGTGATGTCCTTAGGTTAGTTAGGTTTAAGTAGTTCTAAGTCTAGGGGACTGATGACCTCAGATGTTAAGTCCCATAGGGCTTAGAGCCATTTGAACCAATTGAATTGCCCTCCCGGAGATCCGAATGGGGGACTATTCAAGAATCTTTTGCCAATGGAGAGATCATGATGACACTTTTCCAGTTACAGGCCACATGTTCTGTGAATGCATGTTGTGTGTAATTAATGCAGCAGTTTCCATTGCCTTCTGCATTCTCACGCCGTTTATCATTGCTGATTTTTCGTCTTTTATCGGCAGTATCCCAACCCAAGGAAAGGAGTGTGCCCTGAACCTCTGTCCACTCCTCTGCCCTCTTTGACAAGGCCGTTGCAATGTGCAAGCTGGTGGTGGCTCCATAATAGCGTGGCCTGTTTGCATGAAATGAACGGGGCCTTCCGTATGTGCGGCTACTACGGCTACTTGGAGGCCATTTGCAGCCATTCGTGGACTTCGCGATTCCAAATAATCATGGAATTTTTATGGATGATAATGCGCCATATCATTGGGCCACAGTTGTTCGCGATTGGTTTGAAGAACTTTCTGGACAGAGTGAATGGTTTGGCAACTCACATGGCCCGACGTGAATCCCTTCGAATATTTGTACGAGGGCACAAAACGGCAACACTTTCGCAATTGTGGACCGCTATAGAGGAAGCATGGCTTATTATATCTGCAGGGGACTTCCAACGACTTGATGGGTCCATGCCACGCCGAGTTGTTGCATTATGCCAGGCAAAAGGAGGTCCAAAATGATACACTCCTGGAAATGGAAAAAAGAACACATTGACACCGGTGTGTCAGACCCACGATACTTGCTCCGGACACTGCGAGAGGGCTGTACAAGCAATGATCACACGCACGGCACAGCGGACACACCAGGAACTGCGGTGTTGGCCGTCGAATGGCGCTAGCTGCGCAGCATTTGTGCACCGCCGCCGTCAGTGTCAGCCAGTTTGCCGTGGCATACGGAGCTCCATCGCAGTCTTTAACACTGGTAGCATGCCGCGACAGCGTGGACGTGAACCGTACGTGCAGTTGACGGACTTTGAGCGAGGGCGTATAGTGGGCATGCGGGAGGCCGGGTGGACGTACCGCCGAATTGCTCAACACGTGGGGCGTGAGGTCTCCACAGTACATCGATGTTGTCGCCAGTGGTCGGCGGAAGGTGCACGTGCCCGTCGACCTGGGACCGGACCGCAGCGACGCACGGATGCACGCCAAGACCGTAGGATCCTACGCAGTGCCGTAGGGGACCGTACCGCCACTTCCCAGCAAATTAGGGACACTGTTGCTCCTGGGGTATCGGCGAGGACCATTCGCAACCGTCTCCATGAAGCTGGGCTACGGTCCCGCACACCGTTAGGCCGTCTTCCGCTCACGCCCCAACATCGTGCAGCCCGCCTCTAGTGGTGTCGCGACAGGCGTGAATGGAGGGACGAATGGAGACGTGTCGTCTTCAGCGATGAGAGTCGCTTCTGCCTTGGTGCCAATGATGGTCGTATGCGTGTTTGGCGCCGTGCAGGTGAGCGCCACAATCAGGACTGCATACGACCGAGGCACACAGGGCCAACACCCGGCATCATGGTGTGGGGAGCGATCTCCTACACTGGCCGTACACCACTGGTGATCGTCGAGGGGACACTGAATAGTGCACGGTACATCCAAACCGTCATCGAACCCATCGTTCTACCATTCCTAGACTGGCAAGGGAACTTGCTGTTCCAACAGGACAATGCACGTCCGCATGTATCCCGTGCCACCCAACGTGCTCTAGAAGGTGTAAGTCAACTACCCTGGCCAGCAAGATCTCTGGATCTGTCCCCCATTGAGCATGTTTGGGACTGGATGAAGCGTCGTCTCATGCGGTCTGCACGTCCAGCACGAACGCTGGTCCAACTGAGGCGCCAGGTGGAAATGGCATGGCAAGCCGTTCCACAGGACTACATCCAGCATCTCTACGATCGTCTCCATGGGAGAATAGCAGCCTGCATTGCTGCCAAAGGTGGATATACACTGTACTAGTACCGACATTGTGCATGCTCTGTTGCCTGTGTCTATGTGCCTGTGGTTCTGTCAGTGTGATCATGTGATGTATCTGACCCCAGGAATGTGTCAATAAAGTTTCCCCTTCCTGGGACAATGAATTCACGGTGTTCTTATTTCAATTTCCAGGAGTGTATTAGGAGGTACTGTAACACATGACCTCTGTCGCCTCAGTGTACAGTGTGATGAAGATAAAAACGTATTCTAACATACATACACAAACTTACAGAGCAGTGTAGTAAGCTACTCAGTGATATACTACTGTATGAGGCAAGTAAAGATACCTTCTTCTTCGCTTCCTCAGGTCGTGTGTCTCGTCAATTTCTTGCCAAGTGTCGGCTTTCTGTTGAACATTTTTGATGCGAATCCCTTGGATACCACAAGCGGCGCCAGGATAGATATTCTTCAATGAGGAACTTCACCTGAAACAAAATTGCGACTCATTGAATTTTTCAGTGACATTGCGAACTGGGAAACTACCAAAGCTCTTCAAACGGGCTAAGATAATTGCCATCATAAAACCAGCCGAAGACAGAATTGATGCTTCTCACTACCGACCAGTATCACTGCTCAGCATGATACAGCATGTTATGTAAACTACTAGACAGGCTTATTCTAAATCGCATTCAAGAGGCCACTGATCAAATCACCTCTGTCGCACAAGCTGACCTAAGGAAACATCGGAGCTGCTGCGACCAGATCTTTTAATGTTGACAAATCTAGCAGAAGCTGAATTTCAGCGGGTGTCAAATTAGCTGCAGTTTATGACACTGTGTGGAGAGAGGGATGGACGTTAAAGTTTACTGAAATCATCCCATACCATAAGCTGGCGTTTCTAGTTAACATCAGGCTTCGGGGTGTTCCTGAACAGAAAAGCTACCAGATGGAGAACTATAAATAACGGCCTGTCTCAGAGATCAGGACTTCCTCCATCCTGTTTAAACTGTATATCCAGGATATTCCAGACACGGACCCCATGAAAATCCAGTAAGTTGGTGACCTAGCATTAGTGTTCCAGAGCAAAGATCTGATTCGCAGGGAAAGTGTGCTGACAAGTGATCTGGTGAAACTGTATTATTACTTTCATAAATTGAGACTTCAGTGTAACCAAACAGAACTGAGATTACTGCATTCCTCCTAAGCAACAAAGAAGCCCAAAGAAAGCTACACGTGACTTTCGATGGAATCGAAGTACCACTTAATTGCAATTCGTTATATCTAGGAATCACTGCAGGCCTGCCCTTGACATTCAAACAACAGTTCATCAAGTTATATAGGAAACTTGGTTCAAGAGTAAATCTATTTCACAAGATTTCCGGAAGCAGCTGGGACGCAGGCGGCAATACTCTACGCTTTGCTGCAACCACTCTTCTGTAATCTGCTGGGGTATATCGTGCTCCTGTGTGGGAAAAGACTGCCCACACGACAAAGACTGATGTGCACCTTAATGAATCCATGAGAGTTATCGCTGGTAACGTCAGAACTACTCTCATTCAATGGCTGTCTGTCTTAGCTAAAAATGATCCGCAAGATCTAAGCGGAAAGCAGATAACATAAACTGGCTCAAACAGGTTACATATCATAAGAACTCTCCTTTGTATGAGGCTTACAACAACCATCAACACCTCATCTGACATCATACTAATCACGCTGAGTAGATTTAGAAAGTATCAGATCTTTTTACGTGACCTTCAAATGGGGGCAACGCAGGAACGAACAGCCTCCCGACAATGCTTACATTCAAGATCCAGCGAAGAAGGTCGAGGGGACACGGAAGTACCACGCCAAATGTAGTCGTGGCTGGACCGCATTAGGACAGGGCAAGGAAAAGGTGGTTACACAATGAAGAAGTGGAGTATCCACCCACCTGCAGAATGCGAAAGCGGAGCGGAGGAGCAAACAATGGGTCACATTGCCAAGGCTTGCCCGCTTCGAGCATTTGACGGTTAGCTGAGAACTTAACATCAAGTGACTCAAAGAACTCGACTCGTTGTTAGATTTGGACGTTTCCATTTGATTGTAGATAGTTTTGCTATTTGGGGAGCAAAATAACTGATGATGGTCGAAGTAGAGAGGATATAAAATGTAGACTGGCAATGGCAAGGAAATCGTTTCTGAAGAAGAGAAATTTGTTAACATCGAGTATAGATTTAAGTGTTAGGAAGTCGTTTCTGAAAGTATTTGTATGGAGTGTAGCCATGGATGGAAGTGAAACGTGGACGGTAAATAGTGTGGACAAGAAGAGAATAGAAGCTTTCGAAATGTGGTGTTACAGAAGAATGCTGAAGATTAGATGGGTAGATCACATAACTAATGAGGAGGTATTGAATAGAATTGGGGAGGAGTTTGTGGCACAACTTGACTAGAAGAAGGGATTGGTTGGTAGGGCATATTCTGAGGCATCAAGGGATCACCAATTTAGTATTGGAGGGCAGCGTGGAGAGTAAAAATCGTAGAGGGAGACCAAGAGATTAATACACATTTCACAAGCTTCCCGGAAGCAGCTGGGATGCAGGCGGCAATACTCTACGCTCCTCTGCAACCGCCCTTGTGTGATCTGCTGAAGAACCTCTTGCTCCTGTGTGGGAAAAGGTTGCGCACACGACAAAAACTGAGGCGCAGTTTAATGAAGCCCCTCGAGCAATTAAACAGAGAACCGACTCGTGGAGATAACATCTTGGACCTACTGATAACAAACAGACGCGAACTTTTCGACTCTGTATGTGCAGAACAGGGAATCAGTGATCATAAGGCCGTTGCAGCATCCCTGAATATGGAAGTTAATAGGAATATAAAAAAAGGGAGGAAGGTTTATCTGTTTAGCAAGAGTAATAGAAGGCAGATTTCAGACTACCTAACAGATCAAAACTAAAATTTCTGTTCCGACACTGACAATGTTGAGTGTTTATGGAAAAAGTTCAAGGCAATTGTAAAATGCGTTTTAGACAGGTACGTGCCGAGTAAAACTGTGAGGGACGGGAAAAACCCACCGTGGTACAACAACAAAGTTAGGAAACTACTGCGAAAGCAAAGAGAGCTTCACTCCAAGTTTAAACGCAGCCAAAACCTCTCAGACAAACAGTAGCTAAACGATGTCAAAGTTAGCGTAAGGAGGGCTATGCGTGAAGCGTTCAGTGAATTCCAAAGTAAAATTCTATGTACCGACTTGACAGAAAATCCTAGGAAGTTCTGGTCTTACGTTAAATCAGTAATTGGATCGAAACAGAATATCCAGACACTCTGGGATGATGATGGCATTGAAACAGAGGATGACACGCGTAAACCTGAAATACTAAACACCTTTTTCCAAAGCTGTTTCACAGAGGAAGACCGCACTGCAGTTCCTTCTCTAAATCCTCGCACAAACGAAAAAATGGCTGACATCGAAATAAGTGTCCAAGGAATGGAAAAGCAACTGGAATCACTCAACAGAGGAAAGTCCACTAGGCCTGACGGGATACCAATTCGATTCTACACAGAGTACGCGAAAGAACTTGCCCCCCTTCTAACAGCCGTGTACCGCAAGTCTCTAGAGGAACGGAAGGTTCCAAATGATTGGAAAAGAGCACAGGTAGTCCCAGTCTTCAAGAAGGGCCGTCGAGCAGATGCGCAAAACTATAGACTTATATCTCTGACGTCGATCTGTTGTAGGATTTTAGAACCTGTTATTTTGCTCGAGTATCATGTCGTTTTTGGAAACCCAGAATCTACTCTGTAGGAATCAACATGGATTCCGGAAACAGCGATCGTGTGAGACCCAACTCGCTTTATTTGTTCATGAGACCCAGAAAATATTAGATACAGGCTCCCAGGTAGATGCTATTTTTCTTGACTTCCGGAAGGCGTTCGATACAGTTCCGCACTGTCGCCTGATAAACAAAGTAAGAGCCTACGGAATATCAGACCAGCTGTGTGGCTGGATTGAAGAGTTTTTAGCAAACAGAACACAGCATGTTGTTATCAATGGAGAGACGTCTACAGACGTTAAAGCAACCTCTGGCGTGCCACAGGGGAGTGTTATGGGACCAATGCTTTTCACAATATATATAAATGACCTAGCAGATAGTGTCGGAAGTTCCATGCGGCTTTTCGCGGATGATGCGCCCGCATCTCGTGGTCGTGCGGTAGCGTTCTCGCTTCCCACGCCCGGGTTCCCGGGTTCGATTCCCGGCGGGGTCAGGGATTTTCTCTGCCTCGTGATGGCTGGGTGTTGTGTGCTGTCCTTAGGTTAGTTAGGTTTAAGTAGTTCTAAGTTCTAGGGGACTTATGACCATAGCAGTTGAGTCCCATAGTGCTCAGAGCCATTTGAGCGGATGATGCTGTAGTAGTATACAGAGAAGTTGCAGCATTAGAAAACTGTAGCGAAATGCAGGAAGATCTGCAGCGGATAGGCACTTGGTGCAGGGAATGGCAACTGACCCTTAACATAGACAAATGTTATGTATTGCGAATACATAGAAAGAAGGATCCTTTATTGTATGATTATATGATAGCGGAACAAACACTGGTAGCAGTTACTTCTGTAAAATATCTCGGAGTATGCGTGCGGAACGATTTGAAGTGGATTGATCATATAAAATTAATTGTTGGTAAGGCGGGTACCAGGTTGAGATTCATTGGGAGAGTCCTTAGAAAATGTAGCCCATCAACAAAGGAGGTGGCTTACAGAACACTCGTTCGACCTATACTTGAGTATTGCTCATCAGTGTGGGATCCGTACCAGATCGGGTTGACGGAGGAGATAGAGAAGATCGAAAGAAGAGCGGCGCGTTTCGTCACAGGGTTGTTTGGTAAGCGTTACGGAGATGTTTAGCATCTAAACTCTGCAAGAGAGGCGCTCTGCATCGCGGTGTAGCTTGCTCGCCAGGTTTCGAGAGGGTGTGTTTCTGGATGAGGTATCGAATATATTGCTTCCCCCTACTTATACCTCCCGAGGAGATCACGAATGTAAAATTAGAGAGATTAGAGCGCGCACGCAGGCTTTCAGACAGTCGATCTTCCCGCGAACCATACGCGACTGGTACAGGAAAGGGAGGTAATAACAGTGGCACGTGAAGTACCCTCCGCCACACACCGTTGGGTGGCTTGCAGAATATAAATGTAGATGTAGATGAGTTATCACTGGTAACGTCAGAACTATTCTCATTTAGTGGCTGCCTGTCGTAGCTAAAAATGCTCCGCAAGATCTAAAGGGGAAAGCAGATACCATAAACTTGCTCAAAAAGATTCCTTATCATAAGAACTCTCCTTCGTATGAGGCTTACAAGATCCACCAACAACTCGTGTGAAAACATACTAATCACGCTGAGTTGATTTAGAAAGTATCATTTATTTTCACGTGACCTTCAAAATGGTTCAAATGGCTCTGAGCATTGTGGGACTAAATATCTGAGGTCATCAGTCCCCTAGAACATAGAACTTCTTAAACCTAACTAACCTAAGGACATCACACACATCCATGCCCGAGGCATGATTCGAACCTGCGACCGTAGCGGTCGCGCGGTTCCAGACTGTAGCGCCTAGAACCGCTCGGTCACAGCGGCCGGCCAAGTGACCTTCAAATGGAGACAACGCAGGAACGAACAACCTACTGACAATGCATACCTGATTCAAGATCCAGCAAGCAAGGTCGAGGGGACTGGAAGTACCACGCCAATGTAGTCGAGGCTGGACCGCATTAGGACAGGGCAAGGAAAAGGTGGATACACAATGAAGAAGTGGGGTATCCGCCCATCTGCTGAATGCGACAGCGGAGCGGAGGAGCAAACAGTGGGTTACATTGCCTAGGGTTGCCCCCTTCGAGCATTTGACGGTCATCTGAGAACTTAACATCGAGTGACTCAAAGATCTCCTGACTGGATGTTATATTTTGACATTTCCATTTGATTGTAGATAGTTTTGCTATTTGGGGAGCAAAATAACTGATGATGGTCGAAGTAGAGAGGATATAAAATGTAGACTGGCAATGGCAAGGAAATCGTTTCTGAAGAAGAGAAATTTGTTAACATCGAGTATAGATGTAAGTGTCAGGAAGTCGTTTCTGAAAGTATTTGTATGGAGTGTAGCCATGGATGGAAGTGAAACGTAGACGATAAATCGTTTAGACAAGAAGAGAATAGAAGCTTTCGAAATGTGGTGCCACAAAAGAATGCTGAAGATTAGATGGGTAGATCAGATAACTAATGAGGGGGTGTTGAATAGGATTGGGGAGAAGAGAAGTTTGTGGCACAACTTGACAAGAAGAAGGGACCGGTTGGTAGGACATGTTCTGAGGCATCAAGGGATCACAAATTTAGCATTGGAAGGCCGCGTGGAGGGTAAAAATCGTAGAGGGAGACCAAGAGATGAATACACTAAGCAGATTCATAAGGATGTAGGCTGCAGTAGGTACTGGGAGATGAAGAGCCTTGCACAGGATAGAGTAGCATGGAGAGTTGCATCAAACCAGTCTCTGGACTGAAGACCACAACAATAACAGTTTTGTGTACTTGTAAAACCATACGATAAGTAATAAATATCGCGATTGCAGACTGCTGTCTCAGAGGACGGCTCCAGACAAACCGAGCGACAGGAAAATTTGCAGCGGGATCTGGCTCCACCATTTGTTATTATTCTCACCTCTTAGAGAGGTTACTTGAGAAAATGACGGCGCAGGAGAGACGAGCGCTTGCAGAACACGCCAGGGTGTGCAGGTCAGCCGTATAGGCGCATTTTCAGCCACGGAGACGGGCGCGAGAACTTGCAGGGCGCTGTCGGGTTGTGCTAAGGGCGGTGGAAGCCGGTCGCCTTTGTGGCGGCTGCATTGTCTCGCGGCCGGTAATGAGGCGCCGCCGCCGCCAAGTGGCGTCTGTGCCGCTGCGCGGGCCGCCCGCTGCGTGCTGTGTGGCTTCGCCCTCGTTACCGGCGGCTCCCGGCCGCCTCCGCAGTCCGCACGCCCGCTTCCGGCTCATAACGACCCGCGCCGCTTCCGCCACGCGCCGCGCCCGCCGCCATTGTCGCGGACAGCGAGTCGCTGAAAAATATCACAAAAGGCCGGCCCCCTTTCCTTTAAATCACGCCAGCAATGGCCGCCGCGAATTGAAAGCGACAGCGACAGCGCCGCCGATGTTTCCCGTTTCGGCTGCCCCCGCAGCACATGTCCGCCAATCTGTTTCCCAGCAGCCGGGGCCGAGCCGCGACAAATACTCCCTGCCAGAGAAAGCGCTGCAGTCAGCTACAAATTTCTAGCTTTCTGATCGTACAGGAAACACATTCTCTTTTATGGCATTTTCTTCTCTAGCTTTTTGTGTGGAGCCCACATCAAACATCAGTACAACTACCATACTGTGGGCAATGACGTCTAAGATTTCGAACAGTTCTTCGGTAATACTTCAACGAAAACAAGGTCAAAATTTCTCAGTCCAGGTGCAGAGCAAAGTGATGTGGACTAGTTGCTGATGAAACACAAGAATGGTTTTTATTCCAGTCTTTGATCACAATATCAACTCTTTTGACGATGACCGGTTTCAGTCAGTAATGATCATCCTCAGATCTGTTCAAATGTGTGTGAAATCTTATGGGACTTAACTGCTAAGGTCATCAGTCCCTAAGCTTACACACTACTTAACCTAAATTATCCTAAGGACAAACACACACACCCACCATGCCCGAGGGAGGACTCGAACCTCCGCCGGGACCAGCTGTACAGTCCACGACTGCAGCGCCTTACACCGCTCGGCTAATCGTCCTCAGATCTTTCCTACGTCATGTCCTAAAGTGATAAGGCCGTAATGGCATCGTCACTTTTGGACATGGTGTTGAAAAGATCTAAGGATGGTCATTACTGACTGAAACCTGTCATCGTCAAAGGAATTGATATTGTGATCAAAGATTGGAATAAAAAATATTTGACAGTATTTGATCAGTGTTCATATATGCGACTATGTCGCAGCTGGTGAAAACACAAGAATATTGTTATGGCACAGAATAGTAAACGGGTAGAAATTAGAAAATTTTGTTTAAGTCTTTCACATTGTCATGGACAAGCTCATGCCTGAGACAGAGGCGGAAGTAAGGAGCGATCCAGTATCTCGTAAGTGGGTCAGGTCGACGACAAATTACAACACTATCTGCCGAGTGAGGATACCCATTCAGCAGAAGCGAGGCTGCGATGGAAAACCAAAGGAAGCAAGACTAGAATATTCGTCAGTTTGTCACACATGTAGCAAGGAGCTCCATATCTTCCACAAGAGCACATAGTGAGAAACTGACACAGCAGTTAACAGCCTGTTAAGTGAATAAAGCACAATAAGGAGGGCACATGCAGTCATTACGAACCGAGCAACGCCTCATAGCCTCACGCTAGCTCCCTTTAAGTGCTTCACTGCTCTAGCTCTCGTCATAAGTTGATCATTGGGATCAATGACATTCACAGTAAAAGCACTCGATCCCATGGTTACGATACTGTAGTGAATCTGTCCTAAATGCTCCAGCACAGTTTCTGAACTAGACAAAGATGTACTTCATGCTACTCGCCGCCTACCAACTACTGATGGAGGAACTGACTGTCTTCTATCAACACCACATCGCAGAGTGCTGCCAGCACAGGACCAGAGCCTCTTGGTATCCACGCTCTTATTCAACACTGAAGTGTCTTCAGGCGGCGAAACCTATAATGATGGTCCCTGTTCACCAGCAGTACACAATGGTTTCAGGGTCGCTGATATATTTTCCTGGGCGTGGACCCGCTGAGCTGACTCGAAGGATGTCAGCTAGTATCCAAGATGCAGCTGAATGAGCAATAGCTCAGGCTGGTGCGAAAGAACGACGACTTGCGAACATCGTAAAACAATTACTGAACTCTAGTAACGTTTTTGGAACGGTTTACTTTAACCCGTTACGCTAAGTCCATTTGATCCACAGATCATATTTTAAGAGGGAGCCATTGATCGGAAAGCGCTGTGGGAGTTTAAATTTTATAACGGTGGTGTCAGATCTTCTTCGGGTTGCGATTCGTATCCTAATCATCTATGGAGCACATTAGTCATAACAGTAAAATAAACACACTGACTGCGCCTGCGGAGCGCTTAGCATTTCGAGCAGGAAAGTAAACTGATAAAGTTTCAAGACGGAACTAATGTTCGAAAATACTTAGTTTGGGTCCTGTGATGTGTCGAAGTCGAGGCATCCACTTTACATTTGACAGCTCCAAAACTTCGAATTTCCAGGCTGTGGTTTTCTCGTGAACATGTCCGGTTTGCCGTCCCGCACAATACGCTAACCGTTGTCGATGTTTTTATTTTTACAGTCCCTGTTAACGCACGAGTGATTGCTATCTCGTTCTGGAATGATCCCTTTCTAGTAATATTTGCATTTTAACTTTCATAAGGGCTTCTGCTGGCATTGTAGAAAACCATCTGACGTAATACAACGCAAACAATCTGGGAAAGACATTCTGTGAGCACTAAAAACGCTTCTCAAGAAGCAAAATGTATACGATTCCCGGAAACCCAGTGTCTAACAAAAAAACTGACGGGCAACTTACATATAATATAGACAGGTCTTTTAAATGTGAGCCTTGATCTTAATTTAGGAAATTACACAATTACTGTGATAGTTCCTCAAACGAATGGAGTTGTAAAATTTTACGTCTCGCTGACCACCAGGTCATTAGAGATGTAACAAACTTTGTAATCTAGGTCGTTAAGCAAGGTTACATCCCCTCACTACTGTTCTTCACCTTGCAGGGTGTAGAAAGAATGAAGCATGTGAAAAAAAAATCGGAATGGTAGTAAAAATATTACGAGAACGTATTCGAAAGATAATATTTACATAATTCATAGGCGTTTATGCTGAAATAAAAAAAAAAAAAGATTTACAACTGGCTGCTAGAGAATGTAATAACAATCTACTTAACGATAGTGAAATATAAGACGTAACTATTGAAGCGTAATAGAAATAAAAATAGTTAGCTGCTAAACACAAAACTGGTGTGACTCAGTACCAGGAAACGAGAATGAATTGTGGTTGTTGCGAAGGAAAATCACATACGATGGCCGAAGTAACGGAGGCATCAGTCTTCCACAGGTCAATGACGCTGACCATCAAAAGAACTATGGCGCTATAAAATATTCGCCTGCAGCTTAAGGGGTTTGTGGAACTATATGCCATGAGCATGACATGGTGTGAATGTAAAACGTTGGCTTTCGCAATACTGGAGAAAAAATGGATACATTAGACCTACTGATTGATATTAACAAAAAGTCAGAGGAATCTTGAAGTATGGTATGAAAAGTTACGAGGAAAGAATGAGAAAGGAAAGACTGTAAGAAATCTTTTCTGGAAGAAAGGTATAGGCCAGCGGGGCATCCGCTAAGGCAGCAAGTTGTGCGTACGTACCTGTAGCTGCACGCTGCAAGCACCAGCACAGGGTGGAACCGTAGGGGTACGCAACGACTAGAGCATCAACAGTTATACAGAATGTTGGACTAGTACTCATATGGGGACTAAAACATTAGCAAGCTACAGGTTAACTAGTGATTCTGCGATCCATAGAAAGAGAGAGACGCACGGTTCAAGGAGTGGGAAGTATTCTCTCAGATCCGGGGATGAGCACATTAAACGATATATCCCACACTAACATCACTCACGACTGTTAAGGAAACGACCGCAAGAATTAGCATCAATTATGGGCACTTTTAGAAGTATCTCTCTTGTACTAGCCTGACTACTTCACTCTGTATATGCTGAGAAGAGGATGTAAACCAAAGCTTTTTTGTCAGCCTAAATCGTTTCTTAATGAGTTATTAACATCGACTTTTGAAGTATTTACTGCAGTATTCTATGTATGTAAACTGTTAACAAATACAGCTAGATCATTTCTGTACAAGTAAAGTCATTGTGCAACTGTGCAGAAAAACTGCACCAAAAGTGGTGCTACCGGGAATGCTGCAAATGTCATCGGTAACATTTTCTCCAGAGACCAAAACACGTATGCCCCTAAATCAGTATTTGCGCAAAGAACGTTATGACCAGTGTCCTGATTAGCTAACACGCCTTCGAACTTGGATTTAGTATGATTGAGGTTTAGCATCTTTAACGTTGAGGAAGCAAACCTTCAGACTGAAGAAAGATGGGAAAGAGATTTCACAGGAATCGTCACTGCAGTCATCTTAACGATTTAGGGAACGCATTGAAAACCTACACATGGATGTCGCGACGCGTTTCGAGTCCCATTTCCCACGACTGCTGGTTCAGTGTTTCATCGGTAATTGGAAGGACAGGGACAAGTTACTTGCAGCGTATGGTGGAGGGGCAAGGAAAGGAGAGCACCTTCTGGGTCAGCAAGTGTGACTTTTTCGTTAGAAAGGATATAACGCAAAGTAATAGTAAGGTAAAACGACGAGTTCTCTTGGTGCTCCTAATACAGTTTCCTGGGTGCTATAGCGGGTGCAAGTGCTCCCTCATGAGATCTTTATGACAGCGCTGTGGTGCTCTGCCGTTGACCCCTGTCTTTGTTTGTTCTGGGAAACTCCACGACGACCTCTTTCCTGCCTTGTCCTACTTGAGACCATCAACATGAGACCACTTATCTAGTTATGTCTTTTGGACAGTAGCCAGAGTGGTACCGAAGAGCTCTGTCCTCTAAAGGACAATATCGGTAATGTGTGTCCGGTTCGAGTTTTGTAGATAAAGATGTGTGTCGTTGCGGTACGGGAAGCCCTCGACTAGCCAGATTTTATCGTTTTTGGCTGATGCAAGAAGGTTGTTATACGAAACATTTAGACTGCTTGACGAATTTATCGGTATGGGGAAGTATACTGTATAAGAATTCTCCTGAAAGGCAAAGATATAAGTTCAGTACTAGCTGCAGATTCTTTCATTAATATGCCGCTTATACATTGTCCAGTCACATTATGGTGACCTCCTTCTAAATGCCTGAATAACCGCCTTTTGTACCGCGGACAGACGGAACACGTCAGGAAGCGAGTCAGTGGGGTTCTGGAAGGTGCCGACGGGACTGTGGATTCATGCCGACTGCAGTGCCGTAGCCATCTGCACTTGATTTCTCTGTTTAGAATCCATGGCGCGAAATGTTCGATTGAGTTGGTCTCACAGACTCTCGATTGGGATCGAGTCTGGGGAGTCTGGTGGCCAAGGGAGTACGGTAAAGCCGGCCTGTATGGCCGAGCGGTTCTAGGCGCTACAGTCGCTACAGTCGCAGGTTCGAATCCTGCCTCGGGAATGGATGTGTGTGCTGTCCTTAGGTTACTTAGGTTTAGGGGACTGATGACCACAGATGTTAAGTACCATAGTGCTCAGAGCCATTTGAACCATTTTTGAGTACGGTAAATTCTTCCTCGTGCTCTTCAAACCACTCTCGTACATTGCGAACTGTGTGATACGTTGTATTGTCCTGGTGGTAGATACCATTGTGCAAGGAAAAAGTACACTGCATGTAGAGGTGAACATAGTACCCGAGGATAGATACATACTTGTGTTGATCCATAGTGACTTCCAGAATGACGAGATCCCACACGGAATGCCACGAAAACATTCACCAGACCATAATGCTCCCTCCTCCTGTCTGGACCCTCCCGACTATTGTTGCAGAGTGTTTGCTTCCTGTCCGGCGGAGCTTAAACGTGATTCACCTGAAGAGGCCACATGTCACCACTAAGTGGACGTCCAGAAGCGATACTGGCGTGCAAATTCCAGCCTTCGTCGCAGATGAATGGCTGTCAGTATGGCTGCATGAACGAGGCGCCTGCGGCGGAGACGCCTATGCAGCAACTTTCGTTGAAAGGTCCGTTGAGGAGACACTGTTGGTAGCCTCTTAGTTCATCGTCAGTAGCTCAACAGTGATGTCTATTCTCCCTTACATATCGCCACAGCTGTCATATATGGCCCTTGGTGCACCACAGTTGCCTCGGCGGCAGTTTTGGATCGCACCATTTTGGCGTGCAAGGTATACTTTAACCATGGCGGCACGTGAACAGTTTACGAACTTTGCTGTTTTCGAGATGCTTCCGCCCTTGCACCGAAAGCCAATGATCAATCCCATTTGGAAGTCAGATAAATCGCTCCTTTTTCCGCAATACCAAAACGACTGCACTGTTTCCGCGTCCCACCGACAGGCTTTATATACCCCTGCTACCTGCCGTCTGTGAGTGGTTGTTGCACATTAACATCGAGCGTAGGCAGTGGTCACATTAACATGACTGGGCCATGTACTGCGGTGACGATAGAGTAAACCAGTAAATTTAGCTCAACACCAAATATGGGAAAAAGTAAAAAACAGCGGTACTTAGTAGTTTGTGCAAAGTTTTTAAAAGTGCCGTCAGTATAAGAAACGAAAACTAAGAGTTGGTGGGTTTTCAGTGCTTTTATGTCTGTGTATGAAGTCGCCGTCAAGAATTAACAAATTTTAAAAGTTGTCAAAAACACCACTGTAAATGAACTAGCTACCTGTGACATGCGTTCATCCACTACGTCTAAGAATATTTATCTACACTACTGGCCATTAAAAATGCTACACCAAGAAGAAATGCAGATGATAAACGGGTACCCAGAACAACCACCTCTGGCCGTAATAACGGCCTTGATACGCCTGGGCATTGAGTCAAACAGAGCATGGATGGCGTGTACAGGTACGCTGCCCATGCAGCTTCAACACGATACCACAGTTCGTCAAGAGTTGTGACTGGCGTATTGTGACGAGCCAGTTGCTCGGCCACCATTCACCAGACGTTTTCAGTTGGTGAGAGATCTGGAGAATGTGCTGGCCATGGCAGCAGTTCAACATTTCTGTAACGAGAAAGGCCCGTACAGGACCTGCAACATGCGGTCGTGCATTGTCCTGCTGAAATGTAGGGTCTTGCAGGGATCGAATGAAGGAGAGCCACGGGTCGTAACACATCTGAAATGTAACGTCCACTGTTCAAAGTGCCGTCAATGCGAACAAGAGGTGACCGAAACGTGTAACCAATGGCCCCATACCATCACTCCAGTTAATACGCCAGTATGGCGATGACGAATACACGCTTCCAATGTGCGTTCACCGCGATGTCGCCAAACACGGATGCGACCATCATGGTGCTGTAAACAGAACCTGGATTTATCCGAAAAAAAGACGTTTTGCCACTCATACACCCAGGTTCGTCGTTGAGTACACCATCGCAGGCGCTCTTGACTGTGATCCAGCGTCAAGGGTAACCGCAGCCATGGTCTCCGAGCTGATAGTCCATGCTGCTGCATACGTCGTCGAACTTTCCGTGCAGATGTTTGTTGTCTTGCAAACGTCCCCATCTGTTGACTCAGGGATCGAGACGTGGCTGCACGATCCGTTACAGCCATGTGGATAAGATGTCTGTCGTCTCGACTGCTAGTGATACGAGGGCGTTGGGATCCAGCAAGACGTTCCGTATTACCCTCCTGAACTCACCGATTCCATATTCTGCTGACAGTCATTGGATCTCGACCAACGCGAGCAGCAAAGTCGCGATACGATAAACCGCAATCGCGATAGGCTACAATCCAACCTTTATCGAAGTCGGAAACGTGATGGTACGCATTTCTCCTCCTTACACGAGGCATCACAACAACGTTTCTCCAGGAAACGCCGGTCAACTGCTGTTTGTGTATGAGAAATCTGTTGGAAACTTTCCTCATGTCAGCACGTTGTAGGTGTCGCCATCGGCGCCAACCTTGTTTGAATGCTCTGTAAAGCTAATCATTTGCATATCACAGCATCTTCTTCCTGTCGGTTAAATTTCGCGTCTGTAGCACGTCATCGTCTTGGTGTAGTAATTTTAATGGCCAGCAGTGTATGATGCGAAGCTATTGTGAACTTCGACTTATACCTGAATGCAAATACCTATACTTGTGAATGATCGTAATCGCCACGAGTTATTTTTTTCTTTTTTTGGCACAAATGTAGAAATGTAGTTTGTGAACAGGAAACTGTCATCATGCTGCAACAGCTGTTCTTAGACACAATGACTTTTGTTCACGTTTATCGCTAATAGTTGAGTAACTGATACAGTTTACCAAGCACTTAAATGTTACATTCTTTCATCCAGATGCAAGGTGGCAGTCCATTTTTTACCACCTTCCATGAGTAACAGATAAGGGGACAGTCCATTTTACCACCTTCTGTGGGGATCTCCTCGACGAGACGCTTAGAATGATATGACACACAATATACTTTATTTGTAACAGACTGAATTTCCATATTAAAATATCAAATGATAATGAGAGTGTACTTCTCTGATCGGAATACGATACTAAGTAATCCCTTTTCCCATTTGCATGTACATTCAATTCAGTAGCAACGCAGATGGAATGGGGAGGAGGCGTTGAGCCACGATTCCATATGTTTATTTAAATGTCACGTCGCACACTCATGTCGAAGAAGAGGGGTGGGTCATAACTATCACGGGGATGCATCTGGGTCTCAACAGAGTCGCGTAACTTGTTTTGCCACAGAGGGTCAAAGGCACTTTCATTGCATCAGGTGTCCTAATGGAGAGGCGACTGTATAGTTCACACTAATTGGATGGTACGCGTTTTCGGAGGCGGAGAAAGAGATACGTAGTTAAAACAGTACATGGCACTCATGTGAACAGTGCTTGATATCTTCATACGTGTATGAAAGGTAGTAGAAGCCTGGGCCTCTCGTAGTATGTTCTCTCACTGATGGAACAATCTGGAAATTTCGAGGAAAGGGAGGTGAAGTTAGCAGACAGGATGGCTAAAAGTAATGTTTTGAGAGTGGGAAGAATAATCCCTGCATGTAGCAGTTTCGTTGGCAGACTCCAGTTTTGCAGGGAGGTAGTGTTCTTCACAGAGGGGTAGCTCGACACATGGCATTTGCAGAGAAAAAAGTGCTCTCTCTCTCTTCGAAAGGTTGTGCTGATACACGAAGCGCTTAACGCTTCGTGGGGCATGGAGACATATTTATTCTCTGGTCACTTTGATCACAATGGACTCTAAATAGAGCAGCGCTAAATAAGCTGAGAGTCTTATATATTCTCTAAGTGGAGAGATCTGGAAGAGTCGTGCCGGTTCATACGTTCTTGCGAGAACTGCGAGAGCATCACTGTCCACCTCGGGCATTGGTTTGTGTGTTGTTCTTAGCATAGGTTAGTTTAAGTAGCGTGTAAGGCTAGGGACCGATGACCTAAGCAGTTTGGTCCCTTAGAAATTCACACACATTTGAACATCGCTGTCCATGTCGAGCCACCAACCAGGCGAGTGAGTATACACAGCCATTACAGACATACTGGGGAGAAACGGTCTTTTGTTTCACACAAGAACTCGGTAAGAGTATATGACCGGCGCTTCATTCAATAATAAGCAGTTTCGTAGGTTGACAGGCAGCGCGAAGCATATGCAGTCGGCTAGCGTCCCGCACATCCAAGGACACACCGTACACCAAAAGTAAATGACGCATTGCAATTGCGCAGGGAGTACCTTACATATGATTTAGTCACAAGCGTGCCTCTTCCTCCAGATCTGTGTTTAGTTTGGAGTAGTATATTAAACCGTTCTTTGTGTTGCATTCAGCCAAGCAAGATCGTAATGTTGAACGTCAGTTAGGAATAGTTGCCCACTTACAACAAAGATGTCTGTATGGTGCAAAAATTGCCAATTGACGCTAAATAACGAAAAGTGTGAGCTCATCCACGTAAGTGGATAAATCAGTCAAATCTAAAGGCCTTAAATTCATCTAAATACCTAGGAATTACAATTACGAGCAACTTAAACTTGAAGGAACACACAGTAAATGTTATGGGGAAGGCAAACCAAAGACTGCGTTTTATTGGTACGACTCTTAGAAAATGTAACAGATCCACTAAAGAGACTGCCTACACTACGCTTGTCCGTCCTCTTTTAGAATACTGGTGCAGGTTGGGGATCCTTACCAGACTGGATAGGCGGAGTACATCGAAAAAGTTCAAAGAAGGGCAGCACGTTTTCTATTATCGCGAAACAGGGGAGAGAGTGTCACGGACACGATACAAGGAATGGGGTGCACGTAATTAAAGCAAAGATGTTTCTTATTGCGGCGAGATGATCTCACGAAATTTCAATCACCAACATTCCCCTCCAAATGCGAAAATGTTTTGTTGGTGCCGACCTACATAGTGAGAACCGATAACCTTAGTAAAATAAGGGAAATCAGAGCTCGCACTGTTTTTCCGCGCGCTGTACGATATTGGAATAATAGGGAATTTTTGTGAAGGTGATTCGATGGACCTTCTGCCAGGCACTTA
The DNA here is from genome assembly GCF_021461395.2 of Schistocerca americana. NCBI lineage: Eukaryota > Metazoa > Arthropoda > Insecta > Orthoptera > Acrididae > Schistocerca > Schistocerca americana. The sequence goes on along the minus strand of NC_060119.1, from coordinate 757,498,366 downwards.
AACGTGATTCGCAGAGTATCCATGTAGATGCAGATGCATGTTAATTAACGTTGTTGAAGTTAAGTACATTGCAGAATGCATTTATGCAGTTTTCTCCTTTTTTTATTTGTTTGTTTTAACTTATCGAGTAGCATGGCATTGTCATCTAAAACTATCTGAAACTTGTATTAAGATTCGGGAACGGATTGTTTGTCCTAAAAATAGGCTACCAATTCTCATTAAATTAAATTACTTTGTAGAGAAATTCTTTCAGGAATCCACAAATAACGGTTCTTGTGATATATAAACAATTTCGCAGTTCTGCTATCTACCTGGCAGGTCAAAATATAAACACTTCTACACACACTCAGCATCCTTACATGCCAAGTGGTGGGTAGGAGACTGTAAGAATCGCCAGTATGTTAGACAGAAACACTGTATCCAAGAACGAAATGCCTGTTGCAAGCGGGAGCAAGGTCTTAAATACGTAACTTCTAATTGTCAGTGTTAAGAAGGTTTGTTATATAAACTTATAGATTTACATTTAATCGCTTTAATAACATTTTGACTGTAGAAGCCAGTTATGCAAAAAGTTGTTAAACTTATTCCTGCCTGCAGGTTGCTGGCGCGCTGGTAATAGCGTCTGCGTTGACCGTCGCCAGCACGCCTCCTTCCAAACAAGCTCCTACCGAGGGGCGCGCGCTCCCTTTGTGTAAAGTTAACAACGTCAGAGACGCCGAGGCATCCGAGCTTAATGCGACTAACAACACTTCACAGAGGCTAGACGCTTTCATCGGACCGCGGAGTAAGTTTGTAACATTGTACCAAGTTAATAAGTGAAGACAATGGGCCGCCCGTTGTCTTAAGTCGGGAAGTGAGAACAATGGGTTCTCGACTGCTAAGGACCGGGACTTCTCCCGCAGACGGCGCTCCGCCCTGGCTGCGCGGCGCCAGCATGAGTGATGAACTGCCATAATGAGGCCAGCCCTGTATTCCGGGCTCAAGCACTCCAAGTGGCTCAGCAACGATTACATTCTGACCTCCCTACACAGCAAGACACTGTCGCCTTGTCCTACTACTAACCAGCAGACGTAGACGTCCTGCAGGTAGTTTCTCAGCCTAATGACAGAGAGCCGCACGTTCGCATTGGTCAGCCCGAAACTAAACACTGCAGTGGACTGTCGATTGTCCGAGACGGTTCGAGAGGGGAGTGTTCCGATAGTTGATATTATTACGGATAATCGATCATTTACGTAAATATAATGTTCCAGTGTTCATACGAATATGACGCAAATAAGTACTGAACTAATCACAAAAATGTGAAAAACTTCCTCACTGGATGGTTGTTGCTCAGCACAGTCTTTGCCGTTACGCTCTTCCTCGTCGTCGAAAGGGTCTTGGCCGCCGATGAGACATCGTTCGTCAGTACTTTGTAGCCAAGGTCATCGATATCACATTTGAGGCAGTCTGGAATATATTCCCGGTCTCATTCTTAAAATCCTGCAGATTCTTCAATCAGCCCTGGCAATTCTAAAACAAACTGACTGATTGGTAGCTCCGCACGTGCAGTGATAGACTCGTCTGAGGGAAGGAAAGTGGTTCAAATGGCTCTGAGCACTATGGGACTTAACTTCTGAGGTCATCAGTCCCCTAGAACTTAGAACTACTCAAATCTAACTAACTTAAGAACATCACACACATCCATGCCCGAGGCAGGATTCGAACATGCGACCGTAGCGGTCGCGGTTCCAGACTGTAGCGCCTAGAACCGCTCGGCTACCCCGGCCGGCTGAGGGAAGGAATTTATTCACAGCTTTTGTTACTGTAGCGTCCTTGACTGTAACTTCTAACGTCATTTTAGACAGCATCCTTCCAAGTCATATTCTTCGTACAGTTGTTGATTTTTTCTCTTATTCTTCTAGCACCTTTCTTAAGCTGTTATTTTAATATCTTGGAAATGCTAAGAACAATGCGTTTACGTTTAGTCTTCGTTACGAACGATACAGCAACAGCACGCTCTGTCACAAGAGAAGGTTCTGTCGTCAACACAGAACAATAATGACGGTTGGTGGGGAGGAGAAAACCACCGAACTCTCCAGGCCAACGCCAGCGAAACTTCTACACTTCCCGTAATAAAATAAATTTGGAACACCCTGAAGGAAAAGATAGTCTTATTGGGAAGTGAGGCTACATGTAGTTCATCGTTGTAGGATTATATATAAGAAATTCAGACCAAATGAAACACATTTGCCATAGTAAAGGATGTCCAAGCAGTCGCATCAATACACAATGCACCCCATCTGGAGACAACACAGCAGTGTTTTCTGGCATGCAAACGGTCATACAGGTGCCAGATGGTATCCTGCGATAGATTGTCCCAAGCATCTCACGACTTTTGTTGCAATTCGTCAGTGGTATGGACCTTGTGAACAAGTTTTGTCATGCCCCATATGTGTTCAACTGATGAGAGATCTGATGATCTTGCTGGCCAGGGCAGGTATTCTACACCACGAGGAGCACGTTGCGTCGCAACAGCCTTATGTGGACGTGCATTGCCCTCCTGAAGAAGCACATCACCTTCCTGTCGAACAATTGGCGGTAGCGCTGTGATGACAGCCTGTGCCTGTGCGCTGTAGCGGGCATTGATTACTACAGAAATATCAGATCACAAATGTGACCGCAAGTTGTAAACAGATGAACCCCACCACCACGAAGACTGGGTTGGGGCTTATGAGTCGGCGAATGCTCTCTGGAGTAGACACCTCACCAAGTCTGTGCGCCCTTCAGTCGCATACACACAGAACCTACTCTCATAAATGAAGATAACTGAGCACCATTTGACTCTCCTGTCAACTATTTCACGACGGTAGAGTCTCTATACGTGGCGGTGTCGTGACGTCAGTGGTAGCCAGGCCCGGAGCACCCGTGACCTTCATCCTGATGCAAGCAGAATGTTCCCAATGGTATCTGATAACACGGTAGGTGCAATATGTGCCTGGATTTCGTCCCAGGATGATGTTCGGTGGGCCACCGCTCCTCGCACGATGCATCGATCTTGGCATATGTATGTACTACGCAGACGTCGACAACTTTGTCTACAGCTGTGGAAATGTTCCACAGACCACTGCCGAAAGCAACGACAAACTACCGGTATCAAGTCCAACACGGGCAAGAATACGTCAACACACTCATCAAGCTTTCCGCACGACCACAACACTGTTGAAATGTCTAAAGTCCTTCAACTGGGGTACGTGTTCGTCTGATGGGACATGGTTGCACCCTAGAATGAGTGTTGTAAACACTGTTCTCCTCTAAACTCAGCACAGTTACTGCCTGCAGAGTCAAAATAGAGGAGGCATAGATTGCCTTCCTGAACACCATCTGATTACTGATGACCGTGACAAAGGAGTCAGTAACATCACAACCACTCAATATGCGCATATTGTGCCCTGGTACCACTCAACAAAGTCCTTGAGGGTGTCGCCTTTTTTTTCGGGGGTGTATATGGTGTTCCAACTCCGGGAAAGTCATGCTGACCGTTTTCTTTGATTGCAAGGGCCCGCTGCTCATTGCCTTGCTGGAACACGGCACCACAATTAACGCACAATGGTACATGGAGACTTCGCAAATACTGAAGCGCTCCAAGAAGTCCAAACGCGCTGGAATGTTAACGGATGGCATCATGATATTGCAGGATAATGCTCGCCCACATGTCGCCAGTATTGTTTCGACTACTCTGCGGAAGTTTCACTGGAATGCCATTTCCATACAGTCCCGATCTCTCTCCGTGCGATTTACATATTTTTGGAGACCTGAAAAAAGACATTCGTGACCGTCAATTTTCTTCGGATGAAGGTGTGCTCGTCTGGATACAGTCATGGTTCCGTAGGTCATTGCATCCGTTTCCCATGAAGGCACTGATTATCTTGTCATACAATGCAACAAATGTAGTAACAGTCATGACCAATACTTCTGAAATAATGAGCAGTTTACGTACTTTTTTCCACCTGTCTTGTTTTCATTCGCTTGCCCCTTGTACCAGCGGCCAGACAGCATAAACTCAACCAACTGAGCTGTGCAGCCGACGAACACTTCAAATAGAAACGTAGAGTACAATACGAAAGTCTTTATTTTCTAGGCCACACATCAGGCACAAAATTTCATATAGTTGCTAACCAAAAACTATATGTTGTATCCATTTGAGCCTTTCGAAAAAACATGTTAATAATTATGTTTATCAGCATCGACGCGGCTAAATGCAGTTTTACGTGCTTTCATGGAAACTTCTCGGTCATATTACTGTTCTCTGATACACTCATGAATGAACAGTGTACAAATTATTTACTACTGAATCTGCACATAAAATTTACAACAAAATCTCGATGAGGCTACATCCAGGAACAGTAAAGAAACTAACTTTGAAAAAATAACAATGTGGATCCCTGCAACCGATTAAGAATGCTCTAAACATAGTGGTACAATTATGGTCACTACCCATTTGCGCAACAAAAGCTGCTTCTACAACTGCTTCACAGCAATTAAGTAAATGAGTGCAGGCCTTGTAGAAGCAACTGACCTGCACATTCGGTACCACTCTTACTCGATTATCTGTCCTCACACGTAAATTTCCAAAGGTTTGTTTCCTTAATGTCGGAGCCGAAAGATAGTGCAAACAATTTTAATTATTTGACCAATCTTTTAAAAAAGTAAATTTTTACGAACACGCCACTACGTCTCTCGTAAGGCAAATTGTTTCTCTTTTCAAATGGTTCAAATGGCTCTAAGCACTATGGGACATAACATGGTTCAAATGGCTCTGAGCACTATGGGACTCAACTTCTGAGGTCATCAGTCCCCTAGAACTTAGAGCTACTTAAACCTAACTAACATAAGGACAGCACACACATCCATGCCTGATGCAGGATTAGAAACTGCGACCGTAGCAGCAGCGCGGTTCCGGACTGAAGTGCCGAGAACCGCTCGGCTACAACGGCCGGCCTTCTCTTTTCATAGTACATGAAAATTCTATTTCTAGGTCTGTCACCGCTAACCAGCAACCTGCAGTAGTGCTATTTCCTTCCACATGTAACACAACAACAGCATGCGTAATATTTGTGGCATTTTCTCCAACATAAATCTTTGCTACTGCCATAACCTCTTGTTCGACAGGAACTACTCACAAATGTCGAACACAATGCCTTAAGTACTTGCCCCTCCGGCAACGTCTGCAATCAATTACTTGCAATTTCAAATTGCGCAACATAATTCCGCAACAGTGCGTACGTGTGTGTGTGTGTGTGTGTGTGTGTGTGTGTGCGTGTGTGTGTGTGTGTTTGTGTGTGTGTGTGGGCGAGCGCGTGAGACCTCAACATCAATTATGAGCTGGCTGCATGACCTAGAGGCAAAAAAAAAAAGTTTATTCTGTTGCGGATAAAGTAGATAACCATATCGAAAACATATTCAAGTTTTCCAAGTACTTCACCGTACATATTTGTTTCTTTCTTCCTTCTTACCAGAAATACTAGTAGGATACGTGACATGCCGGTCCAGGGAGGATTCTGATTGAAGTTTCTGTCTAATACAATCACTGGCATTCAGGTTTCACAATCTGTTTTACTATTTTCCAAATACTAGGATCGACAGCAACCAAACATCGATTAAAAGACGTCAAAGTCCGCCAAGGCTGTCTGTTACATCAGTAAACTATTTCGATCGTTACTATTCCACAATTTCGACCACATGGCGGTATGGGTGTCATGTACATATGACATTTATTCAATTAGGGGAGTAGTCTGAGAGGACAATGTGCAGCAACGATCGGAAGCTTATTGTGGAGAAGGCTTTAAAAAACTATAAATTAAAATATCTTTGCTAGTGATTTTGCAATTTGTGCTACACGTCAAGGAAAATTAATGCAGCTAGTAAGATTATAATATAAGTAAAAGAAACAGTCATGACCTTTCCGAGAGTATACTCTGCCACGTGTTCTGTTGTCGTTTGCAGAACATGGACGTAAGTGGACATCACGGAATATGACTTGACAGTGTTCTGCCTTATTTAATGGCATCGTCCTACAGTCATACCCTCTGTCTTCTCGCTTTAGTAATAGTCCGTCTCCGTAATGGAAAGTTCTGTTTATGTGATTGGTACAGGCAGAATAGGAGTTTTAAGTCATGGTACTTTCAAGGAGTAGCCGCAGGTAGGAGGAATGGAGCAGGATCCTCTATGTCACTTAAGAACAATCTAGGAGCTTACTGAAGAATAGAAACAGAAGTACAACTTCATACATCCAAACTCGGTACTATACAGTATTTATTGTGATGAAAGGCTTCAGCAAACTACGTTGCCGTCATTAGATCTGTAAAGCATAGGTCACCATATTGAAGCACTCTGGAATCAGATGTAAAGGGGTGTAATACACTACTACATAAACATTGACTATACTACGGGATATGCCGGCTGCGGTGGCCGAGCGGTTCTAGGCGCTTCAGTCCGGAACCGCGCGACTGCTACGGTCGCAGGTTCGAATCCTCCCTAGAGCATGTATGTGTGTGATGTCCTTAGGTTAATTAGGTTTAAGTAGTTCTAAGTCTGGGGGACTGATGACCTCAGATGTTAAGTCCCATAGTGCTCAGAGCCACTTGAACCATTTGAACTACGGGATATAACATACCTCTTGTAGTACATTTCATTGAATGTTGATCAGAAGCAGATTATAGTGTCATATCACAGAGCGATACTTCACGAAAATGGGAACAATAGCATATCAGTAAGTCAAGCATAAAGTAACTACTACATAAAACAACTTACATGTTGCACTGATTATCATGTTGGTACATTAGCAGGATGGAGACTGAGAGTCTCAAGTAAAGGGACTGATGACCTAGCAGTTTGGTCCCTCCCCCCCGCTTTCAACCAACCTGCTAACCAACCATCTCAAGTAAACATCACAGAAGTTACAAGAAGTCACCAGGTAGCACTGTGGTAATAGAGAAAAAAGAAAAGGTCGTGTCATATGAAGTATAAAGACGAACCAACAATCCAAGAATGGTGCATTGCAGACATAAAATAAATAATCCAAATCAGAGTACGTTACACTTATTTTGTTATAATAATTTTAAATAAATTTATGTAAAATTTAAAAACACCTTAAAAACATAATAGGAAGCACTTACCTTCAATATACCATTTAATATACAAGTAGAGAAGCCAGTCATATGGCACGTTCGTATAATAAAAACAAATACAATAAAAATATGCGTGTCATAATACGCAGACAGCATGAAGCCTCGACAACCACTGTTGTTCAGTACCTCGGCGTAGTCAAGCAAACACGAAGGAACTCATAACTACCACAAATATGTCACTACTTGTAAAGCAGCCATACTACGAAATCATTTATCTGGCTTGATAGATATTACAATATTTACCCCACCAACTAGTAGCTCGACGTTTAGTTACTAATATGGTGCTCTAGCTCTTGGTATAAAAGAAAGTAATTACAAGACCACAGGAATATGTAGCATAATCCTGAAACTTGCTATGTAATACAAAAAATTTTGCTACATAATACACTCAATTAATGAACTCATAAAAACACTCATATAGTCGTAACAGCTATACAAACAGGGCCATGTAGTTTTCTATACATAATTCACACTATATTAAGCTATCTACTTCTAGCTCGAGGTTTAGGTACTAGCATAGTGCTCGAGGTCTAGGCGTAAAATAGGAACTGTCAGGGACAAACGGAACGAATAGCATAGTCCGAAAAACTGCCATGTCGTAATGTTTAATATTTCTATACATTTTATAAATTAATAACTACCAAAAACAAAATATGACCAGAAGGCTCACAACCAGTGTGTCGCCCAGTGTCTACGTGATATATGTTCAAAGTGCAAAAAATAACGTTCGAGGTCAAAGTATTACGATGAATGTCGACAACCCCAGAGGGAAGACAATGTCTTTCCAGTGTGGGCTTTCCACAATCCCACTGTATAAGAAAAAGGAGACCTCAACTGAAATTATGGAAGCACATCATGTTGACAAGAGAAATTTCGTAGAAACAAATCACAAAAGTAGTAATAATTTTTTTCTCGTTAGACATTAAGTGGTCATTTAAAAAATTGTTCGATGATCCTTTCTTAAAACTATAACTTTGTCGATTTTCTAAGATATCTAAGCTTTTGCCTTTGGGGACATTTGAGACTGTCATGTTACGACGAATATCAGTAATGCTATGCTTCCTGTCTCGGAGATGATATCCGAAAGTGGTGTTATTAAGAGTACCAGTGTGTTCCCTAAATTTCGTAAAAAATGACCTAAGCGTCTGTCCGACATAAAAACCACTGCATTCGCCACAATTTAATTTGTAAACACCCGTTCTATTATTTTTGTCATCACTCATCTCAGTTTTGCGTCTTAACTTAGATTTTAGCGTCTTGGAAGTTTTAAATGCGGAAATAACATTTGACTTCCGGAAGTGCCGTTCAGTTTTGTCCGATAACTTGCCTCTACATGTCACGGGAATGTATTTTAATTTAGGTTTTAGCTTTTTTCTTTGTCCTGAAGTAGCACTATCCTTGTTATCTTAACTTCTTTTTCAGTTTTCCTTAAAAATCTTCGACTAAGCCCTGAGAATTGCCATTAGCAACAGCGATGTGTTTCACTGTTACGATGTTCTAGTGTTATAATATGAACGTGCCACATGATTGGCTTCGCTTCGTGTCTATTAAACAATATATTGAAGGTACAATGCTCTCTTTCATATTTTTAAAGGTGGTTTTAATTTTATATAAATTAATTTAAAATTATTATAACAAAATAAGCATAACGTACTCTGACGTAAATTATTTATTAAAATGTCTGCAATGTAACGTTCTTGGATCGTTGGTTTGCCTTTATACTTTATATGACATAACTTTTTTTGTATGTAACTACTATCACAGTGCCACCTGGTGGCTTGTTGTAAAATCTGTGATGTTTACTTGAGAATTTCCTTCTTCATACTGCTTATCTACCAACATGAGCGTGTGTAATAAGTGCAATATGTACGTTGTTTTACGTAATAGTTACTTTTTGCTTGACTTGCTGCTATACTATTGTTCTCAAGTTCATGAAGTATCGTTCTGTGATAAGGTATAATACGCATTAGATCAAGATTCAGTGAACTGTACTGCAGAAGGTATGTTATATTCCATGGTATAGCCCGTGTTTATGTAAAAGTGTATTACGCCCCTTTACATTTGATTCCAGCGTGCTTCAATATGTTGATCTACGGTTTACAGACCTGATGATGCAACGTAGTTTGTTGAATCCAGTCATCATAATAAATGTTGTACGATAGCGATCTTAGGTGTATGAAGCCGTAATTCTGGTTATACATTGCTCTAGATCGCCCCTTAACTTGACAATGTCAGGCATACCTGTATGAAGAGTAGCGGCTCGGCCTCAAGGGAGAGTTAAATGTTGTAATTTGTCTAATCCGAATGTAGTTTTAGAGATTTCAGTGCCCTCCAGTTGTTGTTGTTGTGGACTTCAGTCCTGAGACTGGTTTGACGCAGCTCTCCAAACTACTCTATCCTGTGCAAGCTTCTTCATCTCCCAGTACTTACTGCAACCTACATCCTCCTGAACATGCTTAGTGTATTCATCTCTTGGTCTCCCTCTACGATTTTTACCCTCCACGGTGCCCTCCAATGCTATATTTGTGATCCCCTGATGCCTCAGAACATGTCCTACCAACCGATCCCTTCTTCTAGTCAAGTTGTGCCACAAACTCCTCCCCAATTCTATTCAATACCTCCTCATTAGTTATGTGATCTACTCATCTAATCTTCAGCATTCTTCTGTAGCACCACATTTCGAAAGCTTCTATTCTCTTCTTGTCCAAACTATTTATCGTCCATGTTTCACTTCCATACATGGCTACACTCCATACAAATGCTTTCAGAAACGACTTCCTGACACTTAAATCTATACTCGATGTTAACAAATTTCTCTTCTTCAGAAACGCTTCCCTTGCCATTGCCAGTCTACATTTTATATCCTCTCTACTTCGACCATCATCAGTTATTTTGCTCCCCAAATAGCAAAACTCCTTTACTGCTTTAAGTGTCTCTTTTCCTAATCTTATTCCCTCAGCATCACCAGACTTAATTCGACTACATTCCATTATCCTCGTTTTGCTTTTGTTGATGTTCATCTTATATCCTACTTTCAAGACACTGTCCATTCCGTTCAACTGCTCTTCCAAGTCCTTTGCTGTCTCTGACAGAATTACAATGTCATCGGCGAACCTCAAAGTTTTTATTTGTTCTCCATGGATTTTAATACCTACTCCGAACTTTTCTTTTGTTTCCTTTACTGCTTGCTCAATATACAATATTGAATAACATCGGAGAGAGGCTACAACCCTGTCTCACTCCCTTCCCAACCACTGCTTCCCTTTCGTGCCCCTCGACTCTTATAACTGCCATCTGGTTTCTGTATAAATTGTAAATAGCCTTTCGCTCCCTGTATTGTACCCCTGCCACCTTTATAATTTGAAAGAGAGTATTCCAGTCAACATTGTCAAAAGCTTTCTCTAAGCCCTCCAGTTATAAGGGTAATATGCTCGTTGTTGTTTCACGTCGCTGGCTAATGCCCTACGCACTAGTTATTCTTCTGCAGTCTAAGCTTAGACCAGTTAACTACGAAACAGATTTACCGCAAGAAAAAGTTAGTTTCACTCTCTGCATATAATCTAAACAGATACTGGAGCCAGCATGAAGAAATGAAACAGATGGCTGAAGACAGGAAGAAATATTGCGACTCCTTAATCTCGAAATTTAATCGAATAAGATGCTCGCGCATGGCAACATAATAGATCCCTTTCGACTGCCGCAACACGGTTTACACACGAGTTCGAGGCGTATCGAAACACCTTTCCCACGGATTCCCCGAGCCCGGGGAACAGCAGTTACCGACGCAAATATGCGATATAGGCGATTAGCTACACGGCGGACAAGGCGGCGGCCTGCCGGAGGGTCGTAAACAGCGGAGCCGTGGGGAGCTGGAGCTGGAACTGGCGTTCCTGAGGAAGTCGGAGAGGCAGGTCAGGGGTCGCGTGTAACCGGGCAGAATGCAGACACGGCGCGGGGGACGCGTGTTCCCCGCGGACAGGTGTGGGGGGCGGTTCTGCAAGCTGAACACTGCTCCAGCGCCACAATTCATTTCACCTCATGCCTGTGTATTCACAGATCAAAGGCCGAGCCGACCAGCGGCCAGCACTGCAAAACGCATGGGTAGGTCGTGTACATCAGTTATAACTGCTGCCTAGGATACTCTAGGCTATTCCTGGATGCCTTGCGCCACAGAACAAGAAACCACGTAGGACACTAAAAAGCACTACGGCGTACCAGGTGTGTCGGTCGACGATGATTAGACCCGTTGTCACGTAAACAAAGCGGAAAGACTATCACGTGAAATTATACTCTGCTGATTACAAGAAGGGACATCTCGTTTGCTTTTGGGACATGGTAGGCGATCCGAAATCAAATATACAGGGAAGCTAGAAGCTGCTGCTTATGAGTAACATGGCACTCTTGTGTTATGCCTACAAAAATTTATAAGAGAAATGATTCTGCTTAGATCACCTCACAACAGCGTCTGACATCAATCGAAAGTTAAATTTCTCGCTGTCCGAGAGCACCTGTTAGGCGCAAAGTAATGAAATAAAACAAAGTTCAAAACATCGCTTACAGTTCAACGTCTTTCACACTGGTACGCCCAGAATCTAATTCCACGCTACCCGCTGACGAAGATTCATAACACCACTGAGACTGAAATGTTACTGCGAATACACCGAGCTGTGACTGCAAAGTGCGGCAGTAGTGTGTCTCGCTTACGCAGGGTGTCCAAGCAGGAATGGTTAGTTCAAATGGCTCTGAGCACTATGGGACTTAACTTCTGAGGTCATCAGTCCCCTAGAACTACTTAATCCTAACTAACCTAAGGACATCACACACATCTACGCCCGAGGCAGGATTCGAACCTGCGACCGTAGCGATCGCGCGGTCCCAGACTGTAGCGCCTAGAACCGCTCGGCCACCACGGCCGCAATGGTAAGTATTCAGGGAAATGACAGGTACGATCATTTGATGCAAGAAAATCTAGTAAATATGAGCTCATTTGAGAGCACTTCGTCTTCGACGCTGTCAAAATAAATCTCTTCTACAGCAAGCTCTTTACCCTCCATATTCTGTGAGGAGGTAGTATGGACCTGTACAAGAAAAAACTGTCTAAGAAACGTGGGCTTCTAAAATGCATGTCTTGAGAGAAGATGAACAAGTGCCTAATAGCTCTTAAGATGTGCACTTTAGAGCCTTCATTTACTGCACTTTTTCCTTGGTTTAGTCCATATTACCATCTCTCCAAATATGTAAAGTAGAGAGGTCGTACTAGAACAGATTTGTTTCACAGTATCGTAATATGAAGAAGTGCTTGTGGCTCTTAAAGTAAGCATTTTATAACCCATCGTTGATAGTTTTGCTTCGAATGATCTTTCCTGTCGTATCCCTGAATATTGACCATTCCTCCTGGGACACCCTGATGTCACTGCCCCTTTACTTACAACGTAAATTTATTAGTTTTACTACCATTCAAATTTCACTAAAAATGCACAGAACCCATACATATACTAACTATTCGCCTCGGCTTCGCAGCTCGTAGTAGTAAGCATCTACGGCCGAACGACTTTTAAATGATAGCTACGAAGCACCCTCGTTAATTGTGCTACACTGCCTGACAAAAAAGCACCCAGAATACATGGTCGTATGTGAATGTAACTTCTTACAAGTACATTCCATCAGTAGACACATAAATGATTTGAGGTGCAACCTGTCACAGTTACAACAACGACCATACTGCATTACTATTGGCCGGCCGTTGTGACCGAGCGGTTCTAGGAACTCCAGTCCGGAACCACGCTGCTGCTACTGTCGCAGGTTCGACTCCTGCCTCGGGCATGGACGTGTGTGAGTTCCTTAGGATAGTTGGATTTAAGTAGTTCTAAGTCTAGGGAACTGATGACCTCAGATGTTAAGTCTCATAGTGCTCAGAGCCATTTGAACCATTAGTATTGTTTGTGTATAGTTTTCTTACGAGGCCAGGCCGGGGAAATAAGGGGCATGAACAGTGTCAGATGTTGAGTGATCATTGTGAAGAACGCAGAGAGGCGGCATATTCGTGTGAGACAGCGTTATCAGCACCTGAGAGAGTTTGAAAGGGGCTTCATTGTGGGTCTCCATTTTGCCGGCTGGTCGAAACGTGCAATATCCAGATTTGAAAGCTATTCCGAAGTAACAGTGGCCCGCTGTGAGATTCCATGGAAACGCGACAGATAGCACACGCATCGTCAAGGTTCCCTAAAACCACGTCTAAACACCATAGGAGTGGATCGCCGTACTGGTCTCCAAGCACTTACTAAACGCTTCACATCTGTGCCTGCTACCCGAGTACTAGTAATGGACTCCCTGCAGTATCCTGCGACATCCCCCACCACTAGCGAGAGACTAGTAGCAGCCGGTCGAGCGAATTACTGTCCCATGCGTGGGCTACCGTTAACACCGCAACACAAACGGTTGGGTTCGGCGTGGTATCGTGACCGGGAAGCATGGACCGTAGATGAGTGGCGTCGCGTTGTATTCAGCGTATGGCGGCGACCTGAGGATAGTTCCCATCCTTCCAATGTTTTGGAGTGGAAGAGTTGTATTACTCCGGGCGTCATGATGTGGTGGAGGGAGGGGGCAACGGGTATGTTCAAATGGTTCAAATGGCTCTGAGCAGTATGGGACTCAACTGCCGTGGTCATCAGTCCCCTAGAACTTAGAACTACTTAAACCTAACTAACCTAAGGACATCACACACATCCATGCCCGAGGCAGGATTCGAACCTGCGACCGTAGCAGTCGCACGGTTCCGGACTGCGCGCCTAGAACCGCGAGACCACCGCGGCCGGCGCAACGGGTATGAATTCAGGTCACGGCTGATAGCGATTGCAACATTACGTCACGAACATCCTGCTTCATCATGTGTTACCTCTCGTGCGACAGTATGCGGTGCCTTTTTGCAACAGAATAATGTTCGTCCACACATGGCACGCATCGCTATGAATAGTTTGCGTGACTTTGAGGTACTGCCGTGGCCAGCGAGATCCCCAGATCTGTCACCAGTGGAATATGTGTGGAGCCAGTTCGGACGTCAACTCCGTCACCGTGCCAGTAGCCAGGAAGGCAAGAACCAACTACAACAGTTGTGGGTCACCTTGGTTCAGAGTACAATGGCTTTGTGAGACCCTTCCCAATTGAATCAGCGCATGAATCCATGCCAGAGGTGGTCCAAGGTCGTACTGAAAAGTGGGCTCGCACTGCCGAGTTCATTCTATGTTTGACTCCATTTTGTTGTCGTTTAAATAGCACCACATACCCTCTCAATCTGCGAAGCTTCTGGGTGCTTCGTTCTTTTGTCAGACAGCGTATTCGGAAAATACCTATCAGAATGCCTTAGCTTCCTACAATAGTTTCTGAGACTAGGTTTCAGATGCAGACAGAGAAACGTGATGGGGGTCTTTAATTTATAATATCTGGTGATGTTTACAGATATACAGTGATAGATGTCTATAGATTCTGGTCAAGCTTCGCTGCTGTCTGGAGTTCCGGCGGTTGTTTGCTTTATTGTTTTACCCGCCAGATGTCTCCTTCTCTTTAGACGAACAGCTCGTAGCTCCACTCACTGCCACGAGATGACACTGTAAACGACAATTAAATATGGAGCGAATAATGCTGCATTCATTACACACTCATTATTACTATAATTACAAATTATACAGGGTGTTACAAAAAGGTACGCCCAAACTTTCAGGAAACATTTCCCACACACTAATAAAGACAAGATGTTATGTGGACATGTGTCCGGAAACGCTTAATTTCCATGTTAGAGCTCATTTTAGTTACTTCCACCTACGCTCAATGGAGCACGTTATCATGATTTCATACGGGATACTCTACCTGTGCTGCTAGAACATGTGCCTTTACAAGTACGACACAACATGTGGTTCATGTACGATGGAGCTCCTGCACATTTCAGTCGAAGTGTTCGTACGCTTCTCAACAACAGATTCGGTGATCGATGGATTGGTAGAGGCGGACCAATTCCATGGCCTCCACGCTCTCCTGACCTCAACCCTCTTGACTTTCATTTATGGGGGCATTTGAAAACTCTTCTCTACGCAACCCCGGTTCCAAATGTAGAGACTCTTAGTGCTCGTATTGTGGACGGCTGTGATACAATACGCCATTCTCCAGGGCTGCATCAGAGCATCAGGGATTCCATGCCACGGAGGGTGGATGCATGTATCCTCCCCAACGGAGGACATTTTGAACATTTCCTGTAACAAAGTATTTGAAGTCACGCTGATACGTTCTGTTGCTGTGTGTTTCCATTCCATGATTAATGTGATTTGAAGAGAAGTAATAAAATGAGCTCTAACATGGAAAGTAAACGTTTCCGGACATATGTCCACATAACATATTTTCTTTCTCTGTATGTGAGGAATGTTTCCTGAAAGTTTGGCCATACCTTTTTGTAGCACCCTGTATATTCAAACCTTGCTCATGAATTAGTCCTTCTATTTGTGAAAACAGCATCAAGATGTATAGATGGATAAAAAAAGCCCTCTTTCTTTCGGTCATTACCCACCTACAAACTACATTCTAGGTCTGTTCGTACTCTTATTATTGATAAAAGACATATCAGTTAACATAAAACATTAAGTGGGTAGTTATTCCGAATCGTCTTCAGATTTTTTGCACCTGATATCCTCAGAATTTGTAACACATGCACTTTGTGCTCTTGCCAAGGCCTATACTAATGGCTGATTTAACCAGTCTTAATATTACTATCATAAACGCTAAATATTGTAGAATCGTAAGACAGGAAACAGGTAATTGATACACCTACAATGGGGTGACTTCATTATATGTGTTATTGCGAAGAATTGCATATTCCGCTTAATGTGTTGAGGTGCAGAATTATTTATCGTTTTTACCGATAAAACTATTCAGTGTATCGAAGCATGGTGAGTATAGTTATAGTATAAACATGTGTATTTGATTTGTTAACTTGTTTGTGTTCGTAGCACATAAAGTTCTCACACCATCTGAAAAGGACATTAGTGTAAATGACAAACATTTATATTGGTGTAACGTGCGTAGTTTGGACTTATAACTGGTATAGGCATGCGTATTCAAATACAGAGATGTGTAAACAGGCAGAACACGGCCGACAACGCCTATATAAACCAACAAATGCCAGGTGCAGCTGTTATATCGGTTACCGCTGCTACAGTGGCAGGTTATCAAGATTTAACTGAGTTTGAACGTGGTGTTACAGTCGGCGCACGATCGACGGGACACAGCATCTCCGAGGTAACGATAAAGTGGGGATTTTCCCGTACGACCATTTCACGAGTGTACCGTGAATATCAGGAATCCGGTAAAACACCAAACCTCTGACATCACTGCGGCTGGAAAAAAAAATCCTGCAAGAACGAGCCCAACGAAGAGTGAAGAGAATCGTTCAGCGTGACAGAAGTACAACAGTTCAGCAAACTGCTGCAGGTTTTAGTGCTGGGCCATCAAGAAGTGCCGGCCGCGGTGGTCTAGCGGTTCTAGGCGCTCAGTCCGGAACCGCGCGACTGCTACGGTCGCAGGTTCGAATCCTGCCTCGGGCATGGATGTGTGTGATGTCCTTAGGTTACGTAGGTTTAAGTAGTTCTAAGTTCTAGGGGACTGATGGCCACAGATGTTAAGTCCCATAGTGCTCAGGGCCATTTGAACCATCAAGAAGTGTCGGCGTGCGAACTTTTCACCGAAACATCATCGATATGGGCTTTCGGAACCGAAGGCCCACTTGTGTACCCTTCATGACTGAACGACACAAAACTTTACGGCCCGCCTGTGTCCGTCAACAGTGACACTGGACTATTAATGACTTGAAAACATGTTGCCTGGTCGGACGAGCCTCGTTTCAAATTGTATCGTGCGGATGGACGTGTACGGGCATGGAGACAACGTCATAAATCCATGGACCCTGCAAATCAGCAGGGGACTGTCAGGGCGTTGTGTGCGTGGGATTGATCAGAGATGTTATTCTGCGCAACGGATTAATCTGAGATGTACCCTTTACCCTGTGGCTCCTGCAAGATGCAATTTCCACCCCCACACTACTACAGAAGTCAGACAGACGCTCCTGACGTTCTAAAGAGAAATGCCTGAAAAACTTTCAGCAAAGAATATCTTCTGGAGTCGTCCGCTGGAAGGAAATGACACAAAAATTCACAAAATTTCTTACGTAACTAGTGGGATACTTGGGTACTGGAGTACTGCTAGTTAGTGTAAGAAAAACATGAAACTAACGAAAATTATTATTTATTTTGCAAAAATGTTGAGAAATCACAATGGCACTTTTAGTTATGAATTGAACAAGTTATATCCTGGTTCTTTTCGGAATGTGAAGTTACCTCTCAAGGATAGGATTCGCTAATGAAATTTTTATGTAAAGTTTAAGGCTGTTATTGACTTGGCAAAGTGGCTGAGAGCCGCGCCTACTCAACTTGAATAATTATCCGTTAGAATGTTGCTAGGTATGGTCGAGGCTGTCACGTGTGAAATGCAGTGAAGGGTACTGTTGTGGAGGCAATATGGGGCTCACAATAGCTGTAGCGCACAATACCGTAAGCTGCGATGACTGCTGTCTGTGCCGCTCGCTGCTGACAAATACACTCCTGGAAATTGAAATAAGAACACCGTGAATTCATTGTCCCAGGAAGGGGAAACTTTATTGACACATTCCTGGGGTCAGATACATCACATGATCACACTGACAGAACCACAGGCACATAGACACAGGCAACAGAGCATGCACAATGTCGGCACTAGTACAGTGTATATCCACCTTTCGCAGCAATGCAGGCTGCTATTCTCCCATGGAGAAGATCGTAGAGATGCTGGATGTAGTCCTGTGGAACGGCTTGCCATGCCATTTCCACCTGGCGCCTCAGTTGGACCAGCGTTCATGCTGGACGTGCAGACCGCGTGAGACGACGCTTCATCCAGTCCCAAACATGCTCAATGAGGGACAGATCCGGAGATCTAGCTGGCCAGGGTAGTTGACGTACACCTTCTAGAGCACGTTGGGTGGCACGGGATACATGCGGACGTGCATTGTCCTGTTGGAACAGCAAGTTCCCTTGCCGGTCTAGGAATGGTTGAACGATGGGTTCGATGACGGTTTGGATGTACCGTGCACTATTCAGTGTCCCCTCGACGATCACCAGTGGTGTACGGCCAGTGTAGGAGATCGCTCCCCACACCATGATGCCGGGTGTTGGCCCTGTGTGCCTCGGTCGTATGCAGTCCTGATTGTGGCACTCACCTGCAAGGCGCCAAACACGCATACGACCATCATTGGCACCAAGGCAGAAGCGACTCTCATCGCTGAAGACGACACGTCTCCATTCGTCCCTCCATTCACGCCTGTCGCGACACCACTGGAGGCGGGCTGCACGATGTTGGGGCGTGAGCCGAAGACAGCCTAACGGTGTGCGGGACCGTAGCCTAGCTTCATGGACACGGTTGCGAATGGTCCTCGCCGATACCCCAGGAGCAACAGTGTCCCTAATTTGCTGGGAAGTGGCGGTGCGGTCCCCTACGGCACTGCGTAGGATCCTACGGTCTTGGCGTGCATCCGTGCGTCGCTGCGGTCCGGTCCCAGGTCGACGGGCACGTGCACCTTCCGCCGACCACTGGCGACAACATCGATGTACTGTGGAGACCTCACGCCCCACGTGTTGAGCAATTCGGCGGTACGTCCACCCGGCCTCCCGCATGCCCACTATACGCCCTCGCTCAAAGTCCGTCAACTTCACATACGGTTCACGTCCACACCGTCGCGGCATGCTACCAGTGTTAAAGACTGCGATGGAGCTCCGTATGCCACGGCAAACTGGCTGACACTGACGGCGGCGGTGCTCAATTGCTGCGCAGCTAGCGCCATTCGACGGCCAACACCGCGGTTGTTGGTGTGTCCGCTGTGCCGTGCGTGTGATCATTGCTTGTACAGCCCTCTCGCAGTGTCCGGAGCAAGTATGGTGGGTCTGACACACCGGTGTCAATGTGTTCTTTTTTCCATTTCCAGGAGTGTATGATAACTCTCGTTCTATCTGGATTGACCTTCGCCAATCAAACTCTCCCTACGCCTTGATGAAGTCAAGGACTCCTATTCGCCCCTAGTCTAACTATTGGCGTGGTACACCGGTCAGATAACCAGTCCACCGTGATGCCACTCAAAAATTCGCTCGCAGGCGTTTGACTATAACTCTGTCCGTTCACACCGCATAAGAAGTGTGTCGGCCAGCACAGTGAACAACGCTTAATCGCAAGGACTCAATATAGAGTCGCACTCCGATTCGCTCTCGACAGAGGTGCTCTCCCAGTGAAGTACTGAGGAGAGACCTGTTCCTCGCTCTTTGAGTACACGTACGAGCGCACACGCTCTCGTTACGTGTTCCCGCTCCAAGAGCGACAACAGAACGGCCCCTCTCCACGCCAGGAGTGAAAGGGTATATCTTTCGGTCTCTTCCATTACTCCTTCAGCTCAAGGCGTCAGAAATATCGTCTGCCAATCAGCATTGCTCTTCTGAAACGGGAGAATGACGTTTCGTTTAAGGCGACCAATCCAGAAACCTGTAGTATCGGCGTTTGGCGTTTGCTGTCTCCCTGGGAAAATCTCTGAAACTGCGTGCTATGTGTAAAGAATGCATAGGCTGGCCGCTCCCATACAATGTATTGGAATTTTCTTTTAAGCCGAACATGGGGTCGTTCCCCCTTTTCACTTGGGCCAACGCTGTCTGCTCTACGGGCAGTCACCGGCCGACATAGATAGGCTGAGGCTTCCTCTGAAGGGACCGGCCCCCTAGTGTGCAGTTTGCGTCTCCCAAACTAAAAGCAAGCCCCTGCGACCGTCGTGTCTGGAATGTATGTGTGTACGCCAGCCTCGAGTATTTCAACCATGGTGTGATTACTTGTTATTTGCATATCGTTTATATGAATTCATACAACAATGACTTTATCTTATCGAGTTTGGGTTCCAATGAAACGTCTTGATGTGCGGAATATGATTGTGAGGGCGGAATATGTAAGCAATGAAGATCAGGAGACCACGACGTCTTACAGCGTGTGCAGTTGGAGTGATATGATACGTCTAGATACATCTCTGACAGGCGACACATACATAAGCATCATACCTGATAACCTGAATCTATTCCTGTCCGTTGTGCATTCCGTCTGACTTGGGAAATTCCAGCAGGACAATGCGACACTCAACACGTCCAGAATTGCTACAGAGTGGCTCCAAGAACACTCTTCTGAGTTTAAACACTTCCGCTGGCCACCAAACTCTCCAGACACGAACATTATTGAGCATATCTGGGATGTCTTACAACGTGCTATTAGGAAGAGATCTCCACCCCCTCGTATTCTTACGGATTTATGGACAGCCCTGCAGGATTCATGGTGTCAGTTCCCTCCAGCACTACTTCAGACATCAGTCGAGTCCGTGGCTCGTCGTGTTGCGGCAGTTCTGCGTGCTCGTGGAGGCCCTACAAGATATTTGGCAGGTGTACAAGTTTCTTTGGCTCTTTACTGTAAAAATATTCTATGCGGCAATAAACATTTTAGCGTTGACACATTTTATTTCAATCAGAGTTCTCGTCATGACACCCCTTTCCTGCCATATGTGTGTACCTTAGCAGTCGGGAGTTCCACCATTTGTTCGGTGCATCGTGCGCCCCGCCGATTACCTGGCTGCCAGGAGATGAACTAGTGCACCGCCCCGCCTGCCAGATGCTCGCGTTCAAAACGAGCGCTCATGTGTGTGTCCTCAACATCCATTATCATACAGTACTCTGCAGTCCACTGCGAATTGCTTGACAGAGGGTACTTCCCATTGTATCACATATTAAGGTTTCTTGCCGTTCCAGTCGCGTAAGAAGCGCGGGAAGAATGACTTCTTAAATGCCTCTGTGCGCTCTGTAATTAGTCTGTTCTTGTCTCTCCAGATGCAAATAAACACAGCAAAAACAAAGAGTATGGTCATCAGTACAAGACGCAGACTGCACAATATTAAAAGAGGACAAGCTACAATTAACCAAGTAAGTGCACTTAAATATCTTGGAAACACAATAACTGAAGACTTGAGATGTCACCAGGAGGTGAAAACTTGAATTGCCATAGCGAAGGAGGCATTAAGCAGAAAGAGGAGCTCTTATGTGGCAAATCAGATAAAGCACTAAGGAAAAGGCTTGGAAATGTTTTATCTGGAGTGTGGCACTATATGGGGCAGAAACATGGACACTGAGACGAGAGGATGGAAAAAGGTTAGAAGCATTTGAAATTTGGATGTGGAGGAGAATGGAGAGGTGAAGATGGATGGAAAGAGTGAGTAATGAACGAGTACTGGAACGGGCAGTCCGTCCCGGTAGCTGAGTGGTCAGCGTGACAGACTGTCAATCCTAAGGGCCTGGGTTAGATTCCCGGCTGGGTCGGAGATTTTTCTCCGCTCAGGGACTGGGTGTTGTGTTGTCCTAATCATCATCATTTCATCCCCATCGACGCGCAGGTCGCCGACGTGGCGTCAAATCGAAAGACTTGCACCAGGCGAACGGTCTACCCGACGGGAGGCCCTAGCCACACACGACTGGAAAGGGCTGGTGAGAGAAGATGTCTTTTGAAGGTTATAAGAGACAGGAAAAAGAACTGATTGGGACATTCATAGAGAAGGGAGTGCTTTCAAGCAAATGCTGGTTTGTGGGAGAAGACTGAGAGGAAAAAGCAGATACAAGATAACAGACGACATAATGGGAAGAGCAAATTATGCGGACCTGAAGAGGATGGCAGAAAACCGGACAGCCTGGAGAACTACCATGTGAAAACCTGCCTTTTGGCAGAACATTAATGATGATGATGATGTCTTAACGATTCCTACGGAGGCGATAGCCAGGTGGCTATAGGATGCTGCTGATTTGTCTCTTATTACGGTTCTTGAAATTTTCCAAGAAAGCTTTCGTGGGGTGGTTGACATCTGTATTCAAAAATTCAGCAGTTTTGATTTTTAACCGCTTCCATGACACCCTTCCGAGATTCAAAGAATCCTATGACCATTCACATATTTGTCAACTGAAGACATAAAGTCTATAAACGAGCCCGCGGTTTTGCTACATCCATATAACATCCCCCGTTAGTCTTACATGGTACGAGTTTCGCACATTTGATGAATATTCTAGAATGAGTCGCACGAATGTTTTGTAAACAACACAGTTATAGACTGTCTGCACTTCCACAGTATCCTACCAATGAACCGAAGTCTTCCATCTGCTTTATCTACGATGGTCCCCATGAAGGCATTCTATTTTATACCTCTCTATATTGTTACACAAAAGCACTAGTGTGAGATCACTGAGTCGAAACGTGACCTACTGGTTTGTGGATAGGACACAATGTTCCTGCGTTTTGTAAATTGGTGCTACACGAACATCTCGAACGAAGGCTTCCCTCATATTGCTGTATTTCCTTATCTGTGGGGTATATTAATTAAAATTTCATCCGCATGCGAGAACACTAACAGTATTTTCAGTGCAGAAGAAAGTCGTTCTTGCAGATGGTGAATGGTGTGAATATTCATGTCCATTGGACGTATCTAACGTCACTAGAACTTTTCAGAAGGAGTCTGCAACACAGCATGTCCAGAGGGCGAATACGGGAAGCTTATTGCCATCCTTCGGACACAGAGAAAGGTCGAACCATTGGCGTGGTGGACATGGGAGCATCATACTGACGGATCACACAAGAGTTCACTGTAGTGCAATGGCTGCGGAGCCAGCAGTGACGAGATGGGCTCGGGACAACAGTGTAGCAGAAAGAATAGACACAGATCCCTCCAGAATGATTGTACCACAAGAACCTTGTCGTGGCAAAACTGTTCGCGAGTTAGCCGGCCGAGGTGGCCGAGCGGTTCTAGGCGCTACAGTCTGGAACCGCGCGATCGCTACGGTCGCAGGTTCGAATCCTGCCTCGGGCATGGATGTGTGTGATGTCCTTAGGTTAGCTAGGTTTAAGTAGTTCTAGGGGACTGATGACCTTAGAAGTTAAGTCCCATAGTACTCAGAGCCATTTGTTCGCGAGTTAGCAGATGCATGAGATACTGGAAGTTGACAAATGTAGCCGGCGTCCACCATTCACACTGTTTAAAATGTCTTTACATAAACCTGATACATGGGCCCATTGCGTGATATTTGGGGCCTAACTGAAGTGGGCAATCAATTAGCTGTATTGGCTTCTGTTCCGGTTCTTTGACAAACGTTTGCTTGATGATTTTTCTGTCGTTTCACCAACACGAGTGGTTGTCATTGTCAAAGCTTCACCCTCCATTGCTGGTGGCGGACTGGAGTCGAACACGCGGCCGCAAATAATATCTACCTGTCGCGTCAGCTTCCGAGGTCTTTTCTCTGGTTATTACGTCGGTGCGAGAGGTACATATAACCTGTGGCCTCGAGTTCCATGTCAGTCCCCCACCAGCAATGGAGAGTGAAGCTTTGACAACGCCAGCCACTCGTGCTGGTGAGATGTCAGAAAAAATCATCAAGCAACCGTCGGCCGAAGAAAACGAAACAGAAGCCAACAGGCAGTTTGTCAAGAAGTGACCACGAAAGCCTTCATAATTTTGTAATTATCATCTTGCTAGGTTACCCCGAAACAGTGAACATGCTGCGGGTGTTTCTTGGCAGCGGTGACGGTGACGCTTCCTGTTCCCGGGAGCTGTCACGGGAGAGAGTGTTTGCGTGGAGGTGGTGTCACGCGAGTAGCCGTGCGGCATCTGTCTGCTGTCCGTGGGCGGCTAGCGGTCGCTTCCTGCCAGCAGGTGCGTCGCCCGCATCCGGGCCTCCGACTGGAAAAACGAGTTTCTGATAGAAAATGCATTAGCCGGGGAAATTAACGGAGCACATATAGCCACGGCGCGGGCCCCTTTATCTGGCTTATTGAAAAGCCGTGTTCTTGTGGCGGAGCAGATGTTCGGCCCGACGCCCGGCGTAGCCACTGCTCTAGCGGTCGCCCGTTTCGATGGCGCCATTACTGTCGCCAATGTTGCACGGCCGCTACTTCTCGCAGTCATCGACACTCTGCTCATCTGCATGCTATCTTCACTGTCGTAGTTATACCCTTTTCATTAATACTGTCCCATTCCTCACACAGCTTCACAACTGTGTGGCAGGAAGATGCGATTCTTTATTTCGTTGCTCTGTTCAGCTGTAACTGGCACAGAAAGGGCGTTTCAGAATGTTATAGTACAGGCATACAGGCAATAGTTGAGCCACTGTTTTCCTCTTTGTCATCATGTTGACGTTAGCAACATCATAACCTAGGATAGCTTGAGCCGTTTCAAACTCTGTCCACTTAAAAAATTGTTATTTATCCTGCGCACACCATCTGTAGGGAACACAGTCACCGTCATGTAACGGAATTTTGATATTGTATTTCTCAGACTCGGGTTAGACAAATAATATTATTCCCCGTATAGATTTTTTAGTAGTTCGTCATCACATGATTTGAATGTTGTACAGCCGGCCGGAGTGGCCGAGTGGTTCTAGGCGCTACAGTCTGGAACCGCGCGACCGCTACGGTCGCAGTTTCGAATCCTGCCTTGGGCATGTACGTGTGAGATGTCCTTCGGTTAGTTAGGTTTAAGTAGTTCTAAGTTCTAGGGGACATGACGACAGCAGTTGAGTCCCATAGTGCTCAGAGCCATTTGAACCATTTTTGAATGTTGTACACAGTAGCTCATCGAAGTACAACTAAACAGCCCAGCTCCACTATACATCATAAATAACCATCCGATTGACGTACGTGTGGTACATGCATGGCACTTCTTCTTAGGTGGGCAAGCTCCACGTATCCTAGACGAAATCCTGCCATCAGAGTAACCGATCGGATAACAATGTCACGAGTCAGAATGTTAAATTATTACTTCTTAACTTTGCAGCAAAGCGGCATATCTTCAGCTGTTCCGAAAAGCAGTCGCATTCCCATCGTATTGTGAACTGACAATTGATTGGAACAATCACACAGAACGGTTTAGAAAAACTACACAACCAAGAGAAACCGAAGAGAATAATAACACACCTGAGCAGCTTACTGCATCTCAGAAAATCTGCAGCTCGGACACTAAGCAATGGGTGTTTTGAACATGATGTTTTGGAATTATGCAGTCGTCTTTGAACTGTCGTTATTACTTCTGTTCCTTTGAGAGAAACAGTCAGTATACTACGGATCAAATGATGACATACTTTCCTCGTTCTTCCACGCAAAAATCCAATTAAATCACTGCGATGGCAGCAGTGCTTGGCATATATTAGACACATTTCCTGGGCCGTTTTATCACCCGACGTTACTAATTTATAGCCCTGATCAGATTACGGCTATCAGGCCCTTTCTTACGTCTAACGACGGTCTTTCACATACAATACTTTTTACATCACGTTTATTTACAAGCTGCTAATATTTTTAACATGATAAACAGTATTGAAATGATAGCAACATAATCTGAAATGGTTTTGAACAGTATTTGGCTTTATCTAATGCCGTTTGAAATAATGGTATTAACAATGAATTAATAGCAACAATACCAGCAATACCCTATTGCTACTACTAGAAGTATGATAATAGAGACAGTAGTAGGTACAAATATAAATAACTGTGCACAAAGTGGTATCTTATGACATAGTGAGTTCAGAGAGAGTAATTCCGATAGACTGCTCCAGCTAAGGCTTTGTGAAATGAGGTAGACCTGGTGGGAAGGAAGAGCATATAGTTGTAAGGGAATAAAGGGTGTGTGTAGAACAGAGACATACTGTACTTTACTGTTGTTTTGGTGGATATCTTATTAGCAGTCATTTGAAGCTGGTGATTTTATTTAGTTTCCTGATACAGTGGAGGAGACACTCCATAGTCGAGTACCTGCTGCTAAATATGACTTACAGAAGGGGGCTGAGTAGTGGTGTGAGAAACAAATGATCTTACTCTGATCGGAATGTATGTTTCTGTCGTGTTGTTCAGGCAAGTGCGTTAAGTTCAGGAAGAAATATGAGGACAGTATAAGTTTGTAAAAAGGTATAGGAGACTGAGTGTACGGAAATGTCTACACGTTACCAGAAAAACAGTGCATACGATCTCAAAAACTTAGCGGACAGTCGGAAGTTCGAGATACATCGTACGCAGAAGCTACAAGCGCAGAAAAATCTTGCAGGATAACATCACTGAAGCGAACAATTTGAAGTAGTAGTGTTTTTTACAAGTTTCTCTTTTAAAATAAGAGGAAAAGAGCTTCATAATTTTTTATAGAGCGTGGTGTTACGCTGGCACGTTCTTGAAAATTCTAGTTACATGTTCATTCCAGTTTAGATATTCATCTGTTATTACTCCTAGACTTTTTGCTGAGGAATAGGAATTTATATTCGTCCCATTTACGATTAAAGACTACGGGGATTCCGTAAATCGAGCTAAGGAGCCTAGGATGACCATCTAAGACTGCTTGAATTTTGGATGGATGTTCTGTGCCATTCCCATAATGCACACAGGTCAGCATTGACATTCTCGATATTTCCCTTCGAATTGATTTGTTTTGCACTTGCGTGTAAGTAGAGTTCATCAGCATACATGTCGTATTCACGCTGGAGCGGAACTGACGACACGTCATTGACGTGCAGTAAGAAGATTAATGGACCTAATACCGAACCCTGGCAGATGCCTTATACAAGTTCTCTCTGTTTCGACTCTGTGGTCTCAAACACGATTCTTTGCTGGCGAGATGTCAGGTCTAATCGAAACCATTCCACTGCACTAGGATGCAAAACTTATTTTGATGTGTCTAGAGCATACTATCTTCCTCTGAAGTTCTGTAGTTAATACAATAATTCTTCAGTGCATATGTGTCTTCTGACGACGATAATTCTTTTAAAACTGTATACAAGAACACGAGAAAATTCCCATTTTACCTGTCCTAATCTCATTTGAAGTAATATAACATACCCACGCGATATACTTCAAATGCGATGTTTTTAACCAATACATTGCTTTAAATAACAGATCTTACTTTACAGAAGTAACTATTGGTACAACGTGTAATCAAATATTAAATGCAATGCAGCAAATGGTTGGAGGAACAGTGTCGTTTCTCCAAACTCTATGGCGATGTTACCCAGCAACAGTCTTTGATGATTACGAAAACGAGTGGACATAATGTTTGATATCTATTTAAGTTACGCTTTAATTTGAGGAAACTTCATTGCAGATGACCAACAGCTGTTTATTTTTACCATTATCAAATCGACCCAAAGCGTAATCAGCTTCTCATCACAACATTTGAAGTCAAAAACTTCGATATATGTAGAACGTACTTGGTATTTCATCCCTTTTCTAATAAATCCTGAGAGGCTCTTACTTTGCGCTTTCGTATTCCAATATTCATTTGCATGAATTTTGAAAGTCAACGTCAATACCGAAAAATAATGAAGCTAATCATTCTGTACTTCATCAGGATTTCCGCGCACTGCATGAGCCACAAACAACATCGTAGCTCTAGCACGTTTTCTAATGTCATCTACCTCACCTTCTTTATCTTCCTCACCTTCTTTTCGGCCATCTAGGTACATATCACGACAACCTCGACTTCATTGTTATTACTGTCACAGCCGCAGGCCACTTCCCAGATCCATTTATTTGTTGTTTTCCTATCTCTCATGGTAACTCCTAAACACATTCTTCCATGTTTGCTGGGCCATCCTAAGTTTTTAAGAGTTTGCGCATTAAATTACCATGTCTCTACGCACAATTCAAAACTGGTAAAACATAATGATTGTAAATTTTCCGTTTCGGGCAGAACGAAAATTGAATTAGATAATGTCCACAATATCGATGGCCTGAATAACTACGACTGTGAATGATCACATTGGCATTCTGTGTGCTCGGGTAGTAAACAAAAAGTAAGCAAAACAGTCACGAGTCCGAAGGTTAATCTCAACAATATATCACTTTATTAGCC
Organism: Schistocerca americana; assembly: GCF_021461395.2. NCBI lineage: Eukaryota > Metazoa > Arthropoda > Insecta > Orthoptera > Acrididae > Schistocerca > Schistocerca americana. Next base: position 757,470,193 of record NC_060119.1, on the reverse strand, counting down.
ATGTTCTTGCTCTAAACTGGTGTACTCAACCAAAAGGTTTATATGGATTTCGAATAAAGTTGCCACATAGGTAATTTAAAACTCAAAACAGCTAAGATCATGAAACAAAGAAGCTCAACAAACTTCCAACATTTTATTATATTACTCTCCAATAGTTCGTCACCACAGCACGGGCTTTCTAAGCTGCTGCATCACGATATTGCGATGCAATTCTTTCTAGGACAGTTTACGCCGTATTACCTTGTTAACAACTTCAGAATTGTAATCATTTTAAGAACACTGAAGCGCACTGCAAAACACTGTGATAGTTGTCTCCCAAGCACAGGGTTTTCTAATCGTAGATGATCCATTTCACACTAGAAGAGCTTTCAATCATGTGAAAATATTGAGGAGGAATTTTGTAACATTTCAAGGGTAACGTGCATGTGAAACGTGGATTGGACGGCGATTTTCAAGGGTAATGTTGATGTGTTAGTCTTCATCAGTTACTCGTGCTGTCGTGGCGTGTGAAGAACACGTAGCACTGCGTTGCGCGGGTTATCTATACGACAGGCGGCCAGTTCCCTAGCTGCTTCATGTGCGATCCCCAAGCTGGTCAATCAACTGAGGAGCTCCCTACACGATAATCTAACAGAGCGCGTGCTCCCCTTGAGGTGATGTAGAAGAAACAGTGAGGTTAATATGTAGCAAAACCATGTTAACAAAGTAAAGGTACATACTGAAACAATCTCCAAAATTTACACCAAAGTCACCTAGCAGTAACGTGTGTTTAATATCCTATTTGTTTATCTTATAATAATATTACACACACTCTCTTTGTGGATGCGGTGTATACTAATGAGATCTATTTACTTCGTTTGTATCAAGAACTTCTATACCATCTGGCTATGTGTAAGTATGTGCATTCTGCGTGCAAACTTGTCAGTTTAAATTCTGGTGGGAATAGTAATTTAAAAGAACAGAGGAAACGAAGGCACACTTCCCCCACCTACACATCCCTACGAAGGACAGAAGTTAATGCTGTTCCCTCACATTCTCTTACCCCCAGCCCCCACCCCCAACCCCATTCTCCTTTTACCCCTGAAAGTCAAATGAGTGAAACCAACAATGCCGTTTATCGTGTTTAGCACAGCAAAAGTCGACAACCAAAGAGATTAATGGAGCTTATGAGGTACTATCCAATACATAAGTGTTCGTAGAACCTATATAAATATCGTATAAGGATAATCGAAAATATGCGAAGGCAGGTGCAGGTTTCTCTTTAGTAAAACCATCAAGCAGTAATCCCAGACTATCGCTGAGCATTGATTGACAAGGAACGGTGCAATTACGAAAGTTTATCGATGCAGGGAAATTATCGGCATAATTTTGTAGGCAAATACTGCGCATCATGTCGCACTTTGAAGCATTCAGTTACGACAGGCACTCAGCTGTGACGTTGACATGTGACGAGTTGCTCTCTGGTGTCGATCCGACGAGGACGGCCGAATGTAAACCGGATAACCTGCGAATAAACACGGAAAACTGGCGCCATACGCCCGTTTAGGGGCACTATCTGCTTTCTGACAACCGTGAATTCGCTTTTTGCGACAGCTGTGTGCAGGGCGCGGACTCCGGTGCGGGTCCGAAGGCCCAGCTCTACCGTCCGCCGTCCGCTGCCGCCCCGGGAGGCGTCTTTTGGGGACGATAAGCGGGTCGGCAGCCATCAATCACCGGGGCAGACACCGCAGCATATGTCCCTCGCATCATCACCTATCTAATGCGGTTTAATTGCTATCAAAATAGCACTCCGAACGCGGCCGAGAGCGCGGCGCCATATGGTCGGCGCTGCCACAGGAAATTAGTTACGGGCTCAAATATTACCCCAACACTCGTCGGATCCTCGCTGGACAAACACGGGGCCATCCTGCCGACCGTTCCCTCGGAGTCCCTGCAGCAGATAAGTGTGGAACGGCGTGGCGTGCGGCTCGAGCCCTGAACCGCCTCTGACGCGACTGGGCTTCGAGGCTCGGGCCATCGGTTACCGGAGCTCCCCTCTCGTCAGGCAACACCTCCGTTACGAACAGTCCCTACGTGAATTTTATGTTGGTACTCTGCAGAATATAGCAGCAATCGATAACCCGTCCTGTACTGTTAAAGACTTGCCGCAATTAACGCGCTGCTACCTCTATGTCAGATACTTGAGGTAATCACAAACACTTAACAGCTACCTCGAAAAAATAAAGCTACGAAATTAATTTTTGTTTTTCTGTAGGTACATGTATGTGGTCCTAGCAGACATTGAAATTACAGCGCCACAGTACCGCAGCACGACGCTAAAGGAGCCAAAACAAACCGGCGTAACTCGTAAAATATCATGCCGAATTTCATTATCCGCAGCTGTCTAAATGTTACATCTGAGTCAACCTAGTCCAGGCGGCTAGAGACGGCGTTTTTTTCTTTGTGAACTTTCGATACTTCCGATTATTGGCGTGTAACTATCTTTCAATTACAGAGGTTAAACTTTCGACTGTCCATTATCTTACACACCTTGTTTTTGGTTCGTGTAACTAAACTTTCTTTAAGGCTGCAGTTGACAGAGTAAAAATTGGAAAATTATGTGAGAGTACAGACCCTCAGTATCGTTCATTCTGCGGCGAATAGCCTTCATACCTGGTCAAATCTATTAACAATAATGAAAATAATAGTAATGAAGCTAGCAGTTCCTAATGTATGCACTGTGAACAATATGATTATCCTTTACTGGTACAATCTCATGGTAATGTCTATGATAGTACGGTGAACCACAAGGCTGCGATGGGTGAGAAATTACAAATACAAATTGTGACGCCATATTTCGGCATAATTGGGCCTTTTGTGGGATGCGTCCACAACAAAATCTGTATGCAGAATGAAACACACTATGACAACCGCTTTGTGTTTGAACCTCAGGTGACTCTCGTAGACAAGATGTACCACGTGGAGTATCCACGACGCACGTCGGATGAAGTAACATGATTCATTGCTTATCAGAGATCTTCAAAAATGGCTCTAAGAACTATGGGTCTTAACATCTGAAGTCATCAGTCCCCTAGACTTAGAACTACTTAAACCCATCTAACCTAAGGATATCACACACATCCATGCCCGAGGCAGGATTCGAACCTGCGACCGTAGCAGCAGTGCGGTTCCGCACTGAAGCGTAGGAACCGCTCGGCCACAGTGGTCGGCATCGGAGAACTGAACGTTTCTCCAGTCCTTCATTATCCTTGACACGGAGTTGGCCACGTTAAATCCACGCAATGGAAGAAGCTATCGTCACTATTAAATGGTTTCCAAACGGAAGAGCTGTGATGCGGTATAGGTTCTGATAACAAAAATCGGTGGTGCTTTCGACTGTTAAACCCCAAACAAAACAGCAATGTCTCTCATTATGGAGCTGTTGATAGCTGTCCGTATGTCGGGTGATAACGTTATGATACGTGGCTCATCTGATGCTATTTGAAAGTAGGTTATGTGGGTTTCTGAACTTCATCCCCTAACTCCGCTATCAACAACGTACAATTACGTTCTGGACACACTCGTAACGGAGAAATACACTAAACAAATATGCTTAAACAGAAGTCTTGCATGCAACAAAGTTGCTAATGCATCTGGAACACAAAATTTTCCCGAAATGGTGGCTGAACAACCTCAAGGGATCATTCAGCTAATAATGATATACCAGTAAAAGTGGCTGTGCTGTGTTATGAGAAAACTTATTCAAATGTTGCACTACCTCTCTTTTAAATTCCATTGAAAGATGAATGTGTCTTCCACATTTGTCGCCCCTCTCATACGTACTAAAAATACTACTGATTGAATGAGCGTCTTATCTATGCTAGCCAGTTTTACTGCAAAGTGATCCACGATCTGTGTGCCTTAGTACTGTGTTTGTATTGATTATTAATTGATGTACGATAGTCGGTTACCTGATCTGCTTCGATATCCGTATTCTGCAACCCGCCTTATGGTGTATGGCGGAGGGTACTTCTCGGAGAACTCTCTTTTTCTCCTTTCCCTGTTCCATTCATGGATGGTGTTTAGGAGGAAAGATTGTCTGCAAACATCCATATGAGCTCTAATTTCTCTGATTTTCTCGCTGTTGTCAATTCTTGAGTTTTATGTGGGAACAAGTAATATACTGGCCGACCTTTCCGGGACGTACTCTCGGAAGTTCAGTAGTAGGCTAAACCTGTCCGTGACGCAGAATCCCTCTCCTGAACGTCTGTTGAGTATTTCCGTATCACTGTCGCCCTGATAAAATGACTGAGAGGCGAAATGTACTGCTCATCGCTGGATCTTCCATATCATATATATTATTTCTCAAGCCAACATCCCTTTACCTCAACACATAGTAATTCTACAGGGATTAATGACGTATATTTAGTAAGGTTTTTTAACCAGCTTCTGATATTGCATACCGATTTTGCGCTAAAACACACTATTTGACGAAAATTTTAACATAAAAGAGACTTTTAACTATCGTAGGCAGAAGGGCATAATGGATGCCCCGTTTCATTACCTATATTTTACGAAGCTAACTTACTGATCACGAATAAGAGACTTCCTTTCCGTATTAACTTACAAATACAATTTATTTGCTTTAAAGTACTACTTAACTGAATAATTCATATACAGCACTGTCAGATATAATAAGAGTGAGCACTGCGGTAGTCTTTTATCTCTGCCTGACATTTCTAAACGAATATCCATTCTGAAACCTCAAACATATTTGTCACTCTCGCCTATATTGTGAGTTACCTATTGCTACTATGGCCTGACGTGCATACTGTAACTGAAAACGTTTGTCGATTCAGAGTTATGGGTTATGTGGCACTACTGACAGGCCCTAATCACTGCCCGTCGTATAAGCCGCAACAAACTTTCCGAAATGCATATACAGGTTCAAAATGGCTCTGAGCACTATGGGACTTAACTTCTATGGTCATCAGTCCCTAGAACTTAGAACTAATTAAACCTAACTAGCCTAAGGACATCACACACATCCATGCCCGACGCAGGATTCGAACCTGCGACCGTAGCGGTCGCGCGGGTCCAGACTGTAGCGCCTAGAACCGCTCAGCCACCCCGGCCGGCTGTACATACAGGGATGTACGATAAATTCATGACTATTATTTCACATCGTTCGGTTAATTTTTAAAGATGTTTCCTCTCCAGTCCCACAACTACCCTTATCACAACGACTACGCTTGATGAAGAGATTGAAGAAATGTGTGATGAGATAAAAGAAATTATTCAAATAGTTAAAGGAGACGAAAATTTAATTGTGATGGGGGGACTGGAGTTCGACAACAGGAAAAGGAAGAGAGGGAAAAACAGTAGGTGAATATGTACTGGGGGGAAAGGATTGAAAGAGGAAGTCGCCTGATAAAATTTTGCACAGAGCATAATTTAATCATCTCTGACATATGGCTTAAGAATTATAAAGAAAGGTTATATACGTGGAAGAGATCTGAAGACACCGGAAGGTTTCGATTTAATTATTTTATGGTCAGACAAAGATTTAGGGACCAGATTTTAAACTGTAATACATTTCCAGGAGCAGATGTGATCTCTGGCCACATTTATTGGTTATAAACTGTAGGTTAAAACTGAAGAAATTGGAGAAAGGCAGGAAATTAAAGACATGGGACCTGTATAAGTTGAAAGACCCAGAGGTTGTCGAGAGTTTCAGATAGAGAATTGACTAGAACAATGGAAGGAATACGGTAGAAGAAGAATGGGTTGCTTAAAGAGATCAAATAGTGAAGGCAGCAGAGGAGCAAATAGGTAAAACGACAAGGCCTAGTAGAAATACTTGGCTAACACAAGATAAATTGAAGTTAATTGAGGAAAGGAGACAATTTAAGAATGCAGAAAATGAAGTAAGAGAAAGGGAATACAAACGTTTAAAAATGACCCTGACAGGAACTGCAAAATTGCTAAGCAAGAAAGACTAGAGGACAAATGTAAGGATTTAGAAGCATAATTTATTAGGGGTAAGTTAGATACCGCCTACAGGAAAATTAAAGAGTTCTTTGGTGAAAGGAGAAGCACCTGTATGAATAGCAAGAGCTTAGGTGTTAATCCGGTCCTAAGCAAAGAAGCGGAAGCTGAAAGGTGGAAGGAGTACATAGAGGGTCCATACAAGGGAGATGAAGTTGAAAGCAATATTACGTAAAGGGAAGTGGACATAGATGAAGATGAGATGGGAGATATGGTACTGAGAGAAAAATTTGGCAAAGATCTGAAAGACCTAAGTCGAAACAAGGCCCCTGAAGTAGACGATATTTCGTCAGAATTAGTGATAGCCTTGGGAGAGCGAGCCATGACAAAACTCTGCCACCTGATGTGCAAGACCAGGGAAATACCGTCAGACTTGAAGAAGAATGTAGTAATTCCAATTCCGAAGAAAGCAGTTACTGACAAGTGTGAAAACTAGCGAACTATCTGTTCAATAAGTCATGGTTGCAAAATACTAACAAGAATTCTTCACAGAAGAATGAAAAACTGATAAAAGTCGGCTTCGGGGAGGATCAGTTTGGAGTCCGGAAAAAGGCTGGAACACGCATGGCGATAATGACTCTAAGACTTACCTTAGAAGACAGAATAAGGAAATACAAATCTACATTTACAAAATTTGCATAGTTAGAGAAAGCTTTTAAAACTGTTGACTGGAATAGTCTCATTGAAATTCTTAATCAGCACGGGTAAAATACAAGAAGCGAAATGTTATACAGAAACCAGACTGCAGTTACAAGAGTAGTGGTTGAAAAGGGAGTGAGACAGGGTTGTAGCCTATCCTCGATATTATTCAATATTTACATTTATCAAACAGTAAAGGACAGCAAAAGGAATGGAGAAAAAAATAAAAACTTTGAGATTTCCCGATGGCATTGCAATTCTTTCAGAGACAGCAAAGGATTTGGAAGAGCAGTTGAACGGAATGAACAGTGTCTTGAGAGGAGGATAAAAGATGACCGTCAAAAAAATCAAAACAAAGATAATGAAATGTAGTTGAATTAAATCAGGCGAAGCTAAAGGAATCATATTAAGAAACGAGACACATAAAGTAGTAGATGAGTTTTGTTATTTGGGCAGCAAAATAAATTATGATGGCTGAAGTAGATAGGGTAAAAGATGTAGACTTGCAATGGCAAAATAAATATTTCTGAAGAAGAGAAATTCCTTAACATCGCATATAGATTTAAATGTGAGGAAGTCCTTTCTCATGGTATTTGTCTGGAACGTAGCCATGTATGGAAGTGAAACACGGACGATAAACATTTTAAACAAAAAGAGAATTAGAGTCTTTTGAAATGTGGTGCTACAGAGGAATGCCAAAGATTAGATGGTTCAATCACGTGACTAATAATGAAATACTGAATAGAACTAGGGAGACAAGAAATTTGTGACACAACTTGACCAAAAGAAGTGATCGGTTGATAGGACACATTCTGAGACATCACGGGATCACAAGTTTAGTACCGGAGGGAAGTGTGGAGGGTAAACATCGTCCAGGGAGACCAAGAGATGAATACAGTAAGCAGATTCAGAAAGATGTAGGCTGCAACAGTTATTTGAAGATGAAGAGGCTTGCACAGGGTAGAATAGCATGGAGAGATGCATTAAACGTCAGTATACGGACTGAAGACCACAACAACAATAACAACAACAACCCTTATTTCAAATACTGTCACTACTTAAAACTATAGAAGTGCGAAAGTTTCGCAAGTGTCCCCTGGTCTGTGCTATTAGTCCAGCAAACTGATGGTCAAAGCTAAAGAACCGATCGAACAAGTGTTTTTTAAGCCACAGTAAAAAAATGTTATTCGAAGCTTCTGTTCGTTATTTATGAAACTGAAAAGCAGCTCAATCAACTAACCTTGAATAGCAAAGGACAAGTATATCCTCGGGAGTTGTGGATCTGAAATCTGGAGGCTCGAGTTAATGCTACACTATGTGATTATGCGGACACCCCCAAAAACATACTTTTTCATATTAGGTGCATTGTGCTGCCATGTACTGCCAGATACTCCATATCAGCGACATCAGTAGTCATTAGACATCGTGAGAGAGCAGATTCGGGTGCTCCGCGGAACTCACGGACTTCGAGCGTGGTCAGGTGATTGGGTGTCACTAGTATCATACGTCTGTACGCGAGATTTCCACACTCCTAAACATCCCGAGGTCCACTGTTTCCAATGTGATAGTGAAGTGGAAACGTGAAGGAACATGTACAGCACAAAAACGTACAGGCCGACCTCGTCTGTGACTGATAGAGACCACCGACAGTTGAAGAGGCTCGTAATGTACAATAGGCAGACATCTATTCAGGCCGTCAAACAGTAATTCCAAGCTGCATCAGGATCCACTGCAAGTACAATGACAGTTTGGCGTGTGGTGAGAAAACTTAGATTCCATGGTCGAGCGGCTGCTCATAAGCCACACATCACGCCGGTAAATGCCAAACGACTCCTCGCTTAGTGTAAGGAGCGTAAACATTGGACGATTCAACAGTGGAAAAACGTTGTGAAGTATGGCGAATCACGGTACACAATGGGGCGATCCGATGGCAGGGTGTGGGTATGACGAATGCTCGGTGAACGTCATTTGCCAGTGTGTGTAGTACATCTACATCTACATCTACATTGATACTCCGCAAGCCACCCAACGGTGTGTGGCGGAGGACACTTTACGTGCCACTGTCATTACCTCCCTTTCCTGTTCCAGTCGCGTATGGTTCGCGGGAAGAACGACTGTCTGAAAGCCTTCGTGCGCGCTCTAATCTCTCTAATTTTACATTCGTGATCTCCTCGGGAGGTATAAGTAGGGGGAAGCAATATATTCGATACCTCATCCAGAAACGCACCCTCTCGAAACCTGGACAGCAAGCTACACCGCGATGCAGAGCGCCTCTCTTGCAGAGTCTGCCACTTGAGTTTATTAAACATCTCCGTAACGCTATCACGGTTACCAAATAACCCGGTGACGAAACGCGCCGCTCTTCTTTGGATCTTTTCTATCTCCTACGTCAACCCGACCTGGTACGGATCCCACACTGATGAGCAATACTCAAGTATAGGTCGAACGAGTGTTTTGTAAGCCACCTCCTTTGTTGATGGACTACATTTTCTAAGCACTCTCCCAATGATCTCAACCTGGTACCCGCCTTACCAACAATTAATTTTATATGATCATTCCACTTCAAATCGTTCCGTACGCATACTCCCAGATATTTTACAGAAGTAACTGCTACCAGTGTTTATTCCGCTATCATATAATCATACAATAAAGGATCCTTCTTTCTATGTATTCGCAATACATTACATTTGTCTATGTTAAGGGTCAGTTGCCACTCCCTGCACCAAGTGCCTATCCGCTGCAGATCTTCCTGTATTTCGCTACAATTTTCTAATGCAGCAACTTCTCTGTATACTACAGCATCATCCGCGAAAAGCCGCATGGAACTTCCGACACTATCTACTAAGTCATTTATTGTGAAAAGCAATGGTCCCATAACACTCCCCTGTGGCACGCCAGAGGTTACTTTAACGTCTGTAGACGTCTCTCCATTGATAACAACATGCTGTGTTCTGTTTGCTAAAAACTCTTCAATCCAGCCACACAGCTGGTCTGATATTCCGTAGGCTCTTACTTTGTTTATCAGGCGACAGTACGGAACTGTATCGAACGCCTTCCGGAAGTCAAGAAAAATAGCATCTACCTGGGAGCCTGTATCTAATATTTTCTGGGTCTCATGAACAAATAAGGCGAGTTGGGTCTCACACGATCGCTGTTTCCGGAATCCATGTTGATTCCTACGTAGTAGATTCTGGGTTTCCAGAAATGACATGATACGCGAGCAAAAAACATGTTCTAAAATTCTACAAGAGATCGACGTAAGAGATATAGGTCTATAGTTTTGCGCATCTGCTCGACGACCCTTCTTGAAGACTGGGACTATCTGTGCTCTTCCAATCATTTGGAACCCTCCGTTCCTCTAGAGACTTGCGGTACACGGCTGTTAGAAGGGGGGCAAGTTCTTTCGCGTACTCTGTGTAGAATCGAATTGGTATCCCGTCAGGTCCAGTGGACTTTCCTCTATTGAGTGATTCCAGTTGCGGTGGTGTAATGGTGTGGTCGTGTTTTTCGTGAAGGGGGCTTGTACCTCTTGTTGTTTTGTCTGGCACTATCACAGCACAGGCCTACATTGATGTTTTAGGCACTTTTTTGCTTCCCACTATTGAAGAGCAGTTCGGGGATGTCGATTGCATCTTTCAACACTACCGAGCACCTATTCATAATTCGCGGTCTGTGGCGGAGTGGTTACACGACAATAACATCCCTGTAATGGACTGGCCTCTACAGAGTCCTGAGCTGAATCCTATATTACATCTCTGGGACGCCGACTTCATGCCAGGCCTCACCGACCTACACCGATACCTCTCCTCGGTGCAGCACTCCGTGAAGAATGGGCTGCCATTCCCCAGGAAACCTTCCATCACCTGATTGAACGTATGTCTGCGAGAGTGGCAGCTGTCATCAAGGCTAGGGGTGGGCCAACACCATATTGAATTCCAGCATTACCGATGCTGGGCGCCACAAATTTGGAAGTCATTTTTACCCAGGTGTCCGGATACTTTTGATCACATAGTGTATTTAAAAGGAATTATAGGTATAGCTCACAACTGTGTATGTCCTCGGGACGTTCTGCATAGGACTACTGTTGACATCTCGTGGTCGAGCCTGTGTTCCCGTAGAATTTGTGACGCAGCCGGATACTCCGAAGTTTAAAACGGGCAGCCAACCGAGTAAGACAGCTGCGGCTGTGCTGGGGTGGCGGCGGCGGCGGCCGTGTGGCGGTGTATCGATTCTGCCCGCCGCTGATTGTCCCTCGTCGATAGTTGAAAAGAGTTTCTCTTGTCTGCCCAGCTGAAAAAGAGCTGCAGCAGGGGAGGGGGAGGGGGCGGGGCGGCTAATGGACAAGTTTTGATTCCGCGGCCGCGCGCCGCCCCCTTCTCTTGTGTTCTGTTCTACATCTGGGGCCGCGTGCCCCCTTCCTTGTCAGCGCTGCGCGTGTCCGCCAAAACATTGCCGCGTCGACAAGGTAGCTGGCGGGCACCGTGCACGACGCACAACAGTCTCATTCGGCAGAACTGGAGTAATCACGGAGTGTCTAGCGAAAGAACCGTGGCAGGTACGATACTTCATAAAGCTGAGCGGAAGACTAGACGGTGGTTGATGGTCCTATTCCGCCCTCATACAGCCGGCGTGAAACTTGGTCACCAGTTCCCCTTAACTGAAATGCGCTGAAATTGTTGTTTCTAGTTGTAATCTTATCCTTCCACACACACTACAAAAATCCTGTCCGCAGCTCGTGGTCGTGCGGTAGCGTTCTCGCTTCCCACGCCCGGGTTCCCGGGTTCGATTCCCGGCGGGGTCAGGGATTTTCTCTGCCTCGTGATGACTGGGTGTTGTGTGATGTCCTTAGGTTAGTTAGGTTTAAGTAGTTCTAAGTTCTAGGGGACTGATGACCATAGATGTTAAGTCCCATAGTGCTCAGAGCCATTTGAACCAGCCATTTACTAAAATTCTCTGTCTCTACACAAATTTTGAAAGCTTCGAGAGGCGTAAGATATACAAAAGAAAACTTTTCACTTATCTTCATTTTCTCTTGTTGTTGTTAGCTGCTGTTATTGTGTCTAGGGATACATTCTTGCGGCTGAAATTTTGATTTAACGTTGTGGGTTCCTGATGACTTAATAATTGATGAAGATTTGCCTGTATATTTCTTGAATTTTATTCTTTGTCACATTATTAAATATCACACCGCCTTCACAAATTCCACTTCTATCACACCACCAATTACATTATTAGTGACGCAATCCAAACCACGTCTGATTCCATCAGAGGCATGCGCAATATTACTTACATTCTGTGGTACTCACAGTATTCCAAAGAGTTTACAAAGCACAAGGGGTTACAAAATTTATTGACAAAGGAAGAATTTTTACCAAATTATATCATTATTTTATAAATGAGTCCAGAAATCATTTTAATAAATATCGTCAGATTGCGTAAATAATACTATGAATTTTAAGTAGGCCAAATATTAAAAGAAGAATAATTTTAACCGTACATACAGAGTGTAACAAGTTGATTTCCCCTTACACATGCCAGTCTGAAATACAATGCATAGCATGCAAAATCAAATGAAACTCCTTCAATGAAATAGCGGAGAACGTTCACCTATTCCAGATTCGGGATTAATCCTGGTATCTGCGACTTCCATAAAAGAAGGGCCAAGTTAGAAAAGGGCGTCCCATCACAAAGTGAGTATAGGATATAAATAAACTACACTGGTCAACAATATGAACCCTTACTCTGACTTAGATAGTTCCTGCTCCTTTTTTTTTCGGAAAGCTCTTTCTGACACTCTTTTAAGCATATAAAACCGCTACGTACAGTCATCTGCGTTACAGAGACAAAAATAAACTTGCATTGTCAATTTTTAACAGAGTAATTTTTACTATTAGAAGCCAAGATCGCTTGATGTGAAATATTTTATTTTATGGCCAGTTTCGACAGTAACGAGCTGTCATCTTCAGATTCTCAGATCGCCCAGAAATATAAATACACATCATCCTCGTCGATATACTGAGAGAATGCTCCAATTAAATAATACATCTCCTCATTACTTTGTCAGACAAATAAAACTTGCTAAATAAAGTATTTATAGCGCCAATGAGGAGTACAGGAGCAGAAATAGGTGGATCAGTGAAGATGATACGTCGACGTTAACTCAGGAAGACTAGATATTTCATTTAGCAAGATTTAAATGTTTGACAAACCAGTGAGGAGCTGAATTATTGTAACTGAAGCGTGACCTCAGCATATCGGCGAGACTGACATGCAGTTATATTTCTGGGAGACCTGAGAATCTAAAGATGATAGCTAGTTACTGTCGAAACTGGTCATGAAATAAACTATTTCAAATCAAGCTATCTTGGCTTCTAATATTACAAATTACAATATTAGATCGCCCTAACAACATGCGTAAATGTTTAGTAGAGTGCTCTGTTTCTCTAACATTGGAAACGACTAGCGTAGACTGTTGAGTCTCACAACATGGCATGGAGGGTAATTTCAAGTGTAGACCTTGCGCGAATTGCCACTAAACGGAAATGGAGATTCTGCAATTGCAATCTGACATCTAATCTAATAGAAGACCCAGGGCGAATCTCTTGAACAGACAGGAATAACCACTCTCCAGGTTCAACCACGATTCTTCATTGAACAGAGAAATATCGCACTGTTCTTGAGTTCACTGACTGTACGCTAGACACAACGTTCATCCTGGCCACTTGGAGCATGTGTGTATGGTGCAATGCATGTGCGATGGCCAATCATACATTGTATCTCCTAGAGGCCGTTGATGCGCTCTCTGACCGGAGGTGTACGACTCAAAGACTGCGGCTATGACTCTACTTCGAAATCTTTTAGCATGCAAGGCGAAGAAACGGCCCTGGAGCCTATTTGCACCACATGATCAACCTTCCCAAACTGCCATTCATTGCTTCCTTCTTCATGGAATCTCCTACAAGCTGAGAGATGAGACTACGAACGTATTCTAATCCCTTAAAATCCTCACAGAGACCGTGACTAGCCTCTTATCTGCTAATAATGAGGCCACGCGTAATGTCATCCAGATGTCTTCGCAATGCGGTCCATCTTCCCCATATCTTGAATGATGCGCGCCAGGCGCATACCATACGCAGACATGACAAGCAGTCTCGTACTGGGGTAACGTATAGGTAACGTGCGCTATCTGATCAAAAGCATCCGGACATACCTATGTGATGTAGAGACGGGGAGTGTTGTGTTGGCAGCGTACAGGCAGTAACAGCGGAATAGGTTGGCCGGCGGACCTGAGTGACTTAGAACGTGGGCTGGTTCAAACGGCTGTGAGCACTATGGGACTTAACATCTGTGGTCATCAGTCCCCTAGAACTTAGAACTACTTAAACCTAACTAACCTAAGGACATCACACACATCCATGCCCGAGACAGGATTCGAAGCTGCGACCGTAGCAGTCGCGCGGTTCCGGACTGAGCGCCTAGAACCGCTAGACCACCGCGGCCGGCCGTGGGCTGGTCAATAGAAGTCACTTGAGTAACAAATCCATCATGGATATTTCAGTCGTGCTAAAGCTGCTCAGGTCGACTGTCGGTGGTATGATTGTGAAGTGGAGACGCGAAGGAACAACCACAGCTAAATATAAACCAGCGGGACATCATGTTCAGAAATGGTTCAAATGGCTGTGAGCACTATGGGACTTAACATCTGAGGTAATCAGTCCCCTAGACTTAGAACTACTTAAACCTAACTAACCTAAGGACATCACACACATCCATGTCCGAGGCAGGATTCGAACCTGCGACTGTAGCGGTCGCGCGGTTCCAGACTGTAGCGCCTAGAACCGCTCGGCCACCTCGGCCGGCGGACCTCATGTACTGACGGATAGTGATCGTCGTGCATTCCAGAGGGTTGTCGTAAATAATCGCACGAAATCAGCGGAAGGAATCACTCGTCAATTCCAAAGTGCTTCCAGCAGCCCATCTGGCAGAATGATTGTCCGTAGGGAATTAAAAGGAATTAGGTACAATGGTCTACCAGCCCACACATTTCCGTAGTCAACGCTAAGTGACGCCCGGGATGATGGTAAGAGCGATGCCATTGGACTGTAGGTGCCTGGAAACGAGTGGTTTGTTATGATGAATCATGATATGCGCCTAGCAATAAGGTGGAAGGTTAGGGTGGTTCCGCGGTTAAGATACGGTTCCCTTATTGCACTTAACAAACGCTAAAAGAATCTTACAGTAATGTGTACTGCGTACAGTAGAGGAACAGTTGGGAAACGGTGACTGTTTGTATTAACACGATAACACACGCTGTCATAAAGCAACATCTGTGAGCCAATGCTTTATGGTCATTCTTTCTGAAATAAACTGGTCTGCCCATAGTCCCGAGCATACTTCAATGGAACACCTTTGAGATGAACTGGAATGTCGACTTCGCTCCAGACTCCATCGTCCAATACCAAAACCTTTACTGGTTTCAGCCCTTGAGGAAGAACGGGCTGCCATCTCTCCTGGGTCGCCAGACGCCTCATTCAAAATGTCCCCAGCAGAGTTCAAGCCTTCATAAATGCGAAGGTTTGACACACGTCATATTACCAGGTTTCTTTAAAGTCATTAGACTGTCATTTATTCGCAGTGTTACATTCACAGTTACACAATCATTATTTCGGCTTCAAAGTGCCATTATCAAGTGTTTTAGGTGTTATACAGTGCATAAGATGGCATACTGTCGTATTTCATCACTGCGTATACCATCTTGTCAAGATGGTATACTCAGTGATGAATCAAAGCAGTAGGCTTTTCCAGAAATATCGCCCCTTAGACAATGTGTCTAAGTGTATTTTAAATACGACAGTATGCTATCTTAGGTACTGTATAACACCTGAAACACTTGATAATGGCATGGCACTCTGAAGCCGAAATCATGATTGTGTAAGTGTAAATGTAACACTGCTAATAAACAACAGTCTAATGGTAGTACTGAGTTTAAAGAAATATATGATAAGTGTGTATTATACACTCCTGGAAATTGAAATAAGAACACCGTGAATTCATTGTCCCAGGAAGGGGAAACTTTATTGACTCATTCCTGGGGTCAGATACATCACAGGATCACACTGACAGAACCACATGCACATAGACACAGGCAACAGAGCATGCACAATGTCGGCACTAGTACAGTGTATATCCACCTTTCGCAGCAATGCAGGCTGCTATTCTCCCATGGAGACGATCGTAGAGATGCTGGATGTAGTCCTGTGGAACGGCTTGCCATGCCATTTCCACCTGGCGCCTCAGTTGGACCAGCGTTCGTGCTGGACGTGCAGACCGCGTGAGACGACGTTTCATCCAGTCCCAAACATGCTCAATGGGGGACAGATCCGGAGATCTTGCTGGCCAGGGTAGTTGACTTACACCTTCTAGAGCACGTTGGGATACATGCGGACGTGCATTGTCCTGTTGGAACAGCAAGTTCCCTTGCCGGTCTAGGAATGGTAGAACGATGGGTTCGATGACGGTTTGGATGTACCGTGCACTATTCAGTGTCCCCTCGACGATCACCAGTGGTGTACGGCCAGTGTAGGAGATCGCTCCCCACACCATGATGCCGGGTGTTGGCCCTGTGTGCCTCGGTCGTATGCAGTCCTGATTGTGGTGCTCACCTGCACGGCGCCAAAGACGCATACGACCATCATTGGCACCAAGGCAGAAGCGACTCTCATCGCTGAAGACGACACGTCTCCATTCGTCCCTCCATTCACGCCTGTCGCGATACCACTGGAGGCGGGCTGCACGATGTTGGGGCGTGAGCGGAAGACGGCCTAACGGTGTGCGGGACCGTAGCCCAGCTTCATGGAGACGGTTGCGAATGGTCCTCACCGATACCCCAGGAGCAACAGTGTCCCTAATTTGCTGGGAAGTTTTTTTTTTTTTTTGGTAGGGTTTAAGGGCGCTCAACTGCTGAGGTCATTAGCGCCCAGTCACTGGTGTTAGAGCACAAGGAACCTGCTAAAACTCAAGGGGATGGGGGGACATCAAAAGGACCTGACAAAGATGCAGATGAAATAAGTAAAAAGGTTAAATGTCTTTGGTCAAGCCAGTTAAAGTTATAAAACGCAGAAGACGAGCAGCTGCTCGAGCGTCATCAGCTAAAACATCCGGTAAGGTAGATGGCAGGGACAGGACAACACGAAATTGACTAAAACGGGGACACGACAATAAAACATGGCGCACCGTTAATGCCTGACCACAAGGGCACTGCGGGGCTGGGTCACCAGAGAGCAGGTAGCGGTGGCTAAACCGGCAATTCCCAATCCGCAACCTGGTCAGAAGGACCTCCTCGCGCCGAGATGGTCGGGAGGAAGTTGTCCAAGCAGTTGGGAGCGGTTTTACTGCCTGGAGCTTGTTTCCTTGGAGGGATGACCAAGCATCCCACCACAAGGACACAAGCCTCTTACATACATCCCCACAAACGTCAGATGACGGGACACAATGGGAGGCTGGCCGAGGCTGGAGGACTGCAGCCTTGGCTGCAGCATCCGCAGCCTCATTCCCAGGCACTCCTACATGTCCGGGGACCCACAGAAAGCTGACAGAACCGCCATTATCAGCGAAAGAATGGAGGGACTGCTGTATTCGTTGAATCAAGGGATGGACCGGATAGGGAGCCCCAAGGCTCTGAAGAGCACTGAGTGAGTCAGTGCAGAGTACATACGATGAATGGCGGTGACGGCGGGCATACTGAATGGCCTGATGGAGAGCAAAAAGCTCGGCCGTAAAGCTGGAACATTGGTCAAGGAGCCGGTATTTAAAGGTGGCGGTCCCGACGACAAAGGCACAGCCGACACCATCGTCAGTTTTGGAGCCATCGGTGTAAATAAAGGTGTGACCAGCAAGTCGAGCACGAAGTTCGACAAACCGTGAGCAATACACTGCAGCCGGAGTACCCTCCTTCGGGAGTGAGCTGAGGTCGAGATAAATACGAACCGGAGCCTGGAGCCAAGGTGGTGTCGGGCTCTCACCCTCTCTGAAGGTGGTAGGGAGGACAAAATCCAATTGTCGAAGCAGGCGACGGAAGCGGACTCCGGGGGGCAGCAGGGCAGACACATACAACCCGTACTGACGGTCGAGAGAATCGGCGAAGAAGGACTTGTAAGAGGGGTGTTCGGGCATAGACAACAGCCGGCAGGCAGACCGACACAGCAGTATGTCGCGCCGGTAGGTCAATGGTAACTCGGCAGCTTCAGCGTAAAGACTCTCGACAGGACTAGTGTAGAAGGCTCCGGTCGCAAGACGTATCCCCCGATGGTGGATGGAGTTGAGCCGGCGTAAGAGGGATGGCCGAGCGGACGAGTAGACGAAGCTCCCATAATCCAGCTTCGATCGGACTATGGACCGATACAAGCGAAGCAGGACAGTGCGATCCGCTCCCCAAGATGAACCGCTAAGAACTCTGAGGACATTAAGGGAACGCGTACAACGGGCCGCCAAATAAGAGACATGTGGAGACCAACACAGTTTCCGGTCCAACGTGAGCCCTAGAAACTTAGTTGTGTCCACGAATGGGAGAACAACGGGACCGAGATGTAAGGATGGCGGAAGGAACGCTTTATATCGCCAAAAGTTGATACAAACCGTCTTCTCTTCAGAGAACCGAAGCCATTTGCCACGCTCCATGAGTAGAGGCTGTCTAGACAACGCTGGAGGCAGCGCTCCAGGAGGCATGTTCTCTGGGCACTGCAGTAGATCGCGAAGTCATCGACAAAGAGAGAGCCTGAGACATTAGGTGGAATGCAATCCATAATTGGATTGATCGCGATGGCAAAAAGGGCTACGCTCAAGACGGAGCCCTGAGGCACTCCGTTCTCCTGGAGGAAGACGTCGGACAATACGGAACCCACACGTACCCTAAACTTTCGATCCGTTAAAAAGGAATCAATAAAAAGGGGCAGACGACCGCGTAGGCCCCACTTGTGCATAGTGCGGAGGATACCTCCTCTCCAACAGGTATCATAAGCCTTCTCCAAGTCGAAGAACACGGCTACCGTTTGGCGCCTTCGCAAAAAGTTGTTCATGATGAATGTCGACAAGGTCACAAGGTGGTCAACAGCGGAGCGGCGGCGACGAAAGCCGCATTGGACATTAGTAAGTAGTCGTCGAGATTCAAGAATCCAAACTAACCGAGCATTAACCATGCGCTCCATCACCTTACAGACACAGCTTGTAAGAGAAATGGGGCGGTAACTAGAAGGAAGGTGTCTATCCTTCCCGGGTTTGGGTATAGGAACAACAACGGCGTCACGCCAACGCATGGGGACCTGACCTTCGGTCCAGACGCGATTGTAGGTACGAAGAAGGAAGCTTTTGCCCGCCGGAGAAAGGTGTGCCAGCATCTGAACGTGAATGGCATCTGGCCCCGGAGCAGAGGACCGGGACAGTGCAAGCGCACGTTCGAGTTCCCGCATAGTAAAGGGGGCATTGTAAGTTTCCAGATTCAGCGAGTGGAAGGAAGGTCGCCGAGCCTCGTCTGCCTCTTTCCTGGGAAGGAAGGCAGGATGGTAATGGGCGGAGCTTGAAACCTCCGCGAAAAAGCGGCCAAAGGCGTTGGAGACAGCCACAGGATCAACAAGGACCTCATTACCTGAGGTCAGGCCAGGTACTGAGGAGTGGGCCTTAATGCCCGACAGCCGGCGCAGGCTACCCCAAACAACGGAAGAGGGAGTAAAACTGGTAAAGGAGCTCGTGAAAGAGGCCCAGCAAGCTTTTTTGCTGTCTTTGATGACTCTACGGCATTGCGCTCGGAGTCGTTTGTATTCAATACAATTCGCCAACGTAGGATGGCGGCGAAAGGTGCGTAAAGCACGTCGTCGAGCACGGATAGCGTCCCTACAAGCCTCGTTCCACCAGGGGACGGAAACGCGACGTGAAGAAGAAGTAGTACGAGGTATGGAACGTTCGGCAGCATGGATAATAACAGCCGTGAGGTATTCGACCTGACTGTCACAACTGGAAAAATCGTGGTCCGGAAAGGTCGCCAGGGAGGAGTAAAGTCCCCAGTCAGCTTTCAGTATGTTCCAGCGCGAAGGACGTGGGGATGGGGTGTGGTGCAGGAGACGAACGACACAGGGGAAGTGGTCGCTCGAATAGGTGTCAGAAAGGACATACCACTCGAACCGACGGGCAAGAGTGGTAGAACAGATCGAGAGGTCCAAGTGGGAGTAGGTATGAGTAGAATCCGAGAGGAAAGTCGGGGCGCCGGTATTGAGGCAGACAAGATTGAGATGGTTGAAGACATCCGCCAAGAGTGAGCCTCTTTGACAGGATGCAGGAGAGCCCCAAAGGGGATGATGGGCATTGAAGTCGCCAAACAATAAGAACGGCGGGGGAAGCTGATCGATCAGGTGCATCATGTCAGCCCGACTAACAGCAGATGACGGTGAAGTGTAGACGGTACAAACTGAAAAAGTAAAAGCAGAAAGAGTAATGCGGATAGCTATTGCTTGGAGTGGGGTGGTCAATGGGATGGGATGGTAATAGACATCGTCCCGAACGAGCAACATGACCCCACCATGAGCTGGGATACCGTCCACAGGGGCGAGGTCATACCGCTCCGAGGTATAGTGGGAAAAGGCAATACGGTCAGTCGGGCGCAACTTGGTTTCCTGGAGACCAAGGACGAGCGGACAGTGCAGGCGGAGGAGCAGTTGTAATTCCTCCCGATTAGATCGAATACCTCTTATGTTCCAATGAAACAACGCCATTGCTAGTCAAAAAGTTGGGGGAACGAGACGGGGAAGAGCTGGTCACCTCGATGGCCACGGAGGGCCAGGTTGCGAGGCAACAACGCTACGACTGACGGCAGGCGGATCCGGTTCCATCGACTCGTCGCCAGCTGCGGCCGCTGTCCCTGATTGTGTAGGAGGGGCCGCATCATTTGCCGACAAAAGGCCGGCGGAACGCCTGGCAGCAGAGCGTCCCGGCGAAACTGAGGACGGCCGGGAGCAGCGACTCACGGATGAAGCGTCAGATGAAACGCGCCGGGGTGGAGAGGGGGATAGAGACTTCTTCTTGGAGGCCTTCTTGGAAGGCCGAGGAGGCACAGGGATGGTGGGCTGGACCCGAAGAAGGTCCTCACGCGCGGGGTCCGTTTTGGAACGCCGGACCTCGGAAGCTGGGGTCCGGAACGTTTCCCCGATGGACGCCTGAGAAGAGGATCGCTTCTCAGGTGGCGTGGGGGGAGGAGGAGGAGGAAGGGTGGCCCCTGGGGCAGGGGGGGTGGGGGCCGCGGGGGAGGAGGAGTTGGAAGGGAGGGATTTGGGAGGCGGAGGCAGAGCCCCCTGATGGGCAGAGGAGGTGGAGGGGGGACAGGATAGAGGTGAGGATACAGCGGAAGGAGTGGACACAACTGAGGCAAACGAAGTGGCCAGTGACACAGGATGAAGGTGGTCGTACTTCTTCCTGGCCTCAGAATAAGAGAGCCGATCCAAAGTTTTGATTTCTTGTATCTTTTTCTCCTTCTGATAGGCGGGGCAGTCTGGGGACCTAGGCGAGTGGACGCCAGGACAATTAGGGCACCGAGGTGGTGGGGTGCAAGTATGTTCCTCACGAAGAGGACGTCCACAGTCGCCACAAAGGGGCTCAGCCTCACACCGGGACGACATGTGCCCAAAGCGCAAACACCTAAAACAGCGCATAGGAGGCGGGACGTAAGGCCGCACGTCGCACCGGTAGCACATCACCTTTACCTTCTCCAGGAGAACGTCCCCCTCGAAGGCGAGGATAAAGGCCCCGGTGTCGATGCGACGGTCTTTGGGGCCGCGCTGGACTCACTGGACGAAATGCACGCCGCGGCGCTCCAGGTTGGCCCTGAGCTCCTCATCAGATTGTAGCAGGAGGTCACGATGAAAAATAACCCCCTGCGTCCTATTTAGTGCCAGATGTGGGACAATGGAGACTGGGATGTCCCCTAGGCGGTCGCACGCCTGGAGTGCCGCCGATTGTGTGGCAGAGGTGGTCTTGATAAGAACGGACCCTGATCGCATCTTGCTGAGAGCCTCAATTTCCCCGAAGACGTCCTCAATGTGCTGAACAAAGAACATGGGCTTGGAGGTGGCGAACGTCCCCCCATCTGTTCGAGAACAGACCAAATAGCGGGGGAAGTACTTCGCCCCAAGCCGGCGGGCCTGTCCCTCCTCCCATGGAGTGGCCAAGGGGGAAAGGGCAGGAGAACCAGAACTAGAAACGGTACCTTTTCTTTTGGAAGACTCGGCCGCAGAGCGACCTGATACGTGTTGACGTTTCATGTGCGAAACGTCCGCCACGATACCACCCACTCCGACCAGGGGCTCTCCCCACGGGCGCCACCCAGCCGCAGCAAGGGCCACCTGGCAGGATGACCATTGCCGGGAGTCCTGATGCCCCAAGGAGACGGGCATCTACTCCTTGGCCAACGTGGGGAGGGTGCAGCTCAGGTATCGGCAGTACGATCCCTGTGTTGTCAGGGGGCTACAACCTAGAGGGTACATGACGACCCCACCACAACGGGCTGGCTACCGTGCTGGATTTCTGGTGCCATGGAAAGTCCATCATGATCGCTGGTGCAGATGGAGATGCACTATGGGCGTAACTTGGACAACCCATCAGGCGTTTAGGCCCAATTTGAGGAATAATGGGTATGGTGACAACGCCGGTGCAATGCTGAGTGCCAAGGTCTTAGTGCACTTAGGACCAGTGGTACACCATGTAAGGTGTCCTTCCCCAAAAGGCTCGTACTTCTGTAGAATTTTGAAAAATGGAGGTCAAACCCCAAGGGGGACCATCACATTAAGGCCAAAACATTTGAGACTCCTTTTAGTCGCCTCTTACGACAGGCAGGAATACCGCGGGCCTATTCTTACCCCCGAATCCGCAGGGGGGTTGCTGGGAAGTGGCGGTGCGGTCCCCTACGGCACTGCGTAGGATCCTACGGTCTTGGCGTGCATCCGTGCGTCGCTGCGGTCCAGTCCCAGGTCGACGGGCACGTGCACCTTCCGCCGACCACTGGCGACAACATCGATGTACTGTGGAGACCTCACGCCCCACGTGTTGAGCAATTCGGCGGTACGTCCACCCGGCCTCCCGCATGCCCACTATACGCCCTCGCTCAAAGTCCGTCAACTGCACATACGGTTCACGTCCACGCTGTCGCGGCATGCTACCAGTGTTAAAGACTGCGATGGAGCTCCGTATGCCACGGCAAACTGGCTGACACTGACGGCGGCGGTGCACAAATGCTGCGCAGCTAGCGCCATTCGACGGCCAACACCGCGGTTCCTGGTGTGTCCGCTGTGCCGTGCGTGTGGTCATTGCTTCTACAGCCCTCTCGCAGTGTCCGGAGCAAGTATGGTAGGTCTGACACACCGGTGTCAATGTGTTCCTTTTTCCATTTCCAGGAGTGTATATTAATAGGTGTCTGGATATTTTTGATCATGTAATGTATGTAATGTCGTGAGTACTGCCGCAGCTTACTCCTCACAGAGTCGCTACTACGAGCAAATTGAGCCCTCAAAAAACACGAAAATAGCAAATTTGACACGCAGTTAAAACTTTTGACTACACCACAAGCCGTACTTTAATTCCAGAGTGAGCATTTCTCACAGAGTTGCAGCTAGGGCAGGTCCCGAGTCGCTACCGAACACCTTAGTTGAAGAAGTTCTGTGATCGATACACAGCTTTTATCTATCTTTTATCTATCAAGCTTTTATCTATCATAATTGTTAGTAGCAGTAAAGAAGAAAAATTACTGCGACACAGTGGATATTCGGGATCAGCGTTTGTCTTCTGGTACGCCTTTTCTGTAGGAAGTGACTCTTTTCAAAGTCTACAGCGTAAGTTGGCACAATCGTTGAGAATCTTCACTTATATTCGAGGATCAGAGCCACCTCCTGAAATAATAATTCAGATTTCTCACTGTTTACCCACACCGCTTCAGCTGAATGCCGGAACTGTTCCTTTGAAAGGGGACGACGTCTTGTGTTCCCACCTTCGATTGATTTTGATGTCGAAGAGTAGCTAAATGGAAACAGGACTTTTTTTAAGTTGTCAGAGGGATTTAGTTGAGAAAACAACCCCTTTGGATCTTTCTGGAAGCTGCGCGTTATTTTTCCGGTTTAATTCTTTATTTTTCATATCAGAACTGGTTTTGGTGTCTTTTTGTGTTGTCCGCGGAATCGCTCCTACTATGATAATAGTGGTACTGCCTGTTGTCTACTGCTAAACTGCCTTAATGCTGTTGAGGCACTTTTGTGTTTTTCTGTTATTATCGTTAAGAGTGGTATTTTTTTCCAAAAGCGTAGCATCCATTATTCTTGTCTACTCACAAACTCGTATCTTATCTATTAAAGCGCTACTGCCTTGCTATTACATCCGTCACTGAGTCCATCCGGCATGCATGATAAGGCTTTATTTCTCAGAGTGACGTATTAAGTCGCAGACCTGCGTTGTTTACACTGCTATGGCAGCATGTGGCCGTATGGAATTTATCCATGTAATCGGCGTACGCACATCGATCATCTACAAATCCGAGATGTCGGAGGGTATCTGCCGTGTTTGCGTTCGGCTTTAGTAGTTATCTGTGCCACAGATGCTGTCGTTCTCTCCAGCCAGTTCACACTGTACCATACATAGTCCCACTGCGTCGACCATAGACAAAGCCAAAACAACGAGGAGCGCTGTCGTTTGTTTTACGAGAACAAGTAGGATCACTTTTCATGTTATTGAAGGTCGGTGACAGCGCTACTGGTGTCGTCACAAGCCGTAATGTACAGTCTCAGGTTTTTATTTTTATTATATCTATGCTTTGACATTTTGTGAACAGACCACACAGTCGTCAGCTTATTAGATAAGTTGTGTCTTTGATAGTGAAGCCTAATTTGTACAGATACAATCAGAGCACATAATGGTTAATAAGACATAATAAAAAGACGTCAGGGAACGGACAACAGTAACATTTTTTGGATTATCGAGGAGAAAATAGTAAACAACAGCTAAATTACAGTAGCTTGTTCTGTAACTATATTACCACGTTATTCATCGTCTCGTTATACGATGATTTGCACAACAGTCCACGATACGTTACAGACATTCTGTGTAAGATTAGATGTGTCCAGGTTACAGGGTTGCAGCCTCTTAAAGACGTTATATATATATACTGTTGGATGCACTGAAATTGGCAATAAGTAAGTGCATGCTGCACTTCGCGTCCTCGTACAGCCTTAGCGCAACCGCTTTCTTCATGACATTTATAAGATGAACGTCACTGTCCTTCCGTATTACTGCGGTTTTGATAGTTGATAGTACGCTTGCGAGGCAGATTAGATCAAATCATACGATACGGATAACACATATCGCTTGTTCTAGTCTCGGAAGCTTAGGTCTGATGAGGGCATTCCTCGTTTGTTGTGAGCCATACATAGATTGGTCCCAAGACTCGAGCAGCCCGAATAGTAATACTGCAAGGTCTTCCAACTTCCATCTGCAGCGTAAAATTCTGTACATGTTTGTAAGTTATTAAATGTCATAAGTGAGACGATACAGCTAGCCCATTTTTTACCAGCGAGTCGTCAAGTAATTTGGCAGCACGATTTACATAATGGCAGATATCCTGGAGAGACATGGCCGTTGAATATATATGATCCTGCAAACTGATAAATTTATTAGCGTTAATTGATGATGGACTCACTATCTCCACAAAATCTTCTGCCCAGCAGCTGATTGTATGTACGATATTGTGAAACTATTTTCTGTTTCTAAAGCTCTTCGGTTTCTACCATATACCCATCCTGTTAGCACTGAGCGCCAGAGTCCCAAAATAACTTCCAAGGGTCGTTTTGACATTGCTTCAAGAAGTTGCAAGTGTTCCTCGTTGATCAGTATCACACGAAAAGATCGGAAATGAAGCATGAGCTACGACGATGAAAAAACAGCGCCTAAAAAAAACGGCTCTGAACACTATGGGACTTAACATCTGAGGTCATCAGTCCCCTAGAACTTAGAACTACTTAAACCTAACTGACCTAAAGACATCACACACATCCATGCCCGATGCAGGATTCGAACCTGCGACCGTAGCGGTCGCGCGTTTCCACACTGAAGCGCCTAGAACCGCTCGGCCACATCGGCTGGCAAACAGCGCCTATGCATTGATTATCACATCAAGACAACTTTGATACTGACAAATGATAATCCAAAAAATATAATGAATGCAGACGCCATACGTATCTTTACAAGTCATGATGTAATTACTCTTACGCGGAATGCACTGAATAACAATTTAAGTAATTTAACTGATATAAAAAAAAATTTTAGTGACTGGAAACAACCGAGCAATAATGGCTGGTTATCGAAAAGACAGTCAATCAGCCTGCATATTCTTACCAATTATGACAGAGTCTATGTCAGCAAAACTTTCTAACTGCAATTTGTATTTTAATGGTACCCACCACGTATTAAGCGAGTAAAGACAATTCCGATCTCTCCGAGCAATACATAAAGGAAAAAAAGAAATCAAAAACAAACGTTTTTGTACATGTCATATCGTTGTACACTTTCTCTGTAATCTACTAGTGAGACAGCAGTGGACTTGTAATTTCGTATCTTTCTCAGTCAGTATTGTCATTATTCTATTTTGTTTTTCTTATGCCAGATTATAACTTCCTTTTATTTATAAAGTTTCCATATTATTTCTTTCAACTGTGGTGGCTATCGTATTTAAATCATATCAGTCTTTTTCCAAAATTACCTTTATTAGCAGTTGTTACTGTTTGATCATTAGAGACAAAAGTATGTTGGTATTCAAGCATCGCAATTTATGAACTATCCTTCTATTTATCTATGACCTCATAATTTATTCTCTTGTGTGCATTTTATTGTCAGTTTAAAACAAACCAAGATTTTCAAATAAGGATTTTGCATAGTTATTTATACAATTTTTAACTTTTTTGCCAGCATATCCTAGAAAACTCTTTCCTGGCTTCCTCGAACACCTCTGGACAAAGACTTTAATCTCTAGTAAACTAATATCTTGTCTTATTTTGAGAGTTTCGCAAATGGAATGTCAAGATTTTTATATTCAGTATTAACTTTGGCTGTAGTACCTCAGATAACTTTATTATTCTACTTACTATTACGTACGACATATTTTTAGCATGTGTGTTTAAAGAGTTGTAATTTTTCATAACAATGTCTGGAAGATTTTGTAAAGGATGAGTTTACAGTTGTTTTACTCCAATATTGGAAATAGTAGTAATCTTGTTATTCTTTTTTACTGACGAATAATATTAATGTTATTATTCTCCTGGCGTTATGATGACCGTATTTTGACAATTACATTACACATAAGCCTGACTGCGTATGGTCTTCATTGCGTTAGACATGCAAAACAGTGTAGAAGCACTGAGTCCATGAACAAAGCAGAATGGCAAATGTCACACATCCATAAAAAGCTAACGATTTATTGACTTAATCGAGTGCCGAGTGACTGCCTACTACACGCAGGTGGATCCTGAGGACCACTATTTTTGTGGCGTACAGAACGGTGCGAGATAAAGACAGAATTATAGAGGATGGCGGCGGCACTTCAGCAATGACAAAGGCTACCAGGAATGTTTGGTAGGACAGTTCATCACAGGAAATCAACATTCGTGGCACATGTTATTCCACTGTTTCGCCAACGTGGCTTTGTGGTGCCTATTTCGGACTAGACGTTTTCCAGATGAGAAGACCTATCCAGATCATAATTACTACTCATGTTAACTATGCCATACAACAGTACATCTACAGCCTTCATTCAGTTAGTATTATGCACACTGCACTTTTTTGTGATCTTCGTGGAAGTTTCACTATTTACACTCTCAGTTGCGACAAGTAATCCCTCTCGAAAAACTAATAATCCCTCTCGAAAAAGTTGAGCAGTGTTGGTTTTACTTTGATTCATTCTGGTTTCCGTTTTGTTTACTTTTCTTATCTGCGTTTTCAGTGAGTTGCGTCTTTTTATTAGTACATCTATAAATAGTATTCACACGAAAAAATGAAGACGCCCCTTCTTTGCGATTTTTTCGTGACCTGCAGCGGCTGCATCCACAATAAACTCTCATTTATTCTGACACCAGCTTTTTCTAGAGCTACGTTTCTAATTTTTGTGATGCTTTACTAAATTTTGCAGTGAAATGAAATATTGTAAGTTATTCTTGATCTTAAATATTGTAATTTATACTTGATTTAAATATGCTCATGGCGTCATTTTTGATATTGTTTCTGACCGTTAAAGCAATGAATTTGCATTCCGGAAACTCAGGATTCAGGGCACCTGTCAGCCACTGAGATTTCAGTTTTCATCAGTATTTCCTTTATCACTTACGGCGAGCGCCACGATGATTTCGCTGAAAATATCTCTTTCAATTCCCTCCGATGTTGTGATCTCCAGTCTAAAAACGTATCTGATGCAGCTCTCCAGGCTAGTCTATCCTGTACAGGCCTCTTTATCTCTACCGAACTGCTGCAGTCTATATACATTTGAACCTGCTTACTGTACACAAACCTCAGACTACCTCTGCGATTTTTACCCCCAACACTTCCCTCCATTACTAAATTGACGATTCATTTATGCCTCAGGTTGTATTCTATCAGCTGATATCTTCATGCAGTAAGCTGTGCCATAGATTTCTTTTCTCCCAAGCGCTATTCAGTACCTCCCTATCAGTTATCCGATCTACCCAAAGAATCTTCAGCATTCTCCTGTTGAATCACATTTCAAATGCTTCTATTTTCATCTAGTCTGGACTGTTCATCGTCCACGTTTCACTAGCGTAGAAGGTTATATTCCAGACAAATACCTTCAGAAAGACTTCCTAACACTGAAATTTATATTTGATGTTAACAAATTTATTTTTTCAGAAATATGTTCTTTTTATATCTAGGATGTGCTTCCTCTCTAATGACTTGGTTTTCATTTCCTGCTTCGCTTATTCTCTAGCCTCAACACTCGTGGTTTCTATTTACGTGCGATACAAGATAATGAACTGAACTTGTTAAATTACGCACTGTTTCTTTTCAAACTCTCTACATCAGAGCTGACCCCGGGCGCTGTAGACATTTTTTATCGTTTAGGGGCACGATGAGCACGCAGCTCGCATTCTGCTACTCGCGAACAGTACCGAAAACTGCCGATAATACACGATTGACAGGTGACGCTCGAATTTGTAGTGACGTTAGTATTCTTTGTACTGTCGTAATTATTATAGTACGACAATGCAATGATTACTTACGACATAATGTAACATGTGCAAAGCATTTTCTGTAGTGTTGTCTTAATGACCAATCTTCTGTTATGTAAAAGTGCCGTCGAATGAAGAAGTAATAATAGTTATCTTATACCAATTCTGTCTTCATTAAAATTAAGTGAATTTACGCTAGGATGCACGTTTTTGTGACCCAACTTTTATCATAAGACTTTGCACGTTTTTACGCAGATTGATAAAACGTTCTAAAACAACACCTCGACACAACCAGCGTACTTCAAAAAAATATGGCACATCACCTTAATTATACTCCAGCTCTGCCAGGTACGATTTAAACTGCCAATGGCCCAAACCGTGCGATCTCTTGTTATTAATTCTTTTTACAACAACGCCCACGACGCCACTTATTTTAACACATTTTGCCAGCAGATCAGCGTGATGCAGGACACAGAGTATTGCTGGTATTTTCTGCTAGATGCCAACTCTTTCACTTGTTCCTTATCAAAGTAACTAACCAGGCTTATGACCAACCACTGCAGGAGTTTCACCTATTACAAGCAACGAAAGTTTTTCCAACAAAGGTCATATTTATCAATAATGTTTCCTCTGAACTCAGCGTCAGCACCTCTCACAAATACAGCAAGCTGAGCAATATCTGTTACATCCGTGCTTTCATCCAAAACCAGGGAAAAAAGAAACCAAATCTTTAGTCTTATGTTTCAGTTGCGTTTCCACTTTGTTCGCGACATCTTCAGTGCGTCTGCAGACTGTTCTCCGTGAAACAAGAACTATTTCGAAGAGCGAAAGAGTCGCTAGACAGAAGATTGTTGGGGCAGCAACAAAACTCTCTTTAACAAATTATCCATCGCTGAAGGGACGTGCTGTTTCGGTTATTTTAAGAGATGTGTGATGGTGCACTCTCAATGCACCATCATTGTGGATGAGATGTTTCTGTCCCTGTAAATACGTCAAAACGGAGAGGTAAAATAGAGAGGCTAAAACCACATAACGTCTTTTAAAAGACATTTCCAGGAAATGCCATACATGTATATGAACTTTCTTCTTTGTTTCTTTTCTGTTTTGTCTCGAGTAGTTTAGCCTTCTTGTCCTTGCCATTCAAAGTGATCACGAATTTCTTATGGAGGAGTTGGAAATGTCTCGTCACACTGTACTTATTCCATCCCGATAAAACAGCATTACGAAACAGACCCAGAGAGCCGATCTGTGTTTCAATAGAAAATAATCTTCTTCCCACTGCCGGTTGAAGCATAGAGATTTAACCGATTTTCGTTTTGAGGATTTGAGCTCGTCCTCAGCCATTTTTCTCTCACTAATTTTGTCCTACCGCGAATCCCAAACAGACTTCGCCACCGACAACAATAACGACACGAAGTAAAGAGGCCCGTCTTGCTGTGCAGCCATCGCTAACAAATGAGTGGTGTTAGCAGACATGTTGAAGGGGCTGACAGCACTTGTGGGCAAGCAGTGTGGGTGCTCACAGGCGCCCGTGCCGATAATAGTGCATTTGCCCAAGCCTGCTCTGCGTAGTACGGCAAATTCATCTGAAAAAAAAAAGGACGTAGGGAAACGTTTCGGAGCGGCCATTAGAGGAGGCTCGGATAAAGACGCGGCCGTTGAGGATAGCGGGCAACTGCGTGGCAGGACGGCCGGCGCTGACACGGCCTTTGTTACGCGTCTCCTCGCAGCCGGCGCGGCCGCCGTGTTTATTACAGGAGGCAGGTAATCGCCGGCATGAATCACGCCCGCCCTCATATCGGCGGCTGTTAAGGCACCTGCCCGCATCAATGGAGCGCTCCTGATGACCTGTAAACCCGACAAGCCCACGCTGAGACATGAGACTGCTCCATCCCTTGTCCTTAGATCCGGACAGCTCACGTGAGCATCTGCTGTGTTTACATCGAAGGCCTACATTCCATGAAAAAAGAGGGCTTTCTATACCGTTTTGGGAACCGCAAACAATAATACTATGCTCTTATCCTATTTCTCACTAAAAGTAAGCAGAAAGCAATGTGAAATTCTTGTGGTAAAAGTGATGATATTGAATTTGTTCTTGCAACCCCAAACAAGAAGAATCTAGACGCAGGTGTGTCCTTGAGAACCTCTCCCAAGTGACAATACAGTATGGTAATTCTGAATTGATATGGTCACACGTGAGGAACATCAAATTTTCACCGAATGCAGCCTGACCAAGAGCATTCAGTTCCTGTAATGAAACTGCTCAGGTCTGAATTACGTCATGTCCATTATTTCCAGGTCCTTTATTCTGCTTTCAGACGATTCCCTTTGAAAAATATAAACTCTACCGTGTTTTCCTCATCACCAAACACCCATTTTTTCCTGGTCAGATTCTACAAGAGATGATGACCGGCTAATAGACTTATACAGGGTGATTTAGCTGCCTCTACCAATGTCGTTTTGTGCACCCCAAAATGTTATACCTGGCATTCAAAAACCTCGTGCGAGGTTTTCATTTTCTCTCGCTCGCTACGCGCAAAATATTATTCCTACAGAACAAATGAACAGGACCTTTTGTACTTGGAGAAGTTTTCTCTAGAGGCCATACTTTTTGAGTTATTCAAGAAAAATGTACGAAAGTGACTTTCAAACACACTCGCACACTCAGCCTCCACCATTCAGGATTTCTAGTGTTGTTCATGACACACCTTCCTACAACGATACAAAAATTTGGGACACCGCGAATTATTTCCCACAGCCGACCTCTTTTAGTCTTCAGTGACTAGTTTTATTGCACCACCGGGTTAGTCGATCACTTACAAACTGAATAATTGACGTTTATGTAAATTTTAGCTAACAGTTTTGTGAATTTTAACAGCATAAACTAACAATTACGTTGTTGTATGTGTCAGGCCTTCTGACTACGAGACTACTGTGCTTGTAATGTTTAAGTTTGGCTCGAATTGTTAACGTAATTAGTTTTAGCAAAAGTTTACAAAATTCGTTTTTCTTTCTTTACCCTTATGGACACATTGAAATTAGTTTATGTTAACGAAATAGCCGACTATGGTGGTGGCGTAACAGCCCAATCATTAGGGACCAAAAAAGGTGGAATATCGAAAATAGTTCGTGTAGTGAGAAATTTGTGTACAGTGGTAGGAGGGAGTGCCACGGACAACACACTAAAAACCCTGATTGGTGAGCGATGGGTGTGGGAGTGGAGGCTCACTTTTGTACGTTTTTCTTGAAAAACTCGAAAACCGTGGCCTTCCGCGAAAACGTATCCCAGTACAAAATTAAATTCATTCTATTTTCTACAAGAAGGTTGTGTTCGTTTTCTCTTTAGGTCTAATGGTTTGCGCTTTGAAATCTCACGCTTGGTTTTTGTAGGCCAGATATAACATTGCGGATTGCATAAAATGACTTCAGTAGGGGCACCTGAATCAACCTGTATTTGTTCAGCGTCATACCACAAACATGTAGTACACAGTCACTCTCCCTGATGACACTGGACCTTCTGTCTGTGTATGTGTGTGTGTGTGTGTGTGTGTGTGTGTGTGTGTTTGGGGGGGATGCGAGAAAGAGAGCTGGGAGGGTGGTAGGAGGATAGACAGAAAGTGATCTTATATTGTATACTATGTTCTACGATTTCGCAGCACATGTTGCAACTGTTCTGTATTACGGAGAACTGAAACTGATTTAAATGATGTAAGAGTCTTGAATCTTTTTCTCGTCTCATGTACGAGACGTCAAATCCTGAACTTCCTCTCAGTGTCTGGCATGAAGTGAAGTCAAGCGAGACTTCATAGAGACTGTCGAATAGAATTGTGTCTGTAAGTTCAACAGCCACCTTGGTGTTAAGTGAGGAGAGCTTGTTGTATTTTTCATCCGCTCCTATCCTTTTATTTCTATTATTATTCAAATAAAGTCAAACATAACACATAATTCCGAGAACAGTTATCCGTACTACATTGTTACGATACACATTACGCTGAAAGAAATACTGTACTGCCTCGGAAATTCAGCATGGTCCCGACCATCCGTAAACGTGACTCGTAATGTTCGGTCTCAACACTATGCATAATGGGATCACTATTGTTAGCGGGCGATACATCCCACTAAAGTCGGAAGTTCGTCGACAATGGCCGTTATTGAGTGTCACCGGGATTCTGTTTCATACTTATAGCGCTGAATCGGAACTTTTATAAACATCAATGTATGTCAGTCTCATTATCAAGACGGTAGTAGCTGATGTAGAGGCACCCAGCGGCAACATAGTTGACAAAAATATTACGCTCTCCAGAATTCGGCAAGTTAGAAGAGGAGAAATGGCAGTTTTCAATTGTTCTTTTCGACACTGTGTTTGAAAAGGGGACAGCCGATTTCCTTCGCAATCTTTTTGTAATCCTAACTTATGCTCCGTCTCTAATAAAGCCGCTGTCGACGGGATGTTCCACTGTAATCTCCCTTCCTTTCTTTTTAACCCCAAAGATCTCCAAAACACCTTATGGAATGGAAACGCTAGTCACAGTTTCTGGATATCTAGCCACCTACGGCTATGTTAAACTAGGCGTCCATTTTGATCCATTTCAAGAAGAATAAGCTGTGTGCCAATAAATTCAGCCTATTTAAATCTTGCACTCCATACCTTTTGTCAACAATAAGAAAACAAAATTACGCAAGCTAAACATTTCACACTGTTATTCAAGCGATTCGGTTACAAAAAACAATATCATTGGATTCTTGGAAAAAAGGAATGGTAATTTACTGCATGTAAAACGCTGTAGCAATGTGTAGTCCCAAAGTTGTTCTCTCTTTGTGTTCTTTGCTAACTGCTGTATTATCATCTATTCTTGTTTACCGATGCTTTGTACTCTAGCATAAACTTGTATAGGAAAATGAAAGGCATATGATTTGCGTCCCTGTTGGGACTGTACGACGTTACGCAACGCTAACATGTAACTGAAGAACTGCTCACGTATGGATATATTTTAGCATCCCGAAACAGTTACACAATATTGCAGTATTTAAAGGAAAGTCGTTGACACCGAGGTTATGACCGAAGTGGACATGACTGAACGGACAAAAATTACGAAAAGAATTGGACGTGACTTAAGCGGTTCAGACTGAATATTTACCGAGCGGGGTGGCGCAGTGGTTAGACACTGGACTCGCATTCGGGAGGACGACGGTTCAATCCCGCGTCCGGCCATCCTGATTTAGGTTTTCCGTGATTTCCCTAAATCACTTCAGGCAAATGCCGGGATGGTTCCTCTGAAAGGGCACGGCCGACTTCCTTCCCAATCCTTCCCTAATCCGATGAGACCGATGACCACGCTGTCTGGTCTCCTTCCCCAAACCAACCAACCAACCAACTGAATATTTAATTCTGCAGTTGAGTTTGTGCTGTTCTGAAACTTCCTTAGCAGATTAAAATTTTGTGACGGACCGGGATTGAACTCGAAACCTTGCCTTTCGTAGGCATTGCTTTTACCGACTGCGTTATCCAAGAACAGCTCACAGCACGCATTCAAAGCTTCATTGCTGTCAGTACCTCTGTCCTACTTTTCAAACTAATAAGAACTTCTCATGCATGTGTTTGTGGAGCAGCACTCCAGAGAAAAAGGATATCCCGGAGAAAATGGTTTAGGCGCGATCTGGGGGCTATTTTCGGAATGTGTCTTTCACTCTGCAGAGGAGTGTGTACTGTTAGAAACTTTTCTGATAGACTAAAACTGTCAGTCGGGTGGAGACATGAGGACGTAAAAGAGAATGGAGCAGTCGGAGCTGTAAAAGATAGCTCGGTATGAGCAATGAGCGCGTAAGGGAAGATTCCGAGCTCTGGACCAGCGCACATGTATCTGAACTCTCATCGTCACGGATACAGGTCGAATTTCTTAAGCACTGCACCACCCTTCTCGGTAATGGAGTCATCTTGCATGCATTTTACTAAAGGAGGGAGGAGAGAAGAACACTCTGTGCAAGCCACAAAGCTGTACGCTCTTGCAATTACGGAATTACGGACAGATGTACTTCTTGCAGTCAGCAAACAATCTTACTCAGAAGGCCCATATTGTGCCGAGAACTTAGGAGCTCGTTAAGAAGCAACCTGCTATCAACATTTACCACCATCCAAAATAACTGTTCGAGACACATTTAAAAAGGGAGAGGAACCGCGGGACTGCTACGGTCGCAGGTTCGAATCCTGCCTCGGGCATGGGTGTGTGTGATGTCCTTAGGTTAGTTAGGTTTAAGTAGTTCTAAGTTCTAGGGGACTTATGACCTAAGATGTTGAGTCCCATAGTGCTCAGAGCCATTTGAAAAAGGGAGAGGGCCATCCTTCCGTTTGATTGCTTATGTCTGCGACTCTTCCGGCCTCTTACTTTGCGTCGTTTGTCGGGTTCCGGAGAGCAGGAGGGAGAGTGTCTGGGAAGGAACGCCTGGACCGGGGAGCGGACAAGCGCGCTGATTGCCGGCCTTCCGCTTCCGTCGCGGCGCTGACTCAGCCACTTTGCGCCGGACACTGCTCAACAGTTACTGCCCGCCATACATCTCGCTGCTCGCTGGATGTGCTGGAGCCACTAACCGCAGTCTGCAGCTCGACTGTAAAGTGGTCTTTATCATCCTTCAGTGCTACGACTGCTCGTGTCCTTTCGATCGACGCGCGGAAAAGCACTTGTTAGAAACCTAAAACTTACCTTCGGAAGAAGACGGTTAGAGTGATTTAGAAGTCTTGACTGATACTGATCCGTGATAAGTGATACGCAGATGAAAAAAGAGTTTCCATCCGACTGCTACTATTGAAGCATCTAATGAGAATTCATTCATTAATACAGACGATGATTCAAATGAGTAGTGAATTTACATCGACCAACAAAATATGCAAACAAAATATAAATGCTTTCTTTTGCTGTCACCGGAATTCCAAATAAGACTTCAATGGTAACCAATGCCGTATTGCACAACTGTCTAGCGCATTCCAAGCAGTAGGTTCAGCCCCTCAATTTTTAAAGTGATTCCTTTCTTATTTTGTGTTTGTTGTAAGTGATTAGCTTAGACGACCGCGATGAAAGCATGTGGAGTACAATGTTGTTTATGTGTGTGATGATGATGATGATAATGATGATGATGATGATGATGATGCGAGAGTTGAGAGGGTGAAACTGTCTGCCGGAAAACATCCCTCGTCTTCATAAAAAAGGTAAGTTGATGTTTGATTATTGATTATTGGCGTATGACCAATTATCCAAAGTTTGTGACCTTTAAACTCGAGCATCCTTAAGAATTTACCATGAATACTACCCCAAATGAAAAAGCAAATTTCCTATGTCTTCGATGTCAAATTCATTAGAGGTGGAGTACAAGCTTGCATTGGATAAAGTAGGGAAGAAAATCAACCGTGGCTTCATTTGTGGCAACCCACCGGAATTTTCCCCAAGTCATGTAGGGAAACTAAAGCAGTTCAGATCAGGATACATGGACAAGTACTTTAGCCCTGCTTCTCCCACATACGAGTCCAGTTCTTCACATCCGTGCCAACTCGCACAGTTTATGTTATTAAATAGTAACAAAAGGGTCTCAATTGGTACGCCCATCATCGTTAACTCGTATTTTCACACCACGAGACACTGCGGACTGTTTAGACTTAACTCATGACGTTATCACATATCTTGCCGATAAGAATTAACAAGTCACTCCCCACCCCTTTTTCTCTAGTAGTGCAAATTCTTGCGATGAAATGTTACTTTTTTCTAATTCCTTTATCGAACTATCTATCTCTGAATCATTACCGTCATAAAGCGCACTCACATCATCTTCAACGGCGGTAGACAACCGTATCTCGATTAAACGTAACACAATTACTGCCGTGCTCTCTGAAAAAACATGGTTTTATTTCAAGGTACCACTAACGAGGAGAGTTCTCGTCAGATATGAAGGTGTTTATTAGTGCTAATTGGTGTAGGATCAATTCTCTAACGTTTGTAATCTTGTAACTCTAGCACCTTCAGGAATTTACCATGAAAACGGTTCCATACGAAAGGGCATATTTCGTTTGCCTTAGCCGTTAAAGGAAAAATCCGATGCAGTTTTCCATCAGCAAGCACTTCCTAAAACTCGAGTTTCGCTTTTTCGGAATCCTACGACGTGTATTATCGACCGACACCTTTGCAGCTATAGGGAATGGCTCCGGAAGACCCACTTCTCTCTACAAACCTCTCAGTACGCTAAGGTGAGGTAGCTCAGCTCAGTTTCCAGCACTTCCAGAACATTCAAAGACTACTCTCGGCGATGTAGCTGACTCGATTGAAATAGTATGATCTCTACCCGTACTTACTGCTTTTCGACAGCTGTCAACTCATGTGTCTATTTACACGTTTCTCTTAGCGCAGAAGAATAAAAAAGGAAGATTAGAGTTTGACGTCCCGTCGACAACGAGGTCATCAGAGACGGTATGTGCACAATAATAGTCGGCGGAGCTGCGCAGACTGCCGAAGCCTATTACCCCTCCCTCCGTCCCCCCCCCCCTCCCCCCCCCCTCCCCCGCCCTCCTGCCATCACGTTGCTTCAAACCGACAGCAAGTCTATATCCATGCGTGAAAGCTCATACGATGTCGCATGAATGGTGTCGGTAAAAGCCGAAACGTTGACTCGACGCACACGTGTGCTTTCAAATGCTGAAGTGCTACACTAGTCCCCGCGACGCACTGACAAAACAATTTCGAGAATAAAGAAGGTTATTCCGCGCAAAGAACATGCGAGTGTTTTAATTGAATGTCATGGACTGAAGCCGTGTTTTCCCGATATCAGAAGTTAAGATTATCGCGACTGGAGCAAACGTGACAGTATTAAACGAAGCATGTTGTACGTTAAACAAGTGTACACTGCAGACGGCAGCGGAGGAATTTAAAAAGGAAATAAAAGGTCTGCTTTCATAGTAGCGCCGAGAAAGACATGACATTAAGATTTGAAACAAAAAGTGCTGCTGGCAGAGAGGATGTTCACGTACCAAAATTGAAGTTTTTTGACAGACTTCGATGTACCAGTGGCATGGAACCTTAGAGTAACCAATAACTTCTTGGAAGAAGGAATAACTTTTTTATCACAGTGTCCTCCTTCCTTAGTTTCTATTGCATGTGTTCAATACGAATAGCTAATTATCCTCGCTCGTTCTCAATCGATTTTGAAACGATTATACGTACTGCAAAAGAAGTTATTTTCGAAGAAATGTCATGCAATCCCTCTTCTTCCGTCTGCTCATCGATTTTTTTCACCTAGAATGAAAGTTTCCTTTTATCCGTCTTCTTTACAACCACAGCATATAATGGAGCAGCCTCAGAGAAAGGAAGAATTACAGATCACCTTATAGCGCTCAACGCTGTGATAGCTTGATCTCTGTGTGAACAGTACTGACGCACACTTCGTCGTGCTTCTAGCCACATGCGACTTTACCAGTTCGCTTATGCAAGCACTTTGCTGAGCGTTTTAAGGACCTTGGAGATGGTCTCTAATCTTGCACACAACTGTGTTCAGCATTTTGAAAATGTTAATACACAAGACGATATTTGTTCTGGGGTAACCACAAGCGCCGAAGCGATGGTGAAGAACGTAAGAAAAGAGAAGGCGGTGAAACGACATCGGCCAATGGCGCGCTGACCAGGACGTCACCACGATAGGAGCGGCATCTAGTCGAAGCTGATATAAGCGCCTCTCCTGCAAGCCTCGGCCGGACATCAGTGGACAGGATTAGCGCAGTTGTAGACCGGCACTCGCAAAACAGTTATTAGTGATCCACAAACTGTGTGTCAAACTTGCATGAACATTATATACAGCAAAGGACTCGGATTTATGTTGCATATCGCTCATCGCTTGCGACACCACTGTTATTTCAAAGTTAAGTTTTGTCAATCTGCTTTATTGAAATAAAACTCCTAGCGTTATTTGCTTGAACTGTTGTTCCGAGAACGCAGCATCCCTTAGGCACCCTATATGAGACGAATGGGCAAGACCCCACAATATTCAATTAAATTACACACAACATAGAGCGACCATTAACTCCGCGTCCGCCCCTCATCTTGTGACGTAACTACTGCGAGACTACCCAGAGTCACCCAGGTACGTGGCATCCGTGACAGGTTCTGACAGGCGGCGCGAGTGTTTTACACACCGTCAGCGCTGTCTGCAGACACATTCGCGCTGTCGATAGAAGGCTGTAGCGACTGAACTCCACCAGACGTCCACTACTTCTAGGCAGCTAAGGAGTTGCCAGCACGTAAGGAAATACGACAATTACAGCAGAGACCTATGGACAGCTAAACGACAGAATAACTTAATGAACGACAAAGAGCTTGGAGTAATAACTTCTTAGTTTGAATTCCACTGACCGTCGGGGAGCCATTTACCGCGTCATCTGCAGTAGTGAGCGAGCTCCCAGTCTCTACATCTACATCTACATAGATACTCCACAATCCACCATACGGTGCGTGGCGGAGGGTACCTCGTACCACAACTAGCATCTTCTCTCCCTGTTCCACTCCCAAACAGAACGAGGGAAAAATGACTGCCTATTTGCCTCTGTACGAGCCCTAATCTCTCTGATCTTATCTTTGTGGTCTTTCCGCGAAATATAAGTTGGCGGCAGTAAAACTGCACTGCAGTCAGCCTCAAATGCTGGTTTTCTAAATTTCCTCAGTAGCGATTCACGAAAAGAACGCCTCCTTTCCTCCAGAGACTCCCACCGGAGTTCCTGAAGCATTTCCGTAACACTCGCGTGATGATCAAACCTACCAGTAACAAATCTAGCAGCCCGCCTCTGAATTACTTCTATCTCCTCCCTCAATCCGACCTGATAGGGATCCCAAACGCTCGAGCAGTACTCAAGAATAGGTCGTGTTAGTGTTTTACAAGCGGTCTCCTTTACAGATGAACCACATCTTCCCAAAATTCTACCAATGAATCGAAGACGACTATCCACCTTCCCCACAACTGCCATTACATGCTTGTCTCACTTCATATCGCTCTGCAATGTTACGCCCAAATAATTAATCGACATGACAGTGTCAAGCGCTACTCTACTAATGGAGTATTCAAACATTACGGTATTCTTTTTCCTATTCGTCTGCATTAATTTACGTTTATCTATATTTAGAGTCTCTCATGTACATTTGTCGACATAGCTACACTAAACACAGTGTTGTCTACTAGATAACTGTTAAAGCACATCTTGTAAAAGCATGAACTGCATTTAAAATGTTTAGTATTCAAATTGGTTTTCGGATGTAGAACTCATAGTCAGCGTCTCCTAATACAGAAGACAACAAACAATTTTACGCATGTCAGTATCTTTAGCATATCAACCGTATGCATACCACTAGTCGCGCGGTCACGAATTGCGCGTGCACTCCCGCCGAGATCGAGTCCTCCCACGGGCATGGGTGTGTGTGTGTTGTTCTTAGCATAAGTTAGTGGACTTCACACAAACACACACACAACACTAGAAACCTAAGTTTTCTTACATAATACGAATCTCTATATAAATTACGTTCGCGATAATTATATATTTCTTGTCATGTTCAAATCAATGTTCATCTGGGAACCATAAAACCAAGCGGATATTTCAAATCTAGTCATAACTGTGTATGAAATCTGTCCTACAAGACAGTAAGCACGTTATATCAGATGCAACTGACGATGGTTTCTACACTCGAAACCCAGTTTAAATGCAGCTTATGGGTTTTACCAGGTGTTACTCAACAAATATTTACTTTCTACGGAGCAACAAACAACCAAGATATCTACCAGATAAGGCTGCCAGCGGCCAAAATGCACGCAATACTGGTCGATATCAGTGACTTCCGTCGACTCCTCAATCAGCCACCTTCGCCCCGAGGGCCTCCTAGAGTGCGCGTGTCATAGTGGAGGATCGCGGCCACGTGGGCGCGATGCGGCCTGCTGGCGTGCGCAGGAACGCCAGGGGGCGTGGCACGCAGTCACGCGATGTCCTCGCCTCCCCACCAGCCAGCCTCCCCAGTGCCCGCCTGCAGCTGCCACTTCCTCACCACACACGGAATATACTGACACTTCTGCCCTCCGCGCATCTGTAACAATTTTCATATCCCTACGATAGTCCCTGATGCTTTAGTCAAAAAGTGGGATCAAAACACAGGATCTGTCGAACTAGAAATAGGGTTCGAGTAAATAAAATTGTGAAAATTGTTTGAAGTTCTCAGAAAAACCCTGAAAATGGTTCAAATGGCTGTGAGCACTATGGGACTTAACATCTGAGGTCATCACTCCCCTAGACTTAGAACTACTTAAACCTAACTAACCTAAGGACACCACACACATCCATGCCCGAGGCAGAATTCGAACCTGCGACCGTAGCAGCAGCGCGGTTCTGGACAGATGCGCCTAGCACAGCTCGGACACAACGGACGGCAGAAAAACCCTGATAAGCTTCAGGGTGAGACACATAATATGCAATATACACAAGAACCAAGAGGGAAGATTAAGAATGAAAGACTGTCTTTACGTTTAGGAGTGGCATTCTTGTGGACAGGACAACAATGATACTATTCGCGGACGACATGCTATCCTCAGATTAAGTCAGGAACAATCACACGACTTTTTGAATGAAAAAACCATCTACACACACACACACTCTGCAAACACTGTGTAGTACAAGGTACAAGGTGCTCTCCGTTGTACCAGTTGTCAGGGCTTTTTGCCGTTTCTTTCACGTATGGAATGAGGGAAGAATGAATGCTTGGACGCCTCTGTGCTTGTTGTAATTAATGCAATATTTTCTTCGTAGTCCTTACTGCAGTTATTTGTAGCGGGTTGAAGTATAATCCTAGCTTCATCATTTAAAGTTGATTCTTTGAACTTAAAAATGGTTCAAATGGCTCTGAGCGCTATGGGACTTAACATCTATGGTCATCAGTCCCCTAGAACTTAGAACTACTTAAACCTAACTAACCTAAGGACAGCACACAACACCCAGTCATCACCAGGCAGAGAAAATCCCTGACCCCGCCGGGAATCGAACCCGGGACCCCGGGCGTGGGAAGCGAGAACGCTACCGCACGACCACGAGCTACTGACTTTGAACTTACTGAGCAGGTTTTCACGGAACAGTTTGCGTCAGTCTTCGAGCGTCTGCCAGGTTTGCTCTTTTCAGCATCTCCCCACCTCTCTCCCATGTACCAAACAAACTTTTCACCGTTCCTGCTGTCCTTCCTTGTATACTTTCATTATCACCTGTGAGGCATTGGTACAGGTCCAAGACACTTGAGCAGTATTCTAGGAAGGGTCGCACCAGTATTTTGTAAGCAATCTCCGTTGTAGAGTCATTGCAGTTCTCCAGCATTCTTCCAATAAACCAACGTCTGCCTCCTGTTTTACCTACTGCCCAGCCTATGTGATCGTTCCATTTCATATCTCCACAACGTGATACACCAAGGCAAATATACTAGTTCACTAATTCCAACTGTGGCTCGGTGATATTATAGGATTCTAAATTTTTTTCCGTTTGCGAAGCGCAAAATCAATTGTAAATACAAATGAGAGCTGCTATCATTCACTTTATGAAATACTTTATTTCCGTCGCTAGTTTGCAGACAAATACGGCTCATTTCACTTGACAAATGCCAAGGCAATTCTCTAATTAACAATAAATGAAGCATTCTGTATGTTTCATTTGAAGAGGAGACAGAGGTGGCTGCAATGACCGGTCGCTGTGGCCGAGCGGTTCTAGGCGCTTCAGTCTGGAACCGCGCGACTGCTACGGTCGCAGGTTCGAATCCTGCCTCGGGTATAGATGTTTGTGAAGTCCTTAGGTTAGTTAGGTTTAAGTAGTTCTAAGTTCTAGGGGACTAATTACCTGAGAAGTTAAGTCCCATAGTGCTCAGAGCCATTTTTTTTTTTTTTTGGCTGTAAAGTGGTTCAGTTTTAGTTTTTAGTTTGTTTCGTTACTCAGCAATGATGTATGATTTAATCTATTTTAATCAAATGCAAGAAAAAAATTTCAGAGACGAATAGCATAAGCAGCATAGTGGTAAGTAGGCCTATACAGATTCAGTACACACATCAAGTGTCTAGAATTCTTCTATTAATGTAAACCTTGATGCGATGTACGAAACGTGATAAGTGAACACCGAATATGGACTGACAGCAAAGAAAGACGAAAGTAATCAGCACTAGCAGAAATGTGATTAGCTATAAACTTCTCATCAAAATTGGAGATCACGTAGTGTTTTAAGTGATAGAATTTTCTACTCAGTAAAAAAAGTAACGGATGATGGACAGAGAGAGGAGAGCACAAGAAGCAGATCAGAACAGGCAAAGAGGTCATTCCTGGCTAGAAGATGTATAGCTGTACGAAACATGTTATTTGAGGAATAAATTTCTCAGCAAGTACTTATGGAGTATAGAATTTTATGGCAATGTCCCATGGGCTGTGCGTATACCAGGGAAGAAGAGAATCGAAACTTTTGAGATGTGATGATGCCGGAAAGTAATGCACTGATAAGACAAGGAATGAGAGATCCTCCTCAGAATTGACGAGAAAAGGAACACGCGGGAAACACTACCTGAACGAAGGGTCAAGATGATAGGATATGTGGTAAGACGTTAGAGAACAGCTTCCATTGTACTTGAGTGAACCGTAGGGAACAAAACTGTAGCTAAAGATAAATATTGGAATATACCCAACACATAATCGAGGACATGGAATGTACGTGCTGCTCTTAGCTGGGGAGGTGGGCACAGGTGTGGAAATCGCGGCCGGCTGCACCAAAACAGTCAGAAGACCGATGACAAAAATATATTGTAGGGAAGATAAGCGTCTCTTTACAAAGACAACACAATTTTCCCAAAGGCATCTTGGATTTGATGAAATATGATCGCTAGATAGCTCCTGCCACCTTGTTTGAAGTTCGTCGAAAGGCTAGTCATGGTGGGGATAGGTGGAAGTCCTCTATCCATTCACCACATCTCGTCCTCCTACCAACATTTGATAAGATATGTTTACCCCGTAGGTCTTCGTCAGACAAGTCGTCAGGGAGTAGTTAGAGTGGTGGTCAATGATTGACGGTGCGAAATGTGACTATCATATAGGCTTACTTGTAGGTACTGTCTGTTCACGTTTTCCTTCGTGGTCGGTGAGAAGCGAGCAGCCGCGCGTCGTGGACGTTATTACACTGTCGCGGCCAGTGAACAGGGGCACGGTAAGTTACTATCACTTTCCTACTGAAATGCTTCCAACATAATAAAAAAAAATTTACTTGGGATTAGCTCTTCATTTAGAGCAACTATGGGTTTAAAGCTGCCCC
The DNA here is from genome assembly GCF_021461395.2 of Schistocerca americana. Lineage (NCBI taxonomy): Eukaryota > Metazoa > Arthropoda > Insecta > Orthoptera > Acrididae > Schistocerca > Schistocerca americana. Next base: position 757,425,948 of record NC_060119.1, on the reverse strand, counting down.
GCAGAGGTGAACATTGTTTAATTGAAGGGGGCGTCAGAAGAAAGTCTTAACCGTCGAAACGTTAATTTTTGTTATTGAATGTTATATGTTTATTAAAGACAATCAGATCAAATAATTTATATGGGTGCCGGTTTTCTCTCTAGAGGTAAAAATTGATGCGCTTGTTACCGGTAAGTTGTGCTTTCAAATTTACAACAGATACCATGATCAAACAAACACTCGCAAAACTGAGAATTAGCACTTTTTTTCCTCGACACCCCCCAATTTTTTGCACAAGCTCAAACGGTCTGTTCTTCGCAGACAACATTCGACAATAACGGCATTGAAGCTGGTACTGTAGCACCGAATTGTTTGCAACTTCTGGTAAAAATGGCTCTGAGCACTATGGGACTTAACTTCTAAGGTCATAAGTCCCCTAGAACTTAGAACTACTTAAACCTAACCAACCTAAGGACATCACACACATCCATGCCCGAGGCAGGATTCGAACCTGCGACCGTAGCGGTCGCGCGGTTCCAGACTGTAGCACCTAGAACCGCTCAGCCACCACGACCGGCCCAACTTCTGGTAAAACCCGAAGCATGTACACTGACGAACGCTTCTGGTGTCCGCGTATCCTGACCTAAGGAAAAAGTGATAAAATAGTAAGGGAAATTCATTATATCGACTGGGAATTTATTGCTTAGAAAATACTTGTACAGTCTATAAGAGAACTGCTAAGGACTTTTTGGATGCACTCGAGGGGCGTTCAATATGCAATGCAACACATTTTTTTTCTGAAAGTAGGTTCATTTTAGTCAGGATTCCAATACTCCATATTATTTCCCACTCTTTTAGCTACAAATTATTATTTTTCAACATAATCCTGTTCAATACGATGGCCGTACGCCACTTTACTGGGAGAGCCTGTATGCCCGCCTTGTACCACTCTGCTGGTCGACATCCGAGCTATATCGATAATTCCAATCATCCATGTACCGCTTATCGCGGAGTGCATCCTCCAATGGGCTAAGCAGATGGAAGTCGGAAGTGGAAAGGTGGTGTGGCGCCACTCCATGGATTTCTGTTTTGTTTCCAGTTCGAAGTGGTGAAACCTTGTTTCATTGTCTATGACGATGATCGACAAAAAGTTGTCACGATTGGCCTCGTAATGCGCAAACAGTTCCCCTAGATGTTCCCTTTATGGTGTTCTTTTAGGCGGCGAGTTCCCCAACAGGTGGACAAGTGTATCAGCACTACCAATAGAGACGTCCAGTTGTGCAGTGTCACCTTTTTTGCGATGACGGCAGACGCCTCGCCCAATGCCTCGCCGTGCTTTTGTTCATTTTCAGGTCTCCTTAGACATTTTGTAAGCACCTATGAACATCTGCTATGCTCTGGTTTCCCGTCAAAAGAAACTCAATGACAGCTCCCCGTTTGGAACGCACCTCCGTTACAGACGCCACTTTGAAGGCTACGCATAGCGCTGCCACTTACCGAAACCCCTCATGAAACTATAGGGACTGAAGCGTGAATATTCCACGGTGTCCCAGAACGAAATCAGTATTTTTACAACCGAAATTGACTGATAAAAAAAATGTTGCATTACTTATCGAACACCCGACCACGGTGGCCGTGCGGTTCTAGGCACTTAAAGTCCGGAACCGCGTGACTGCTACGGTCGCAGGTTAGAATCTTGCCTCGGGCATGGATGTGTGTGATTTTCTTAGGTTAGTTAGGTTTAAGTAGTTCTAAGTTCTAGGGGACTGATGACTTCAGATGTTGAGTCCCATAGTGCTCAGCGCCATTTGAACCATTTGAACTTATCGAACGCCCATCGTACTAGGTGAAAATAACGAGCATATAGGGCCGACTGACGGGAGAACATGGCAGGAGAACTTAAAAATCTGAATTGCCAGGCAGTCCAAGGAAAAGGAAAGAATATTAGGTTTTAAAGTCCCGTCGACGACGAAATCGTTAGCGACAGAACACAAGTTCGTCTTGAAGACTGTTGAGGAGGCAATTGGGCCTCCCCTCTAGAAAGGCGTCATCCAGACATATGTCTCAAACAGCTTTGTAAAATCATGAAAAACCTAAATTTTCATGGAGTGACGGTCATTTGGACATCTCCAATATCTTATTGTTTCTATTTCGTGAATACATAGTGGCTACATAGTGGGTATACAAAATGGCTCTGAGCACTATGGGACTTAACATCTATGGTCATCAGTCCCCGAGAACTTAGAACTACTTAAACCTAACTAACCTAAGGACAGCACACAACACCCAGCCATCACGAGGCAGAGAAAATCCCTGACCCCGCCGCGAATCGAACCCGGGAACCCGGGCGTGGGAAGCGAGAACGCTACCGCACGACCACGAGATGCGGGCTACACTGAAGAGCCAAAGAAACTGGTACACCTGTCTAATATAGTGTAGGGCCGCCGCGAGCACGCAGAAGTGCCGCAGCACGACGTGGTATGAACTCGACTGTCGTCTGAAGTAGTGCTGGAGGGAACTGACACCATGAATCCTGCAGGCCTATCCATAAATCCGTAAGGGTATGAGGGCGTGGAGAGATCTCCTGAACAGCACGCTGCAAGGCATTCCAGATTTGCTCAATAAAGTAAAGTTCAAGTTCTGAGGTATGGGGTTGATCTGTTATTCTGCGCAACGGATTAATCTGAGATGTACCCTTTACCCTGTGGCTCCTGCAAGATGCAATTTCCACCCCCACACTACTACAGAAGTCAAACAGACGCTTCTAACGTTCTAAAGAGAAATGTCTGAAAAACTTTCAGCAATAAATATCTTCTGGAGTCGTCCGCTGTAAGGAAATGACACAAAAATTCACAAAATTTCTTACGTAACTAGTGGGATACTTGGGTACTGGAGTACTGCTAGTTAGTGTAAGAAAAACATGAAACTAACGAAAGTTATTATTTATTTAGCAAAAATTCTGAGAAATCACAATGGCACTTTTAGTTATGAACTGAACAAGTTATATCCTGGTTCTTTTCGGAATGTGAAGTTACCTCTCAAGGATAGGATTCCCTAATGAAATTTCTATACAAAGTTTAAGATGGTTGTTGACTTGGCAGAAAGGCTGAGAGGCGCGCCTACTCAGCTTGAATAATTATCCTTTAGAATGTTGCTAGGTACGGTCGAGGCTGTCGCGTGTGAAATGCAGTGAAGTGTACTGTTGTGGAGGCAATATGGGGCTCGCAATAGCTGTAGCGCACAATACCGTAACCTGCGATGACTGCTGTCTGCGCCGCTCCCTGCTGACAAATAAGATAACTCTCGTTCTATCTGCATTGACCTTCGCCAATCAAACTCTCCGTATGCCTTGATGAAGTCAAGGATTCCTATTCGCCCCTAGTCTAACTATTGGCGTGGTACTCCAGTCAGATAACCAGTTCACTACGATGACCCTCAAAATTCGCTCGCTGGCGTTTAACTATAACTCTGTCGGTTCACACAGCACAATAAGTGTGTCAGCCAACACAGTGAGCAACGCTTAATCGCAAGGACTCAATACAGAGTAGCACTTCGATTCGCTCTGGACAGAGGTGCTCTCCCAGTGACGTACTGAGGAGAGACTTGTTCCTCGCTCCAAGAGCGACAACGGAACGGCGCCCCTCCACGCCAGACGTGAAGGGGTATATCTTTCGTTCTCTTCCATTACTCCTTCAGCTCAAGGCATCAGAAATATCGTCTGCCAATCAACATTGCTCTTCTAAAACGGGAGAATAACGTTTCGTTTAAGGCGACCAATACGGAAACCTGTAGCATTGGCGTTTGGCGTTTTGCTGTCTCCCTGTGAATATCTCTGAAACTGAGTGCTATGTTTAAAGAATGCATAGGCTGGCCGCTCCCACACAATGTAGCGGAATTTGCTTTTAAGCCGAACACAGGCTTCTTTCCCCCTTTCACTCGGGCCCATGCTGTCCGCTACACGGGCGATCACCGGCCGACATAGGCTGGGTCGTCCTCTGAAGGGACCGGCGTCCCATTGTGCAGTTTCTCTCCCGAACTAAAAGCTTTTGTGACCGTTGTGTCTGGAATGTATGTGTGTACGCAAGCCTCGAGTATTTCAACCACGGTACGTTTACTTGGTAACTGCATAATGTTTACATGAATTCATACAACATTGACTTTATCTTATCGAGTTTGGGTTCGAATGAAGCGTCTTGATGTGCGGAATATGATTGTGAGGGCGGAATATGTAAGCTATGAAGGTCAGGAGACCACGACGTCTTACAAAGTCTGCGGAGTTTTGTGGCAGCGAAATTGTTTAAACTCATAAGAGTTTTGCTGGAGCCACTCTGTACAATTCTGGACGTGTGGGGTGTCACAATGACCTGCTGAAATTGCCCTAGTTCGTCAGAAGGCACAATGGAGACGAATAGATGCAGGTAATCAGACAAGATGCTTACGTACGTGTCACATGTCAGAGTCGTATTTAGAAGTATCAAGGCCCCCACACCACTCCAAATACACATGCCTCACACCATTACAGAGCCTCCATCAGCTTGAATAGTTCCCTGCTGAAATACAGGGTCCATGGATTCATGAGCTTTTCTCCATACCCGTACACGTCCATCCGCTCGATACAATTTAAAACGAGACTCGTCCGACCAGGTGACATGTTTCCAGTCATCAATGGTCCAATGTCGGTGTTGGCGGGCCCAGGCGAGGTGTAAAGCTTTGAGTGAGTCTTCTGCTCCGAAAGCTCATATCGATTATGTTTCGTTGAATGGTTCTCTAGCTGGCATTCCTTGATGTCCCAGCACTGAAATCTGCAGCAATTTGCGGAAGGGTTGCATTTCTGTCACGCTGAACGTTTGTCTTCAGTCGTCGTTGGTCCCATTCTTTCAAGATCTTTTTCCGGCTGCAGCGTCGTCAGAGATTTGATGTTTTACCGGATTCCTGATATTGACGGTACACTTGTGAAATAATCGTACAGGAAAATCACCACTTCATCGCTACCCCGGAGATGCTGTGTTCCATCGCCCGTACGCCGACTATAACAGCACGTTCAAACGCATTTAAATCTTGATAACCTGCCACTGTAGCACCAGTAACCGATCTAACAACTGCACCAGACACTTGTTGGTTTATATAGGCGTCGCCGACCCCAGCGCCATATTGTACCTGTTCACATATCTTTGTATTTGAATAACCGTGCCTACACCAGTTTCTTTGGAGCTTCATTGAAAATGCCTTCAGAAGAGACTTGCTAACACTTAATTTATGTTACATCGTTTCTCTCTACTTCAGCTGTCATCAGTTACTTTGCAGCTCAAAAGCAAAACTTATTAATGTTTTTAGTGTGTCATTTTCTACTCTAACCACCTGAGCATAACATGATGTAATCCGACTACGTTCCATTGCCCTTGTTTTTCTTTTGTTGCTATTCATATTATAACCTCTTTTCATAACACTCTTACGCCACGACCTTTCCAAATCAACATCTGTAACTTGAGGCCAGACAAGCCTGAAAGCTGACTATCATATTCTCTTGTAGAAGATGGAAGGTGCTGAGCTACCATGACTGGAGCCTCCGTTTAAGCACAGAAGTGAGCTCGGTTACCACACACTAGGTACTGTCACCTGCTACCTGGGCTGGAACATTGACAACATGACATGTTACGAGATCTGGGCCACCGCAGTGGTGACCTGAATTACACCATGCCTGGGCCTCCTGGCAATGCACTGGTTCCGTGAACTACGTGAACAAAAGTGACATCCTGTCATAACAGAGCCAAGTCGAATGACCATTAATGCTGCCTGCCCCAGCCATGCAGCTATCTGTCCCCGCCCGCAGCCCACACCGAGAAGTGCTCAGCATCAGCTGTCGACCCGAAGTGGAACGTATCGTCTCAACTTGAACTAGACGTTGCCTCTGCTGGCTGCTAGTCCAGGGGTATCGCCTCTTTCTGATGCTGCTGGGAGCTGACGAGTCGCAGCTGGGGGCCTACTACTGGCGGACATCAGTCGACTCCAGAACGCTTTCTGGGGGTCCCTGGTTCACCGATCGGATTTCAGTGGCTCCTGTACCGCATCTCCCGCGAGCTATTGGCTACTGGCTGGTTGCTGCACCTGCACCTAGCGGCGTGATCAGCCTAAACCGGAGTTTGCTATCGCTGCTTGCTTGGTGTCGGTAAGATCGACAGTTCCTGTGCCGTTGTGGTGCTGACTTCGCTTCTTCCGTGGCTGTCCAGCTAGCCTTGCGTCTTCGTGCAGGGGGCTGTCTCCTGCTGCCGTGTGTTGAGCCAAGCAAACATCGCCACCGAGGGACAATACGCGCCACTGGTACACTGACTGCTATGGCTGTATGTACTGTGCTAAACAAAACCAGTTATCATTTTCTCTGCCTTTATGACTCCACGTCGGTTAGAGAACTGGTTCTTCGTACCTGCTGCTTCGTCAACACTTGCATCGTCACCGTGGTCTACTACAAGGTCAAAACACTTGGGACCACCCTGACCCCGTTAGAATACTGTCCATTCCATTGAACAGCTCTTCCTAATCTTTTGCTGCTTCTGACAGAATTGCAGTGTCGTCGGCAACCGTTTTTATTTCCCCTCTCTGAACTTTAATTTCCTTTACAAACTTCTTCTTGGTTTCCTTTCCTGCTTGCTCATTCCACATAATGTATATCATATCCTTCGACTCCTACAATAGCAGTCTTGTTTCTTTCTCTCCCTATATTTTATCCTTGCTGCTTTCAAAATTTCAAAGAGTGAAATCCAGTTAACATTCGTGGAGGTGTGTTTCGTATATGCAACTAACTGAAGACAATTTTTTATTGCTATACCCGTTTCGCTTCTTTTATTTGTGATGCATCTTCAGTGGCCTGTAATAGATGTTGTGGTACTTACAATATGTACTATGTTATATTTTGTCGTGTTTTCCTCTCTTTTTAGGTTAGAAGGAGGAGGAGGAGGAGATTAGTGTTTAACGTCCCGTCGACAACGAGGTCATTAGAGACGGAGCGCAAGCTCGGATAAGGGAAGGATGAGGAAGGAAATCGGCCGTGCCCCTTCAAAGGAACCATCCCGGCATTTGCCTGAAGCGATTTAGGGAAATCACGAAAAACCTAAATCAGGATGGCCGGAGACGGGATTGAACCGTCGTCCTCCCGAATGCGAGTCCAGTGTGCTAACCACTGTTTTAGGTTAGAATCAACTTTTGTAACATAAATTTCGTGAATGGAAATTAACATTCGGTGTTACTTACATTGTCAAGAGCTTTCTCTAAATCTGAAAGTGATATAAACGTAGGCTGGTCTTTCTTTAGCCTGTTTTCTAAGATAAGTCGTATGTTGACTGCTGCCTCGTGAGTTTCCTACATTCCTCCAGAACCCAGACTGATCTTTCCCCGGGTCGGTTTCTGCCAGTTTTTTCCTCTCCTCTGTAAATAAATCGTGCCAGTGCCTCGGAACAAAGATTTATTGAAGTTATGGTCCAGTACTATTCTCACCTGTCAGCACCTGAACTCTTTGGAATTGAAGTTATCACATTCTTCTTGAAGTCTGAGGGTATTTCGCCTGCCTTATAAACCATGCTCACCAGACAAAAAAGAAAAGTATAGGACTGAAGCGCCACCTTTCCCAGTCAGTGCCAGTTATTAGTAACTTGAGGGAAACATCTTATGCATCACATTTCAGCACCGTGTTTTCAAACAGTAGATGCTTCACAGTAAAAAACATAGCCGCAGTAGTGGTCGGTTAAGACTGAAATGTTCCAGAGTGCTAAGCTTTCATTCATATAATGGAAGAAACCCGAGACATAGCACAACGCAAAATTTCTATTTTATGCTTTTAAATGTTAAATTTTATAGTGATGTTATTATGTGCAATAATCGTAAGGGTATTGATAAATGTCTGTTCTGCGTAAAAAAATAAAGAGGTGGGGTTAGGGACCGATTATTTACAAAGCCGGGCCTTACGTGTATCATGATCTGCGCTTTTCAGCAAGTGGTAGCCCATTTCTGGTGAGTTGATTAACCAAAGGACACTTCTTCATCATCCGTTTACGATGAAAGACGAACGTTTTCGCAATATACAGATATATCACATAAATGTCCGTTCTTCATTTTTAATAGAAGACAAATCACCTATTTTTCACTCAGTAAAGATGCCTTAGATTTCTTGTTCGTAACTAAACGCTGTCTAGGAGAAACCGAAATGAACTTTCGACATCATTCACTGATAGTCCCAGTTTTTAACATACTTTCTAGACGTTCCATTATGCCTTAATTATTCTACCCAAATGTCCATCATTGCCGTTTCAGAAGCTGTTTACGAGACCGCTTTTCTTCTCTGTATAGCATAAAACTCGCAAATGTACAAACTAAACACTGTATCACGTACAAGATCGTCTTGTAGAGAGATTCAGCTTTATTCCTAATATCTAATAACTGAGATTTGTTGCGTAGCTTTCCACACCACACAACAAATAAGATATCAAGAGTGCAGCAACAGTGCCTCGGAACACGTTGGCGAACACAACCAAGTGCAAAGGCTGCGTTGCGGAGCGGGAGGAGACCACGTCAGAGCCGGCGGAGAGGACCAATCTGGCGGGGCTGCGCCTGACTCAACGCCTTCATGAATAGCGGCGAGCGGCGCTGCGTGGGGCGCGCCGGGGTGCGGGGTGGTTTACTTTTTGGGGCACGTGCCGCTAATCCTAGGCCATCCATTAGCGCCGCCCGCTCGGACACGGATACACAGCACGCCGCGCGGAGTGTCAACTGTGACTCAAGCACACCACGCTGCAGCCTTCAGCTTACTGCGGCGCCAGAGCCACCTCCGAATTCACCCCCGCCAAGGCGGCTACCGCAACGCGCAAACACAACGCTGCCAGCAGCAGTTAAAAAGGACATGACCATCAACTAAACGGTCAGGGAATCTGGAGTCAAGGACAAGGAGAATTTATCACCATGCCGGTGAAAGTTTGTGACTGATTCGTATTTAAAGTCACTGCACTTTGTCCAACTTTTTTCCGTGAAGAGAAATCGTATAAATCTCCTTACTCTGGCTTAACAATACACCACAAGGAAAAAAACACAGTTTTACATATGAAACTATATGGTTTCAGAGACATTTTCAAGTCTCAGACACGGTGCGGCTGGTCCTGGGGGAGGTTCGGGTCCTCCCTGGGGCATGGGTGTGTGTGTTTGTCCTTAGGATAATTTAGGTTAACTAGTGTGTAAGCTTAGGGACTGATGACCTTAGCAGTTAAGTCCCATAAGATTTCACACACACACACACATATACACACACAAGTCTCAGACATCTATGATGTGTACATGCCGACTGAAGCGACAAATGTAAATTTGTACCAAGGACAGGATACGAACCTAGGTCTCCTGCTTATGAGGCAGATGCGTTAATCACTACACCACCCTGACAGAGTGACTCTGTACAGCTGCACAGATTACCCTAACACACATCCCTGGAGGGAGGGAGACGTGCTAGGGTAGTCCGTGCAGTTGTGCAAAGTCACTGTATCAGGGTGGTGTAGCGATTAACGCATCTGCCTCATAAGCAGGAGACCCAGGTTCGAATCATGGGCCAGCCGCTGTGGCTGAGCGGTTCTAGGCGCTTCAGTCTGGAACCGCGCGACCGCTTCGGTCGCAGGATCGAATCGTGCCTCGGGCATGGTTGTGTGTGATATCCTTAGGTTAGTTAGGTTTAAGTAGTTCTAAGTTACAGGGGACTGATGAAATGGTTCAAATGGCTCTGAGCACTATGGGACTTAACTGCTGAGGTCATCACTCCCCTAGAACTTAGAACTACTTAAACCTAACTAACCTAAGGACATCACACACATCCATGTCCGAGGCAGTATTCGAACCTGCGACCGTATCGGTCGTGCGGTTTCAGACTGTAGCGCCTAGAACCGCTCGGCCACTCCGGCCGGTGGGGACTGATGACCTCAGATGTTAAGTCTCATAGAGCTCAGAGCAATTTGAACCATTCGAATCCTGGCCTTTATTAAAATTTCTATACATAGCTTCAGTCCGTATATAAGCATGATGTGTGGGACATGTAAAGGTCTCTGGAACCACACGGTTACATTTGATTAATGCATCTATGTCTTGGTTTCAGGAAGGATCTCTCGTTTCGTTGGACGCTGAGGTGCTATTCCGGTACAGAGCCTCTGCAATGCTGTTCGAGTTAATGGAGGGGCTGAGGCGTGAATGGGAATTTTAACTGAGGAGGGAGGCATGCTAGGGTAGTTCACGCGCTTGTCCGAAGCTAGTGCGCCAGCCCAGCGTCGTGGTTAGCACATCTGCTTAGTGAGCAGGAGACCCGGATTCGAATCCCGGCCCTTGTACAAATTTCCACTCATCGCTTGCGTCTGCATACATACAACAGTTTTACGTAGGTACAGTACACATTAACCTGGTACCAAAAAAAATAGCATTTTGCGCTTGTGACACAAGCTCCGGTTGACATTCGACGCCAGTCCGTGGCATTATGTACGTAAGAATCATTGTAGCTAACCTATGACCAGCCATAAGGTTGCCCAGAAGGACCCTCGATGCTATAGTCATTAGCTCACTCCTCGTAAGGTCGAATGGTTTCAGGCTACTTTCTAGGGCTGCTGACCACATCCTCCGTCAGGAGATAGTGGTATTGAACTAACGCGTTTCTGCTTCTAAACTCCTTGTGGACAGCCCACTTTTCACAGGCCTCCATCTTCCACCTGTGACTTTCGGTCGTATCAATATATTCGCCTAAAGCTTGAGTGTTTGCTATGTAGGGAGCATTATTAGCCGGCCGGAGTAGCCGAGCGGTTCTAGGTGCTACAGTCTGGAACCGCGCGACCGCTACGGTCGCAGGTTCGAATCCTGCCTCGGGCATGGATGTGTGTGATGTCCTTAGATTAGATAGGTTTGAGTAGTTCTAAGTTCTAGGGGACTGATGACCTTAGAAGTTAGTCCCATAGTGCTCAGAGCCATTTGAACATTATTAAATACTGTCATGGTCTCCAGCTTCCAGGCACTCTCTAACGTTCAGAAGTGGGGTTAACCGAAGGCCACTAGAGATGAACGCAGCCAAGGCATCATGCCACTCTACACCAGGCCATGGTTCCAGAAGATGGACTGGGCAGCATGTTTTGTAACCTCCACATTGTCGCAGTCTTTCTCCTACTTGCACTGTAGTCTCTGTGAGTCGGCTGGGAGCTAATTCCTCAGAACACCAAAATATAAGAGATGCACTGCCCATGTTTCAGTACGGAACGACAGTAGCGCTCCAAGTGGCCTGGAAGTTAAATTTGAAAATGGCAGAAATGTGCGTAAATCTGTATTCTTACTTTAAAAAATACAAGTATTAGACGATAATATTTTTCATTTAGACGTTATGCGTGGGTCTCATAGTGAACTTTTCTGTGGCCTTTTAAAGGCCATTCCAAATAAATGAATCAAAAACTGGGATTAACGTCTCGTAGCTGGGGTTCACAAACATAAAATTTTGTAAATGACGTCGTGATTGCGTTCGACTGTTACGTTATTTATTTATAAAATCCGATATTGAAATTTCGACCGTGTGGCCTTTATCAAGTGGAATTAATAGCAATTTAGCACAAGTGGAAACCTAAAAAGCATGTGACATGGCACACAAGCTGGTTTCATCACATTGTGTTCCTGATTACAACTTCTTGTGTGTATTTCACTCTTTTTAATTTCATTACAAGCACGTTGCTCGTATTCTGCTTAATTTTTCCTCGTATCTGTAACATAGGGTGAAGTAAGTTATTCCAATATGGTTTTCTTTTCACACAAAAAATAAAATGGTTTCGTCGCATGGTGTTCTGTGGACTCATGTATATTTGTTCCTGCTTACGAATCTCTGTGTGATTTGCTCGATTTAAATGCACTGCAAGTACACTGGCTTGGCAAATGTCATGGGATAGGCACCTAACATAGCGTGGAACCTCCTACTGTCCTGCGGACTGCAGTGAGACGCCGTGGAAGTGAGTCTACAAGTCTCTGGTACACCTCTGGAAGCAGCTGACACCAAACCGTTTGCAGAGCGGCAGCCAATTCTGGTCTGCCCGTGGGTGCTGGATCCATGGCACGGAGCCTGCGTTCCATCACATCCCAGATCGGCTCGATGGCATCCAAATTTGGGCGCCAGGTGTCCATCTCAGCCTTTGGACCTGCATTTTCCTGGAACCTCTCCTGGACTACTTGGGAGCGATGTGGTGACTAGTTATCGTCTTGAAACACCTCAGAACCACCAGTGTGTTGGAAGGCCAAAAATGGATGGAGATGGTCCCCGAGCAACCGCGGACCATTCAGAGTCCCTTCCTGAACATCTAGGGGGCCATTTCCATACCAAAATGCACTGCAGAGAAACCACCGCCTTAGATCATATCTTCTTGGCAGACTTGATTCACCGATTCACGTGAACTGCACCACACACGTGTTTCCCATAGGCATCACGTTGCGTCATCGTTCCATCCTTGGTGATCGACGACAAATGCAAGGCGTTGTGCCCGATGACGATGGTTAACAGTTGTACCCATGTACGGCGCCCGCTCCCATAGCCCAGGGAACCCATGTTCCTACGGATTGTCTACTGGGAGAGGTGTGTACCAGGTCTTGTGTTGAACTAAGCCGCGATCTGTTGCATTGTTGCCCTTCTATCCCTAATGACGATCAGTCTCAGATGTCGCCAGTCAGGGTCATAGAGTGTGGCTGGACGACTGGTAATTGCTCTGTTGTGGACTGTGGTACCTTCATTCATCCATTCACGATAAACCCTGTACACCGTTGACTGTATGAAGCCGAGTTTCCTGCACCAATGCCCAAACCGAAATTCCCACCAGTCGGGCATCGGCCGCCATACGCCGAAAGGCATCATCTCACGACGACGTTGCATGTTACATAAAAAGCACTTGCACATCCACTTCTCAGAAGTTTTCCTATACAAATTCAGTTGGCACGAGGGGAGTATGGTGCACATAGAACACACCTGCGCCATCTGTATCCCCATATCCCGTGGCTTTTGCTAAGTCAGTGTACATTGCTCAGTGTTGACAGCACCCCAACAAGGACTCCTGCAAAAAGGCAGGCCTGGGTCGGTGCCTGGAATAATCACGTTCATCAAAGTGTGAAGTCACAGGATGGTTTTATTAGCGTTCCTGAGAGAAACTGAAGCTGATCCTCATTTTGCCGTCTCTGGCGAAAGTGGCTGCTCTCACAAGTATAAAATTGCAGTCCCAGGTAACTGAACGAGTCCCCCACAGAAATCAGTTGAAAGACGTCTTTTCTAGTTTTGAATGTCAACTTAGCGTCAACCATCTTTCCTTGTCCCGTCCACAGCCGACCGTGAAGCGTTCCCTGTCATTAATCTGGTGCCAATGGTTTCCAGAACAAATGTCGTTTCGTGCGACCTGCAGTTTCCTTTAGTTTTGGCAAACAGAAGGATTGGTCAGCAAAGGCAGCAGCGTTGACACATCTCCCCATTATAGGGGCCAACATGATCAGTTGAGAGAGCCAGTAAGAGGCCGAAAGATAGGTCAAAGTGGTTGGGAGAGAGTGTATCAGTATCACCCGCCTAACGCCCCTTGATGGCCGGACTGGACTATATAATTTCACACATCTGTAGATCAGTCACTCTAGCTTCATACCAGCACCAAACGTACTCAGTAAACATGGCGTAGAGAGTGAATGCCTTGTGACAAATTCTGTGACGCCAGAAAGAGAGAACAATAGGAAGCCGCAACGTCAGTTGCCACCAAGTCCAGGAGCAAACCTATTACGGAATATCACGTACTGAGGGTTTAAGGCCCGCATACGACTGTCTGACACAGAGGATTGTATCAGCCTTCCCGAAGAAAACTTTGCAGATATTTCTGGCGAGCGCCAAACACAAACGTCATCAGATGGGAGTGAGTGGGGGTGATTAAATTTCTTGAAGGAGACGGGAAGGGAAGGGTTGAATGAATTAATTCAGGAATCTCAAGAGGATTCTAGAAGCTCTGAGAACTATGCCTGCAATCGGCTCCAAACGTATTCAAGACACAAATTTGATTATTAACATTATCAGCTTTCACAAACTAGGAAAACTCTTAGTTACTGATTTTCCAATGTTTAGCTAAGTAATTATGTCTTGGTTTTTAATTTCGCAGTTTCCTCTCCTCTGACGCCCTAGAATTGGTATTTTGCATAGGACTAGCAACACTATTCCGAGAACTCTTACGAAAAAAGAAAAGAAAAAACGTTGTCGTGAACTTGAACATCAAGAGAGCCACAGCCAAAACTCCTTTGTGAACAGGGGCCTTGTCCTCATGAAAGACGATATTGTTTTCACTTCGAAATCCTCTCACATATTTTTTCATTCTGTTGATCCAGCAGACTTTCATAGTACACGATGGTAGTTGTTTTACCATTTTCAGGATAGTCCACAAAGCGTAACTCTTTTACATCCGAAAAAATATTATAATTCCGATAGAGGAAATCTGCTTTGCATCTTCTGGTGCAGGCTGACCGACTTCCACCCAAGGCTTGCATTCCAGTCTCATTTATGAGATGAAGTGATAGACCCAGATCTCGTACACAGTAAGAAATCTGCACACAACAGACTGATTCTGCTTAGAGGGTCCAGTTATAGCAAAGATAAACAGTTTAGCATTTTACGTGCGTTTATCAGCATTCGACAATTGTGGCATCAACCTTGAGCGAAGTTATTCCGAATAAATTCCTGGTGTAGGCTAAATCGTGCAGCGCTCTGTCTTCTGATATGGCTATAGGGTCGTATAATTGACCACTGTACAATAATATTTTATACACTCTCTTTAGG